>NC_087217.1:10148476-10250976 GCF_015104395.2 Macrobrachium nipponense
AATTGAAGATTGGATCAATAGATTTTTAAAGGGTCTTAAAGATAAAAAATATCTGAAGAAAAATACCATTCTCTTTATAGTACCGGTTCTACCTATGGCATTATGTATGGACTTCCTAAAACACACAAAGAAGGGCTTCCCATCAAACCTATACTAGCTCATATGATACCCCGAATTACAGGTTAGCTAAGTTCCTTGTTCCCTTGCTTTCCTCATTGACAGAAAATTAATATAACATCAAAAATTCCTTCAACTTCAAAGAAGCCATACTTAGCAAGGACTCAGACTTCTTTATGGTCAGTTATGAAATTTGAGTTTCTGTATACCTATGTACCTGTGAATGAGACTATTGAATTTATTATTAAGAAACTCTTTCCTGAAACTGACTCCCGTTTTTTTAATAAATTTTAATAAATCTGACTTTAAGTAACTATTGCAACTGGCAGTGCAGGACACTGCCTTCATTTTTAATAATAATTGTTACACTCAAATAGATGGTATGGCTATGGGTTCTCCATTGGGGCCCATATTTGCAAGCATTTTTATGTGCTCCCTGGAGGAGCATTTTTTAGACACCTGTCCTTTGAGTTACCATCCGCTATTCTACAAAAGGTACGTTGATGGTACCTTCACGCTTTTTAAATCCAAGTACGACGCTGAAAGGTTTCTTCATTTTATTAATAGAGCACACCCAAGTATAAAATTTACTATGGAGTGCGAAAGTGATAATAAACTACCATTCTTAGATGTTTTAGTCTTACGACAATATGATCATTTTAACACTTCAGTGTACAGGAAGAGAACTTTTACAGGATTAGCTTCAAATTTTTATAGTCACTGTGTAAATGGTTTTAATTTGAACTCTTTATCCACATTACTTCATCGTGCCTTCTCACTGACATCTAGTTGGGAATTTTTTCACGAAGAAATCTACTTTTTACGTCTATATTTTACTAGCAATTATTTTCCCACTACACTTATTCACAGGTATGTTTGTAGACTTCTTAATAAAGTTTTTATTCCAATAGTCTTCTTACGTACTGTGCCTAAGCTTCCATTACATGGGATCTACACAGAGGTTACTGAGGGTCAGAATTGATTGCCATAAGGGCGTTATCTATAGAACTAGTAACAAACTGCTAATCCTGAATTTTCTAACATCAGACAACACGCCAATAAATGCAAACAATATACAATACAAAGATTTTGAATATTGGGACGGGCACCCAATGGCAAACTACTGACAATTCTGGAGTCCTTGTTTATTAAACAGCTTGTTCCTCAATTGAACACGCAGTCTTCCTCGACAACTTATGTGAGCTGTTGCCGGTCATTTCTGGTTTGTTCCTTCTGACATCTGTCCTTCCTTTCTCTCTTGATGGTTGGTTCTGCTACAACTAGTTTTCATTTTTTTTTATCTTGTCTTTTATAATGTATTATGTATTTTATTTGTAATTTAGTGCTTTTAATGTTAATTTTATTGTTTTATAACTTTTACAGCTTGAAAACAAAATCTGTGTGTTTTGAAACATTGTCATAAATGTAGTTTAAGGACCTCCTGGGATGTACTTCCTCCTACAACAGTCTTCTATTTTTCTAGTTACTAGTAACTGCCATACCTTAGAACGTTTTATATATATATAATATATATCATATTATATATATTATATATATAATATTATATATATATATATAATATATATATCTAGATATATATATCCTATATATCCATCTATCTATCTATCTGTCTATTTATCTTTCTTGTGTGTGTGTGTTTTGAATGTCATGATTTGGAAATAATTTTCACAAGTTATTTGTTGCATGGTTTTTATTTTTAAACTTTGTTGCTGTACGATTTTTTCATTATAAGAGTAAGAAATTTACCTAAACATTTCTTTTCTTTTCATTTAATCTATAATTTTTTTCATTTCATTGAATACAGGAAGTTATTATCAAGGGGGAAATAGAGAAGATGAAGGAAAGCATGAGGATGCTGATTGAGCAAAATCAAAAGTTGAATGATAAACTGATTCAAGTTAAATCCAGTACAAGCATAGAGATCAGCTCACTAAAGCAAAAAGTTGAGGAACAGAAGGCTGAGAAAAGGGTTGGTATTTCCATGTTTTGTTAAGTATGAAATGTTTTATAATTTACTTTTTTCATCTACAGTACATTGAAATGTTATCTTTCTTTTATCTTGTGTTGGTAGCTGAACTATGTATTTTGGGTTTTCATTTTAGGAACTGGAAAGTGAGAAGCATAGCTTATTTGTGGCAAGAGAAAGTGAAGCCAGAAAGTTTAAAGCAGAAATGTGTAGAATGCAAGAGGAAGTAAAGTCATTCCAGGGTCGTCACACATCACTAGAGCACAAATATGAGCGGACTCTTGACCGTATAAATGAACTTGATGGAAAATTAATTGAAGAACAGTATGTATTAATATTTATGCTACACTTTACAGTAGTTTCTATGCAATTGCATTTTGATATACTTTGTACACATGGTATGTTTACAGTTAACAATATCCATATCTTTGTACAGTATGAATATAGTCTAGAAAAAAACAACAATCACATCAATCACATTTGCCAAAGTCCCTTGTTGGTAATTGTCTGACTTTTTGTATCTAGAGATCTCCAAGCTTTTTCTGGTTATATTGCAAGAATTGCCTTTATTTTTTGTAAGTTCATTCTTGCATTACTTTATTTCTTCCTTTATTCACTTTAGATTATAGACTTAACCTTCAGGTTTGAAACTTTTCATACTTAACTGCCCAAATGTCTGTTCCGCTTTTTTTGAAGAGGAAAATTTGCTAATGAATGTTTATTAAGCCCTTGTGTTGCTTAGTTGTTGAGGGCATGGCCATCCTTATTCTGAGAGACATTTTTCCATTGGTGTTTGTATGATGATTTCCCAAAATTTGTGGTTTTGTAGTTAGGTTTAAAATTTTATGGAACTTTGTATCCATCCGCATAACTGGCTTATACATAGCTCGCATGGGTCTTGAATGTAAAAATAATAACAGGTCTTAAATGCATAAAATAGATGTACATCTTATTTTACCATTAAATTGCACACAAATACTATAAAAAGTCAACTTCAAAAAGTCATATAACATACAGATTCTACTTCCCCAGTCAAGAAACTTGTAAACAAAGGTGAAGATGATTTAATAAGTCACACGTACCTGAAACATATTGTATACAGGCAGTTCCGATTATTGGCAGACTCGGTTAATGGCGATCCAGTTTTATGCTACTTGCCTAGCACCATAAAATCTGTGACTTATAATAGAGTTATGGCACCATATCATACCTAACAGAGCACCATTAACCAAGACTTGCCACCATAAGCGCCATAAATCACTTGAGTTTCGGTTAATGGCGGTTTCCGCTCATCAGCACCCTGCCAAGAATGGAATCCCCGCTGATAATTGGGGACTGTATTATGCTGTGCAATATTGCAATATATCTTATTTCATCACTTATTATAGAAGTTTTGAGTGTATTACACAGAGTAGATGCACATTGTTGGAATGCAGTGGAAGCTGAAAAATGATTAATAAATGCATAAAATATATTTGTTTTCAATTTATTAATAATAAATAGACATATATCCATCATAGTGCCTCTTCAGTTGCACAAAGTTAAATACTCGAAGACATAGATCCCACATGCACACAAAGACTACTTCCAGCATCTTCCAAAAGATTTATTGTATTCAGGCATACTCAAGTTTCCCCCTCAAGACTTGCTGTGGTGTCACTTGGCTGAGTGTTACAGTTTTATTTTCTCTGTATTTTTTAAAAATAATTCCTGTTACTTTTGATTACAATGATTACTTGTTTAATTTTCAGTTTGGGATTTTAATTTTGTTGCCTCAGTTTTCACTTCAAGTATAGAATTTTCAGCTTCAGTAATTTTGATTGTTTTTTTTTTCTATTATAAACAGTAACATTTTAACTTTGTGCATTTTCTTTCATCAATGGTTTCCTGCTATGACTTATTTTCAATTTTCCTTTTATTTGCTCCACACTGTTTGTGATCGCTTAGACGAGAGGCCTTGAAGACTGCCATCTTAAATATGATTGCCCTGTCCTTACCAGTTGCATAATCCTCCAAGTCTGCCATTTTAGGGGCCCCATTGTACTTGTTGTCTTCAAAGATTCATTCACCCCATAGTGTCAGCAGTCCCAATAGAGGCAGTATTAGGAGACAATGGCCCTCTTTCCTTGCCAGTTATCCTGCTTCCAGTAGTGGCTGACCTTGCAGATTCTGGTGTACTTGAGTAGACATAGACCTTGGGCTCAAATCCTTGTGTCCTTCTGAACACCACATGCTGACCCATTGAAGTGTAACAGATGTCAAACACCCATGACAGTGCAGTATTTACTTGTTGAGTGGCCAAATTGGACCCAGCAAAGATCTGTTTATCTGCGGAATTCAAAAATGAAAAGTATTCTTGCTGAAAGCAAAGATCTTTCAATTAATAACATCATAAATTATTTAAATAAGACAGGTTTCTCAAAGTCTAAATTTTTTTTTCTCTGTGTCTCAGCATTGATCCCTGAGAACCAGCCCGAGAAGAGTCTACTTGAGACTCAGAGGTCTGGAAAAACTAACCTCTATTAATAATAATCTTCTCTGGGCTCTGGGGTGTAGATAGTGATTATAGGTCTCTGCCATCCCAACACATTACTTTTGACTTTCTTTGGATGGAGACTGAGGAATATATAAGAAGATTCTTGTTGAAGGGACCTTTTCACCTCCCTAGACTTGAAGAACACGTACTTTCATGTCCCCATCCATTCATTGTAAAGAAAGCTCTTTCACTTCATGTGATGTTATGCGTGTTCCAGTTCCAGGTCCAATGCTTCAGTATGTATGGCTTGCCAGTTCTGAGGAGGAATGGAGAGGTATCTGAATATCCTTTTAGACTTGTGTCACCCCTTGTCAACATGGAGAAGCTAGTTTCTCATAGATGGTGTTTTGAGGTCTTTGTGGTGGGAGAACATAGGGAATCTGTTGAAGATGTGTTATGTTTCCACCAGACTTCTATCAAAAGTTGTCTAATCTTCAAGTGAAAAGTTTGTGGTCTTGAATAAATCTCGAAGCACATCGACATCTAAGAAATTGGAAAGTACTTTGACATCCTGGGTTGTCATCTGTCTTTTCAAGCTTCCAGGCATTGATGATCAACTTGTCTGGTTGGTACATCTGGGGAACACACATAGGAACCTCCTGAAATATCATTCTTGTGTCACTCCGCCAACCATTGGAGATTCTGAGAGAGGTTTATGGAGAATGTAGAGTAGCATTCACCATTCTTTGTCAACTACACACACACTAGGAAAATTGGTTAGATTTATTATTTACCTCAGTGCCTTTGTTCAAGTTTATCTGAATTTGTATTTTTTAGAAGTCAAGAAGCTTTCACTCTTATCTGTGAAGGAGTTACTCTTCCAGGGTACTAATGTAACATGAGGTAGATTCATGGAATAATCAGCTTGGATCTGTTATGTCATTTTGGCCTTGTGCTTTCTAAATTGTCAAACTCCAAGTTGGGATCCAACTCTGGTTTTGTGCAACCTCACCAGACCCCATATGAATCCATGTTTGACAGTTTCATACTCAAATCCCAAGATGGTCCTTGCCTCCACTAAGCATGTTAGTGAGCTGCATATCCTGGCTAGGGTTGCCTTTCATTTCAATCACTGATTTTCCATTGGTTTCACATTTGCTATAGAGGTGGTTCAATTGACTCTGACTCGGTCATCAGGGAGGCATGACTCCACTCTGGAAACCTTGACTAGGCTATCAGGTCCTATCTTCAGTGTATGCAGTGTTTCATTTCAACTTCCTCATCCTTTTTTTTTTCACAAAGAGATTTAATGATGTTTGGGTTCTCATTTTAACATACTTGGATATATTGGATATATTGTGAAAGGACCTTTCCCAACTCACAATCAAAGGTCGTAAGGTGTGTGCTTTTGTCATTGGTAGCTTTCAAGTTCTCAGTTCTCAGAGGAAGTAATTGATACCGTTTCAAGTTTTTACTTATGTAATGATAAACATAAAAAGACTTGATTTTCTAGTCAATGGGACCACATGTTGCCACTGGCCATCCCCCTGTAAGAATCCTCTAAGAGATCTCACTATCAGGGCCTGATACTACAGTGGCTCCACTATCAGGTGGTAATACTTACTGTGTTTGATAAAAAAAAAAATCACTAACTGGTAACGTAACCTACTTTGGCATCTACCATGAATGGCCACCTCCACAGCTAAATCAAGTTATTAGATCTAGGCTAGAACCAAACTCTAAGATACAAAAAAAGTCTTTCTTTCCCCAAAAGAACTACATGAAAAACAAGGAAAATTAATTGGAAATCCCAAAAACATGAAATACAATCTCTCCCCGTAATGATCATCTCAAAATATCACACACTACGTCTTGATTTAAAGACACATCAGTTTACTCACTATTTCTATTTCCCCAAAACCAAAAGTTAAATTATCAGTCAGGGATTTAATTTTATGTAGTGATATCGAATCCATCTGTAAAAGAAACCACAATTATCATAAATAGAATAAAAAATGGTTGCACATAAACGAAAATGTAATGTGAAAATGTTTTTTCACTGCACTTTGGCTTCTCTCAGGGCACCTGCAAATTTTCTATAGTTTAACTAAGTCTTTTGCCTTTTTTGATGGATCTTCTGCACCTTCATTCTGGACCTCGTTTCCTTTTGTATGATTTATCTTTCTAGAATAGCTGCTCTCCGTCCGCGGTATGTTATATTACACTTTGAGAAACTCTAGTGTTTGCGTGCATGAACACACTAAATGTTTCTAGAAGAGTCCATGAACACGCCCTGTTCGGTGCACGAACAGACACACACATCACTGCATTTTTCTGATAAGACAATCACATGCCTTCCAACCATCCAGGTCAACTTGTGCACCTGCGCCCTCGTTGATGAGACTTGGTAATGTTATGCTTACATATGCTTTGTCTCATTCAACTACCCAAAGTATTCACCAATGTCTTGAAGCTTATCCCGCTCTCGACTATGGTTGCACATTTCAATCTGTTTGCGACAAAGTCTGTTGCACCCTTTATTTTAATTATTGTTATTCTGTGGGAAGGTAACACATGCATGTGAGAGTAGATTGCATCTCAGCATGTATTTACTTGTTGGCTGGATGGAAACTTATGAAGCATTCACTTCCAGAATTTGCCATTTCATCATTTTTCTGACCACAATTAATTGTTGGTAAGTGAAACCATAGGGATCAGAGCCTCAGGAAAGGGGACTGCTGTACCAAACTCTGGAACAAGCTTGTATTGATAAGTACCCAGCTGCATGATAGGTTACAGGACTCATCCTTCCCTGGTGACAATTTATCCTACCTAAGGAGTCTTCCATATTACAGATAAAAGGTTGTGTTGTTGGAACGGGCACAGATAGCAAATTTTAAATTGAATTGCAGTTTTGCTACATGCAAACCTCACATCAAAATTCCGCAATGATTCATCCCCACATAAAAAAGTTAGGGTTCAGCCAGGTGACAAGCAGATTGTGGCCGGCTGCTAAGTCATACTTTTTAATGACTAAACTAACTTGCATCAGGGTTAGTCATTTGTAAAAGACAGGTTTATTTATAATAAAGTGCAGTTTCTTTTGAAAACAGGTGCTGCATTATCTCCCAGGAATGGTAGTTGGAACTTAAGGTCTTGTTAGGGGATGGACCCAAACTCTGACATCTAAGTGAAGGGCTTTGTTTCGACGACTGCAGAGACCCACCAAAAATAATAGTAGTCATGACTTTAGCGAGCCCATGGTTGCTTCTGTGTTTTTTCCTTCCAGATGCTTAGCTTTGGAAATAATGTGAGAACCAGAAAACTCTTGGAACACTGGAAGGTTAGTCATTTTCAGCCACACCTTATATGGCTGCTCCTGTTAAAACACAAAAGGTGCCCTTTCGTGTTGGCAGTAACTGGGAGTGGAACCTTGGGTAAGGAGAAACCCCTCTGACTGGTACAAAATTTTACCACTTAAGCATGTGACTTTGTTCCTACTAATGGGGTTCTGTCTGGTCCAAGCACTCATGGGTGAATTGAGGTTGATGATGACGAAGGAAGACATTAAAGAAGTACAGGCGGTCCCCGGGTTACGACGGTTCCGGCTTACGACGTTCCGAGGTTACGACGCTTTTTCTTAAATATTCAATGGAAAAATCCGTCCTGGGTTACGACGCTTGTTCCGAGGTTACGACGCTGACGCTTCCGACGCTTCGAGTTAACGACGCTTTTAAAAAACGCATACTATGATAAAAATCCTTTATAGTTTAGCACAGTATATTAATGAAAATAAGTTTCTGGTTAGATTACAACAAAAATTTTGAGGTTATGATGATTTTCGACACCTTTTTTTTTTTTTTTTTTTTTTTTTTTTTTTTTTTTTTTTTATGTCGTATTTTTCGATGTTTTTTAGTGACGCCTCATATGCGGAACTAGTTTCCGAGCAAATGAATACATACTAGCTTGCAGTGCGCAAAGTTTACATATAACAGTCCAAAAGCGCGAAAAAAATCAGAGAGAGAGAGAGAGAGAGAGAGAGAGAGAGAGAGAGAGAGAGAGAGAGAGAGAGAGAGAGAGAGAGGTCTTCCGATGCTCCGAGTTAAGGACAGAGAAGTGTTCGTTTCATTAAACGGCCTCTGACTCATGCCAGTAAATGTTTTGTTGATCCTAATAATATAAGCCTATTTAAAGATACGTTTACTTTAATTAGTCTATATGATACGTAAATAGTAATCAACTGTTCTTGTAGCCCTCAAGATTTGGCAAAATCGAAGTATCCAAAGAGAGACATTATCCAGTAACTGGAACCTTGACATACGAGTTTAATTTGTTCCGTTACCATCGTCGTATATCAAAACAGTTGTATCTCAAAGCATTTTTTCCCATTAAAAATAATGTAATATGTATTAATCCGTTCTAGCGCTATGAAACCACACCTAAACACAGCTAAATTACATATAATATACACAATTTATACACAAATAAACGAGTAATAACACACATAATGATAAAATAACATAGCAATGTGATAAATGATAATAAATGTTAAAATCAATTAAAAAAAAGAAAGGAATTTTACTTACCACAACGAAAGATGACGTGAGGCCAGCAGGGGGAGGAGGTAGGGAAGGGTGGCAGGGAAAGATTTGTTCTCTTTTTATTTACGTATGTACACTAATAAAACTGTGTAATAAACACAAATGAAATAACATTGCTAAACTAATTTTTATTTATTTTTTTAATCAGTTCGTAGTTTAGAAATAATGGTGATGCCTTTGGAAGGTTTTTATAGCTTCCTTCTGCTTGATGATCGTGGATATTGTAGAAGGATTTCCACCATATTCGTTTGCCAAATCGACAATACGAACGCCACGTTCATGCTTTGCTATAATTTCATGTTTTGCTTCCATCGAAATCATTTTCTTGAGTTTTTTCTTATCACCTATACAACTAACACTCATCGCAAAATCGTATCTCAAATATTTCGTTGTATATCAAAGCTTATATTTTTGCAAATTTTCTGTTGTATCTCAAAACATTTGTATATTAGGGCAATCGTATGTCAAGGTTCCAGTGTAATTTGATCAGAGAGAGAGAGAGAGAGACGCCTTGGCAACAATGGTCTCGGAGATTGACGTAACATTTATTTTCTGAACAGATAAGACAAAGAAGTGTTCGTTTCATTAAACGGCCTCTGACTCATGGCAGGAAATGTTTTGTTGATACTAATATATAAGCCTATTTAAAGATACGTTTACTTTAATTAGTCTATTGATACATAAATAGTAATCAGCTGTTCTTGTAGCCCTCAAGATTTGGCAAAATCACTCCAGGTTGTACATAAAACTTCAAGAATGTAGTGTCACCAGAGGATTACAATAGTTTTTACCTTCAAGAACCAGCATTCTTTTATGAAAATAACTCCAGGTTGTACATTAAACTACAGGAAACAACATGTAGTGTAACCAAAGGATTACAAGTAAGGTTTTTATAACTTTTTATTAGTTTAAGACATATTTCCAAGCGTCGTTCCGGCTTACGACGATTTTCGGCTTACGACACGTCTCAAGAACGGAACCCCCGTCGTAACCCGGGGACTGCCTGTACAAGGAAATGCTCCAAGATTTTGCAACCATTTTTTTTTTGTGGTTCCTAAATTACATGAGTTTGGTCTTTGATCAGTGATCTCAGTCTGCTGAATCATTTATACTAGCTCACCTTTTCAGGATAGAGACTTATTTCAGTCCAGTGTGCCATCTAAAAGGCAACATCCATGTATTTTTGGACCTTCATCATGCCTACTACCACCTGTTAATCCAATTACCTCTAGGGAGATATCTTCTTTTTATGAGGGAGAGTAGAGTTCCAGTTGTGGGTTCTCTGCATTGGTTTTCACTTGGGCACTTGTACCAGCAACTGCTTAGGCCAGCAAAAAGAGCATAATACTTCAAGTATTGAATGACTAGCTTGTGATGACATCACCACCTGTGGTATTTCATTGGCATATGCATTTTTCCAACTTTGTCAGTTCTGGGCCAGGTGATCAGTTGTAGAAATCAAGAGTTGGAATTTTGCTGTGAGGGTTACCAAGGTAGTACTTTCACCAAATAGAAGCTACTCTCATTATTGAGAAGGTATCTGGAATGTTAGAGCCTCTTGCCAAGATGTGAGAGCAGTATGAAGCCTTTATGGCTCAGATTACTTTTAAAGATCATTGGCATGATAATGCAGGTTACCTGAAGTATTTATTCAATCAGCACTCAAGATCATCTTGGCAGAAGAAAAACAAAGCGGAGTTCATCGTAACATTTTTACTAGGGCAGTACAACTGTAGCAAATGGTCTTAGCCAGGAGGGCCTCCCTTTAAAATGTACTTTCTATCATATTCACAATTTCTGTGACAGCTGGCAGGAACTCCTCTGGTGGAACTGTTAGCATCCCACCTTGACTTGTGACCCTTAAATGGGTTTCAGCGCTCGTAGACCCAGCCTCCTGTAAAATCAACATCATTGGAATTTATGGGACAGCTTTAGATATCGACACATCTCTTCCTATTTACACGACAAGCAATCTTGAACAAAATTCAATCACTTGTCTGTGTTGTTGGTGTTGCAGCACTTTCCCCAACAAGAGGTGTGGTGACCTTTATTTTTTAGCAAACATCTAGTTGGAAAAGGTTTTTTTTCACTCCCATTTCTTCTGGTTTCAAGAGAATCTTTATGTGTTGGACCTTTGCACTTAAGGCCTATCCACCAAAGTCTTCAAGCTTTTTATGTACAGAGTTGGCCAAGGCTATCTTTAGAACCTCAACCAGCAACATTTAGTGGTCAAAATTGAAATATTTCTGTAGTTACTGCCATGAGAGGGTTTTTGATCAGTTTAGTGGTTCAGTTAAAGTTCTAGCAATCTTCCTTTACCTAGGTTTCCATAGGGAGTTTTCAGTCTGAATAAACAAAGATTACAGGTCAGCTCCGTCCCTGTTCTTGAATTCCATGGCATCAACAAAGGTCATTAGTTGAATTGAAAAACACCAGTCTCATCTGCGCATACATTAACATCCTTCGCATTTATCTACAAGAGGATTGCAGCCTTACATTCTAGTCTTTCTTATGTAATTAGGGCCTTTGATAGTTTCTTAATCTTATCCAGGTGCTCTTAATGAGCCCTACATGTCCAATTATTAATCGTTCAAGGAGTCTATTTATTCAAGCCCTCCCTTTTAAAGGCTGATTCAAGCTATTAATTATTATTATTATACAGTGGGGCCCCCCGTATTTGCGTTCTCTGGATTCGCGGACTCTCACATTTGCGGATTTCTCTCGCGAGCGTTTCCCCGGATTATTCGCAGAAAATTCGTGCATTCGCGGTATTTTTCTGAGAAATATCCACAAATTCCTGTTTTTTTTTTTTTTTTTTTTTTTTTTTTTTTTTTTTTTCTTCATCATAAAGCACTTTATGTGATAAAACTATTAAAAAAACTAAGTTTGAACATTTTTAGTAGTTTTTCTTGAGTTTTAACTAACAAAGTAGGCTGTTTTTAGCATTTTTATGGGGTTCCAAACATCCACGGGTTCTAACTCTTCCCGTGGGGGTCGGGTACGCATCCCCTGCAAATATGGGGGACACCACTGTATTATATTATTTCTATACACCACCTGAACACCTGAATTAGTCCTGGTCACCTGACCAGCCCGAACAACACCCCCCAAAATTACCCACACTTAGGTAAAATTTTCACTGCCAGCGTTACCAATGCTGCAGGTAAACATTGTTACCGAGTCACCTGTCCATGGTTGGCAACGGTGCCGCCAGCAACCGGCCGACAGTGACTACTTATGTCAATCGCTTTTTGTTCACTCGCCTGTCAAGACATTTCTTGCAGCGTGCAAAACTTTGGTCACAGCCAAATAACCCTTACTTGGTTATTGGATTAGATTGTTGACGCCTTTAGCTTGTTTTGGATTTTACCTTGGCTTTTCTCTGCTTGATTGATGATAATGGACTCGAACCATAAAATGGACTCAACTTCAAAGGATCCTCCCCCGGCTAAGACTCCTCCAGACCATCCCAGTGAAGGTGCAGCAACTCATCGCTCCTGTACCACCTGGAAACGGAGGATGAGTACACTCAAATACGATCGACATTCCTTGTGTATTTCATGTAGGAAGATTCAATGCAATATAGGTCGTAGAGGTGACGAGTGTAGGGACTGGTCTACAGATCAGATTCAGGCCTATATTAAGCATAGAAAAGCTCTTGCTTCAAAGAGTAAAGGTAGGGTAGCTTCAGGGACTAAACCCAAAGTAGAGGAATCTATTGATTTAGAATCAGTACTGTATAAGAAGTTAGAGGATAGGTTGACATTGAGTATGTCTGGGTTATTTACTACTCTGATGTCAAAGTTGCAAGACAAGATGAAAGTTAGCAATAGGGAACAATTTACTAACCGCTCTTCCAGCTCCCCTGCCTGCTCCAGAACCAGCCCTTACGGGTGCCGGAGGTCATGGAGATCCAAAAACCAAAAGGGTAGGAATTACCGTCCCCCTGGTGAGGAGCAGGCAGTTTCCGTAGCAGAATTCCCTTATTCCCCTGAAAATGCAAGTCTGAAAATGAAATCAGAAATAGGAATGGCAGCACAGACAACTATGAGTGTTAGGGATCAGTTAGGCGAGGCATGGTTCCAAGGGCAGTTGCCTTTAGATCCTTTATTTAGTCCTGCTAGGTTAGGATCCCCATTGGATCCAGAGATCTGTTTGTTTCTGCCAATACTGCACCGAAGATAAAATCTAGCCTTCCTCCTTCAGGGAGCTTCGACTCAGTTCCGTCAGCGGTAGATACTGTGAATGCCCGCTCCTCTTCAAAGGTTCCCTTTCCGTCTGGAAGTACTTCAGAACCTTTGCCCTTTGAGGGTTCCTCAAGCATTTTTCAATTCATTTTAGCTGACTATAATGGTAATCTCTTAGGTTTTTCACAGGGTTTTAGGTCTTTAGTTAGGCAGTGTTTTCTTTTGGGTTTCAGTAATATTCAAGACCATGTTCTTAAGAATTTTCCTGAATTCTGTAATGATATGTATCTAGATTTTCTAGGTGGTAAGGATTCAATTTACTTTCTTTCCCTTAAAAGGATGGCTTCTAACCCTTCTATATCCCCGGGTTCGTCAGTTTCTCTTCCCCCGGGTTCGGGTCTTCCCCTGGTTTCAGGGGGTTCTGTTTCAATCTCAGAACATTCGGCAGCCCCGCACCGGTGGGTCTCGTGCCTTCTCCTTTGGTTTTCCCTTATGAGAGTACCTTTGCTTCTAACGCGGCTGTGTCGCGTTCCGCAGGTTTTTCCCATTTGGGTGAGGTGTTGATGTCTTTCCTGCCTTCACAGGTTACTTCTTTTGGTATCCATTCGTCTTCTGCTAGTTTCAGTGTCGCTGCGGCAGGTGCCTCAGTTACCTGTCCCACTTCTGCAATCACTGGATCGGGAGTAGTTCCTAGTGTATCTTCCTCTGTTTTCCTTTCTCTGTCCGTCCTTCCTAAGGTAGGAGATATTCCGCTGGAATTAGGTACTGGTGTTAATTTGGTGTCGGGTTTAGTAGCAAGTCTTCCAGGTTTCCGGACTTTGTCGTGTCCAATGGATGCTCAGCAAGGAAGGTTACGTTTGGATGTTTCATGTTCAGCGGCGGTGGACGTTTGCACAAGGATTGTGTCCTCTTCGCATGTTCAGGGAAGATCTACTTGGATATTAGTTCGGTTCAATCCAAGTTGTTGAATCAAGGTCGTGAAGCGCTAGGTCTGCGCAGCTCCAGCGGTGTTTTGCTTCCGCAAGAAGCCTTGAATTGGTCGGTAGCTTCCACATCTCTTGGTAGAGGTGTTGATTTCACGCAACCCTTTGTGGTTGGCTCAAATCTGGGTTTGATTTCTCCTGATGTTTAGTCATTAGGTGTAGGTCAGGGAAGATTAGGTTCTCCATCTCGCCAGGGTGGTATTCCAGGAGTCGGTCTTGCCTCTGCTTCTCCTTCCGCTCAGGTGCATTATGGAGATGCAGAAAGATTTTTCTGTCGAGGACGAAGGTCCTCCTCCTCCGATATCAGGCTGTCCGATGACGGGAGACAGCAAGTATCGAAGAATGATAAACCTCATTCACCTTCTGTTTCCTCAGTCGAAAGTTAATGAAGAATCTTTAATCCTAGCCAAGCTATTTTTGAAGAATTTTTCTTTACCAAACCGCTGGTTTCACATCCATCATGCAAGTTGCCTTGGTTTGGGTGTGTAGAACAAGCCCTCAGGGAGGCGGACTCTCAGTTAGCTGCGGTAGGTGGGGGCGGGTAGGCAGGACTCGGCTATTATTCCCAGTCGTAAGCCATTGTGTGGCGTAGTGGGTAACTCTCCTTCGGGTTTCAGAGCACCTCTTAAAGAATTGGTGGAGGCGCTCCTTCCCAAGGTCCCTGCAGGTAACAGACTTGTTAGTATTTCGGTGAGAGAAGCGGCCCTACTTGAAAACCCCTTTAGAATCAACCTCAAGCTCTGTCGCATACTATGTGGATGCTCTCGGGCCTCGTGGGTTTCTTAAAACGAAATGGGTATACTCCTTCAGAACCCGTTTTGTTTGATAACCTCATCACGTCGGTGTAGATGGGCTTAGCTCATCAAGCAAACGTCTCGGCTGGTTGTACTTCCTTTGTCGACAAGAAGAGGAGGGACCTTTACCTGGGCCATCTACCACCTCATTTCCCAGATATTCACAAGCGAGTTTTGTCCAGGGCTCTGCTGGCGCTCTGTGAAAATCTCTTCAAGGAGGAGGAGGTATCATTCATGGTGAATTTTGTTTCTTCCCCGTCTGTAGTCGAGTCTCAGCAAGCCATTATTCGGGTGGCTGCTCAGAGCACTAGGTCCCCTAAAGGTGCGCGTGCACCCTCTCCAGGTAAGCGTTTCGGTTCGTCTTCCCCGGCCAGGTCTCACAAAAAAGTCAGGTTTTCATCCAAACCTTCCTCTGCTTCCTCCAAACCCTCTTCTGGCAAGAAGGGTTTTCGGAGATATGAGACACTGCCCTCGTCGACGCCAGTAGGAGGTTGTTTGTCCCCCTTTGTAACAACCTGGGAGAATTGGGGTGCGGAGAGTTGGGTGGTGGCGGTCTTGAGAGTGGGATACAAGATCCCTTTCCATTTGGCCTTTCCACTATCCAATTCCCGGTGTTTCTTTTAAGCTATTCCCCGTCATCCATCAGGGGAAGGCTTTGGCTACGGAGATTCGTTTTTTGTGGGACGAGGGAGCGTTAGAACTAGCTTTTACAATCGAATCTTCATAACCTCCAAGGCGGATGGTTCTTGGAGGCCCATCATAGATTTTTTGGGCCTGAACCGATTCATCGTTTCCATGAAGTTTCATATGGAAACGACTCAGTCGGTGCTGAGGTCAGTCCGAAAACACGACTGGATGGTGTCAGTGGATCTCAAGGATGCATATCTCTTAAGTTCCAGTGCATCTAGAATCTCAGAGATTCCTTTGTTTCTTGGCTACACTGGGAACCTTCCATTTCAAAGTCTTGTTTCGGACTGATGGCTCCTGTTTCTGCTGTCATGTATCATCGTGGTTGGTTTGGTGTTTGCTTCTCACCTCGGTGATCACGGGTTCGATTCCCGGACATTCCAAATGAGGAGTGAGAGATGTGTATTTCTGGTGATAGAAGTTCACTTTCAACGTGGTTCGGAAGTCACGTAAAGCCGTTGGTCCCGTTGCTGAATAACCACTGGTTCCATGCAATGTAAAAACACCATACAAGCAAAAAGCAAACAAGCATGAGGAGGTACCTGGACAATTGGCTAATTCAAGCCTCTTCCAGGGAGGAGGCTCTAAGAGCAAGGAACATCCTTTAAAACTCTGCGAGACATTGGGGATTCATATCAACATGACGAAGAGTTCCCTGTCCCCTTCTCAGACTATTACCTATCTCGGCATGGAGATTATTCAGACGCCTCTTTTGAAGGCTTTCCCGACTTGAGAACGAGTGCAGTCGATTGTGAGCCAAGTCAAGCTACTCCTCTCAGACAAAGCACAACTTGCAAATGAATGGAGAAGTCTTCTGGGAAAGATGTCATCTCTGTCCCTTCTAGCCAGGCTCTCGTCTCCGGATTTGTTCTCTGCAGGTACGTCTCAGGAATAGCTGGGACTCTTGGGAAGAGAATGCAGTGATAATCTGGGACGATTCCTGCCTCGAGGATCTTCGGTGGTGGTCAGAAGAGGCTCTTCTGACTACTAGCATTTAGTCTTGCCCTCCCGATTCTGGACATCCATCTGTATTCAGATGCCTCGAATCAGGGTTGGGGCACAACCCTGAAGGAAGCTCAGGCTGAGGGCCTTTGGAGGGTTTCGGATCGGGAGGAGTCAATAAATTTCTGAGAATTAAGAGGCCATAGTGGAGGCTTTGTTAAGCTTCAAAGATCAAGTCTGGCAGAAAGTCGTAGCACTCTTTTCAGACAACACAACAGCACTAAAGAGAGAGGGAGGTACAAGATCGTCAACCCTGAACATCATTGCACAGAGAATCTTATGTTGGTGCGAAAGCCACAAGACCTCATTACTTCCGCAGTTCATTGCGGGAAAGCTCAACGTCCTAGCAGAAGAGCTGAGCTGTTCGAGAGAAGTCCGAGGAAGCAAATGGACATTAGTGCAAGAGGTAGTCCAAACACTGTTAAAGAGGTGGCCAGCCACGGTGATCTGTTTACCACAAGATTGAACTATCGTCTCCCAGTATATTTCTCTCCGGTAGCAGACCCTATGTCTTGCGGGATGGACGCTATGCTCCACCCGTGGGACAATCTACCTTATATGCCATCCCTCTGTTCGGCCTCATTCAGCTGGTACTGATGAAGCTAAGAGGGTGTAAGAATACGGAGATGACCCTGATTGCTCCGTTTTGGCCTCGGAGACCTTGGTTCCTGGATCTCTTGGAATTGCTGTCCAAACCTCAGATCCTCCTGCCTTGAAGGAAAGATCTTCTCAAACAGCCTCATTTTCATCATTACCACAAGAACCTTCCCTTGCTCAACCTAGCTGCATGGAGACTGTGCAGCGAACAGCTGGAAATTCCGGTCTTTCGAAAGGAGTGGCTCAACAACTTTCTATGTGCCTGAGGAAGTCGACAAGGAAGTTATACCAGTTAAGGTGGGCGATGTACCGTACATGGTGAAGGGGACAAGGGCATAGTATTTCTCGCCCTGCAGTAGCAAAGGTGGCAGATTTTCTTCTTTTGCTAAGAAAATCCAAGTCTCTCTCTTACTATACTATCGCAGGCTACAGATCCATGTTAGCTAGCACCTTTAGGTTTCATTTACTAGAGATTTCTAATCATAAGAGTCCTTCATGATCTCAGATCTTTTAAGATCCAACGCCCGATCGTTCCGCTTTGGGCCTCTTCATGGGATTTAGCGGATGTTCTAAAATTATTAAGCTCGTAAGCCTTTGAACCTCTGAATTTGTCCTTACAAGAGCTTACTAAGAAAGTTTTGTTTATGATATCACAGGCTGTGGCTAAAAGAGTGGGGGAAATTCAAGCAGTCTTGAGATCAATTTCGTTTGCAGGATAGTATTTGTATCTCTTGTATCTTCCGGCGTATCTTCCGGAATTTGTGGCTAAGTCAGAGTCAGAAACTAACCCCCTTCTGAGAGAGTTTAAGGTTTCGTCTCTCAAGGATTTCGTCAGAGGTGACGTGGCTGAGATGCATCTTTGTCCAGTGCGAGCACTTAGATATTACCTGTCGCGCACTTCCAAATAATTGCCACGGCCGCGGTCCTTATTCATTTCGCCCAGGAAACCCTCAGGATTACTATCGAAAAATGCGATCAGTTTTTTCTTAAGGGAAGTAATTTCCCAAACCCTTCCCAGGGACACAATTTTGGAGAACGATGTTCCACGCCTTAGAGCACATGTAGTATCAGGAGTATAGCAACGTCATCAGCCTTCCTGAGGAATTTCTCAGTAAGCAGGATTTTAGAAGCGGTGTCTTGGAAATAAGTTTTGGTATTCACTTCTTTCTACTTGAGAGATGTACAGTTCATTTCAGAAGGGGGTTACTCGCTAAGGCTGTTCGTAGCAGCTAATTCAGTACAGTAGTGCCTCAGGTTACGAAATTAATCTGTTCCGAAGCGGCCTTCGTAACCTGATTTTTTCGTATCCAGAACTACGTTTTACATGTAAATTACCTAACTCATTCCAAGCCCTACAAAAACAACACAGTAAATTTTATAATAAAGTTAAATTGAACAATAAACAATGAAATACAACAATTTGGACCATTCAATACCTAAGCTAACAGTTACTGTACCTGTAAAGAAAGTGTATGAGTGTACAGGGTACAAGAAATACTGTACGTACATATGTATTAAAATGTGGTATCTTACCTTTCGAGTGGGGCAATGTCCAAAAGTGGCGACAGAGGAGGAGGACAAACGGCAGAAAACACGAACACTTAACTTTACGAAACACATTAAAATATGGCAGAAAACATTAACACTAGACTTTACAAAACACATTAACAAATACTTCTTGATTATCTCCATCTTCATCTCCACAGAAAGCATCCTCTTATTTCCTTGAACTTCAGCAACATTCTTGGGACCCATGGCTAATAACGTAAGTAATTAAGTTCACATACAACACAATAAAGTAACTTACAGTACAACGAAGCGAAATCACTAACACGAATTTACAGTAACGAACAAAATCTACGTGAACGAACGAATTCTGTGTGTGTACGATAATGCTGCCGAAACAAAATGGGTGAGGAACTCCCTTACGTAGATGCATGATGGAATAGATGCTGACCAATAGGAGAGCAGGATCTTACGGCGGTAATTAGCATCAGGACCCAATGGGAGAGGGGGAGGATGGTGGCGAGTCTACTGAGTTGGCGGCGCGCCAGTTTTAAATTTGTTCTCGGCGGCCCGGGGCAAATCTCGGACTTTACAGTACACCCTTTCGCAGCCTGAATTATTTTCGTACACAGAAGCAAAGAAATCTTTGTCTTTGTGTTCATAAGCTGGATTTTTCTTACATAGGGACTTTTGTATGTAAGGGTATGACTGTATTATAATATTTGGTAATTAGCTCTGGTTCGGTAGAGGAGGTAGTAGTTTTATTGATTTATCTTTATTCATAGATTAGTTTGCCTACTTTTCATGGGTTATGCCACTCCATACATGAGAGGTATATGATACCATATGGGAGGCTTCAGGAAGGATCTGCCCTTGGGACTTATCCTCTCTACATGGGAGGCTGTACAGCCACATGTGAGGTGTTAATTCCCCTCCTCTCATGAGAAGTTAATGATACTTCATGGGAGGTTAGACGTGACCAAGACAGCACTAAATTCTGTTTGAATTACTTTGCAATCAAAACCCTTACCAAGGTTCCCTTGCAAATGGCATGTCAGTGTAAAAGAGCATAGTAGGTACCTAACTGCTTCCTGTATGCATATTGATTGTTAGCTAACCAATCCTTTAGATTAAAAATACTTATATAGTGGCATAACAATAAATTTGTCAGCAACTTTGGAGAGCACAGGGAGAATAGCGATCAGTCTGTAATAATTACTGCAGTCTGCAGATACAGGTAGTGTTCGTCTTACGGTAATCTAATTTTACGATGGGTTAGCAATTAATACTGATACGACAATATTTTGAAAATATTTTTAAATTTCACTCTTAATGGGTACAGCCCAGTAGCGTACAACCAGACAGCAAGAGAGAGAGACCAAATTACAATAGCCTAACTTCATCTCGTCTTCTACTTAAAAAAAAAAAAAAAAAAAATTGAAAGTTTTGTTTTAACGTTTTACTCATATGGTAAATGTGTACAGCCATGAACAACTGAACGAGAAATAACGTTATGCTAAGTACAACTGAATTGGATAACAACATCCATTTGGCTTGTATTTCAACCGTCATACGATAGTAAACAATTACCACAGTTATGTTATAAATGACGTTATGTATAATAGGACAGATATATTTTTAGGTAGTAACTTTGTTCGCTATAGATCAAAGATCAGCAAGGAAACATACATACTGTTAAATTTAAACAAAGTTGTAGCTGAAGCTGAGAACACTTTTTGAGCTGCTAATGACTGTTATTGTGCATCGGTAACAAAGATAAAACTCCCGTAAACTTATCCGATCAAACACAACTGTAGATAAAGTGGAGAAAGAATCATTTTAATCAAAACTTCAGGTTCTGAAAGAATACAGTTTACTGCTGTTTTCACGCTGACAAAAGATAAATAAAGTAACGGTAAAGCTCGTATTACGAAGAAATCAAGTGAAAATAGTGAATGGAATCACATAATTTTCCTTACACTATAAACATGCCCACAAAGCAATCTGTTAACGAAAAAGATAACTTAGTTCCCAACAAGACGTATTAAATTCATATTTCAACTTATAATTAACACTTCTTGTAACGAAAAGATGACCTTGTCTCATATAAGTAAAGTATCTAGATATTCTTTTATGCTAACTAGAAGCAAAACAATTTGCTCCGAATTGAGTTTAGTACGACAAAATAAAATTGCATGCACCATCAGATGATTTCCAAACCAAAGCATTGACCGCTTTGTTAGCATTTTATGATACAATAAGTAATATGAGAATATACACAATATAATAGGATAGAGTAATGTATAATTTTTAAAAGATTCACGGAAGAGATGCAAATTTGTTGTTTTTATTCCCTAATTATATGTAGGCGTCAGCAGCCTGATAGGTATTGCTCAATTATGCTGATATCAGTCCGAATCGGGGTCCGATTTACTGTGGTATCTATCATTGTATATGCTAGGATAACTTGTTAATGTTATTCAATTTCTCTTAGTACTGAATTATTATGGGCCAATATGCATTGAACCCAGAGAATTAGCTGAAATTATTAATTACAATGCCGTATATGTGTAAGGATACTGTGTAGTGTAAGGTATGCTACCCTATATGTAAAGAGGGTAGTGATTACCCTAGTTTAGGCTAGGCTATATTCGTAAGTAGGAGAATACCTGTATGCTACTCTTTGGAGCAAACTCTGTATTAGTAAGCTTGCGATCATTTGCAAAGATACTATGTCTGCATAAAGATCTATAGAAACTACTAATCTTGGGAGACAACACTAAACATTTTTGAAAAACAAAGGTAAAAACTGTCAGGATCCTCTCCACCCCAGAATTTTCATAACATCCTTAGAGCCAAATACCAATTTTATAGAAATAAGTTCAGGATGATGAGTATCAAGAAGGGGAACATCCTCGGCCGATTGCTTAGCTTCAAAAGCCTGATGAAGCAGTTCAGCCTTTTCCCTAGGGTCAGTAACTAATTTACCATCATCTGTTAGTAATGATGGAATGGAAGACAAGCCTAACCCAAAGATAAATGACAAATTTGGTCCACCACAGATGAGGCCAAATAATTCCTTCAAGTTTCCACTTCAAGGAATTATTGTAATTTCTCTTGGCTGTATGTTAAGTTCCATTCGTAGCACAGCAAGATTCAACAAATATGGTGTAACATTCATTAGAACCATTTTGTCTCCATGTATTGAATGTAGTGAATTTGGCCTGTTAGTCATTGTAGACTTGTCTACATGTTTTATCAAACCGTGGCCAGTCATTTGTTCTAAATTTTATGATCTTTCTAGGGACATACCTTATTAAAATAGCCATTGCATTTCATTTAACTTCTTTTGGGATCTAGATCTAATGTAGCATCTGAAATATTAAATACCTGACAAGCTTCAATAATGCAATCCCAATTGGCTGTAGATTTCAGTCAGACTGAGATGGACATATTTGTCAATATACTGACTGACAAATATCTCCATCTCAGTTGTGCAGTGATCAGAAGTGCCTATATATTCACAGACCCTGGACTTGACAATAGCTGTAACAGAATCAGTGGTTCTACAAAGTATTTACCAAACCACTGAGCTTCTTTAGTATTTTAAACAAAAGGCTGATGGGTGTAATTTTGTAGACTACTAAATTAGACTATGAATGGCGATTATATATTAAAACTTTTTATTTTTATTTTCAAACAAAGGCTGATGTATTTGTCATTTTGCTGGTAACTAAGCCAGGCCATAAATTTGAGCATGTATTAAAAAATTATTGATTTTTATGAGGGTGTTTTAAAGGATGTTATCTTTGCAGGGAAATTGGTACTCAGTTGAGAGAAGATGTGAAAAACCTTCAAGAGTCACTGTCAAGCAGCTCTAGACGTGCCCATGAAGCAGAAGTGAAGTACCTTTGTATCAAAAAGGACCTTGCAGATTCTCATCTTAACAGGTACACAACATTCTTGCCTACAAACAATGTTTGCCACAAGCATTCATTGGTGCAAACATTGATTACTTCTTCTCATGGTTCATCCCATTTGACAAACTATTTTGAGGAAACTAATAAGAATTGGATGTATCCTAGAGATAGTAATGCTTCTTAGTCATTCAAACTCCTTGCAAGAAGCTTTTAACTGTATATTTTAGATTCAGTATAATCTAATTCTTTGAACCTGACAAACAATTGCAGCTACAATTAGAAATGAGAGGGGATTACAGTAATCCCTCACCTATCGCTATTAATGGGGACCAGAACCGACTGTGATAAGTGAGAAACCGCGAAGTAGGGTCCCCCCTATTTTTTAAATGCGTAGTATACAGTCCGTTATCCACACTGATAACGCATTCTCCAGTTGCACAATCCTCTTATTATGAGGAGTCACAACACGCTTAGTGTACTTGGAGAACGTTATTGAGGCAGTTTTACGGATTTTTAATTTGTCTTTTTTTATGTAGCGAACCGTTGATTCATTCAGTCCGTACATGCGGGCAACAGACGCATAGCTACTGCCTGCCTTAAGCATGTCCAATAATTTCACTTTCTCGTTCACCGTCATCATTTTTCTCTTCTTCTTGGGTTTACCAGAGGATGTAGAGGGTGTAGGATGTTTAGGAGCCATTTTCAAGGGCGTCACAAGCACTATTTTGCACAAAAAAAGCACAAAGGATCAGCTAAAACTTTCATGCGGCAAGAGTAGCGACACGAGCGCGAGAGAACAATGAATGCGGTCTTCCTTCGCTGGGCGCTTGGCAGTTTGAGTTACGCGCCATCTCCGTGTTGATACCTGATGTTCTAATGTACTCTCTCTGCCTTCTGCTAGCGCCCACGCCATTTTTTCTCAACTTTGAATTTTTGATGAATATTTTTTAAAAATCCGCGTTGCACTGAGGGCGCGAAACTTGAGGCGCGAAGTAGCGAGGGATTACTGTAATCTCAAAGATAGTTTCTGCTGTAATGTGATGTGTAGAAACATTGTGACCGCCTGGTTATCTTGAAACAGGAGTGTATGATGTATGCCAATTTACCCAGTACAGGTATTTCCCTATATACAATTGGTTTAGGTTACACAAATCCCATCATATCTTGAAAAAAAAACTTAAAATGAAATCAGCCTACCCTACACTGTGCTAAACAGTAGTACAATATATACATTTAATCCTTTAACACTGATTGGACGTATTAAACGTCGATATAAATTGTCTGTTGGGTGCCGATTGGACGTATATACGTCTATATAAAAAAGTTTTTAAAAAAATTCGTGGAAAAATAGTTATAGGCCTACTAGGAGAAAACTTTTGAATCACGCGCCTTGGGGGATGCTGGGAGCTCACGGATAAAGGCGTTGTTTTGTTCACAATCATTACCCAGGCGCGCAAGTGCGAATTTCTTTCTCCTCGCACTAAAAAGCATCAGTGACACATCTCAGAAATTATTTCGTCACTTTGACATAATTTTTGCACCATTTCATATTAGCCATTACATGGAGTATTATATATGAAAATTTGCACTATTTCATGTAGAATACAACAAAAAACAACTCATGGTTGTAGCTTTTATCAGTTTTGAAATATTTTCATATAAATAACAATGTGTCAAAATTTCAACCTTCGGTCAACTTTGACTCTACCAAAATGGTCGAAAAACGCAATTGTAAGCTAAAACTCTTATATTCTAGTAATATTCAATCATTTACCTTCATTTTGCAACAAATTGGAAGTCTCTAGCATAATATTTTGATTTATGATGAATTTATGAAAAAAAAAAAAAAAAAACATTTTCCTTGCATCCGCGCGGTAATTTCTGAAAAAAATTAGAAATTTTTTTGTCTGATTGTCGTAATGTTTGCACCATTTTAAATTAGCCATTACATAAAGTTTTATATATGAAAATGTGTGCAATTTCATGTAGAATACAACAATAAACAACCCATGGTTGTATCTTTTATCAGTTATGAAATATTTTCATATAAATAACAATAAGTGGCAAAATTTCAACTTTTGGTCAACTTTGACTCGACCGAAATGGTCAAAAAACGCAATTGTAAGCTAAAACTCTGACATTCTAGTAATATTCAAATATTTAACTTTATTTAGCAACAAATTGGAAGTCTCTAACACAATATTTTGATTTATGGGGAATTTATGAAATAAACTTTTTCCTTACGTCCGCGCGGTAACTCTTCCGAATAAATCAAATTTTTTCGTCCGATTGTCGTAATGTTCGCACCATTTTAAATTAGCCGTTACATAAAGTTTTATATATGAAAGTGTGCGCAATTTCATGTAGAATACAATAAAAACAACCCATGGTTGTAGCTTTTATCAGTTTTGAAATATTTTCATATAAATAACGATAAATAGAAAAAATTCGTCCTTCGGTCAACTTTAACTCTACCGAAATGGTCGAAAACTGCAATTGTAAGCTACAGCACTTACAGTCTAGTAATATTCAATCAATTACCTTCATTTTGCAACAAACAGAAGTCTCTAGCACAATATTTCGATTTATGGTGAATTTTTGAAAACATCTTTTTTTTATGTCCGCGCGTTATGAATTCACGCATCATTTTATGATAATATTTTCTCTGTGTTGCCTTGATCGTTTTACAATGTGCTATATACCAAAATGATCGAAATTTAGTGTACAATACAACGAAAAAAAAATTAACTCGTTAGCTTTAACCGTTTTGCTCACAGCGCGATTTGTATACAATTATATATAAAAAAAATTTTTGCGCTGTCATATATCCCAATATTTATATATGATAATGATATTTTTTTTCATTTCTAATGGTTGCATACTAAACTTCAGGCAATGACAAAAAAAGGAGCCAAAAATGAACTCTTAATCTTGAAAACTAAGCGTCGCTAAAATAGACGCTATATATGCCACGTAAGGACGACATCGATATTATTAATGCTTTATTTTCAAATATCGCGGTAATATCAGCCCCTCCTCGTAGCTCTGTTTGCGTGACGTCAACAGTCTTACCAACCATTCAGCTTACTCTTGAGTATAAAAGATGCCAGATTTCATTTAATCATAGTAAAAATAGCAAAATTGTAAATCTTCTTTCAGTTTGGGGGGGGGCACGTGGCCAGGAAGGCTTTTGTATCTTTAATTCGAGCAACGGTCAACGTTTTTATTGTTCTTTGTTTGTTTTGCAACTTCTTGGAGGTAATGGCTTCTTTTGATGATGATGTTGATTCATTATCATCATGTAGTGATTTTGATATCAATAATTACGATGGCAGTGAAAGTAACAGTGATAACGATGTGCATATTGATGTGGGAAGCTTATGGAAGCGGGTATATGCTTCTGAAAACCCTTGTTCAGGTATGAAATTTAGTTTTCTGCATACATATAGGACCAATAAACATTCCTAATAAAAATGCACATCCAATAGAGTACATGTTATTTATGAATAATGCCATCATCGACAAATTAGTCACTGAAACCAGCAGATATGCCAACCAAGTCCTTTCTGAGAAGGAAGAGTGGATGGCATCACATCCACATTCACGATATTCTCGATGGAAACCTGTTACTCTAAACAAAATGATGAAGATTTTGGGTTTGTCCTTGTTGATGGGTCTCATTCCTTTGAAAAATGTAAAGCATTTTTGGAACACTTCTAGGGAAACTAGAATTCCCTTTTTTTCGGAGACGATGGCAAGGGATGAATACTTGCTCATTAGTAGATTTTTTCATATTAGTGATAATGCACTAGTCTATCCTAGAGGTCATCCCCAGTTCAATGCTTGGGCCCGTATAAGGCCATTTTTGGATTCATGTAACAGTTTGTTCAAGCACCATTATCACCCAGAGCAAACCGTATCTTTAGATGAGAGTATGGTAGGTATGCGCAACAGGTGTTTGTACATTCAATATATGCCAAATAAGAGGCATTCCAGGAATGGTATAAAAAAATTTGAATTATGTGAAGCCAGTACAGGGTATGTTTATCACATAGACTTATATTCAGGGAGGGATTTTAATGCTAGTTCCTTGAATGAAGGAGAATTAGGCTGGAGTGCGATGTACAGGAACCTACAAATATACTATGTATATTTCTCTCGCGACATGCTTCTGTTATCTGTTGAATTGTCAGAGGTGTAGGCACATAACTATAGTTAACTCTATGGGTATGTGACCGAGACGAATAGTATCTTCTTTTAATTGAACTACAACTTGGGACTGCCTTGGAAGCCTCCCAAGAGTTACTGGTTTTGATTTTGAGATACTAGTGGTATTGTTGACAACAACACTATAGCGTTTGCATTCACCGAATAGGACTGGTTTCTTCCCTCCCATTTCGGTTAAAATGCAAATGCTTGAGCGTATTTTCTTGCGCTCAATGGTTCTAGCCAAACGTATTCCTTCATGGAATGGATTACCTGGGAACTTGGGATGACAGGTGAGCGAGAGCTAGCGGTGTACGGGCTGCCTGCCAGCTCTGCCTGCCGCAGCCAGTACAGCTGACTCTTCGAGATAGTTCGGTTGGGTTTTGTCTCTCCTCCTCTGCGATGATTGACTACCGAATCGAATCTCTGCCTGGCAATCACAGACCTAGGTCTCTGGTTGGCTGGAATTCTCGCATACATGTATGACCATCTCTCCTGCATCGCCTTTTGCAGTTGCGAGAATTTTCAGACACAGATATCTCGCTAGACTCGTTATCATCTTTCTGTTTACCTCATGGTAACAGAAGTCTGTAACCTAGTCTTCCGGTTCATGGCACCTGCGGCTGTGATGATGCAGAGTGATTTCTTCAGACATCTGAGTTTGTCTTCTAAATGCGTCTCGTAAATCGTAGGTGTGCAATTATTCTTTGTTCACCCCGAATTGTAGATGAATAACGGAAGACTTGGCCTGTTTCCCACCCTGCCAGCTCTACTTTTGGCCAAAGTAATAGAAATGTCCTCCCTGATCCAGCCCATGAGAAGCAGTTCTTCAGGCAGTACAATCCCTGTGTTTTCATTACTGAAAGACACTCCGCTTTCACTGCAAACTCCGACTTCTCACCGAACAGCAATGAAATGGCGGTTTATCGTTTTCAGTCCTCTGTAAAACAACAGGGATTAAAACCGTCTTCACTGGTTGGTGTCATCAACGGGACTTTTTCTACGTTCAGAATCTTGAGAGTTAACGTCTCTTGATTCAGCTGTGAAGACGTAGGTCTGCATTCACCTTAGTCTTTCACTGGTATATACAGTGGTACCTTGAGATACGAAAGGCTCAACTTACGAAAAACTCGAGATACAAAAGCTAACATGAAAAATTTTACGGCTCTACATACGAAAATTTTTCAAGATACGAAAGGTTGTTGCTGGAAAGTCCGAGATTTGCCCGGACCACCGATAACAATTTTGAAACTCGCGCGCCGCCAACTGAGTAGACTTGCCACCATCTTCCTGCTCTCCCATTGGTTCCTGATGCTAGTCACTGCCATGAGATCCTTCTCTCCTATTGGTCAGCATCCTTCCCATCATGCATCTACTATGTAGCAGTGTGCCTCGGCCACTCGGTACCAGCATCGTTATCGTACGCACACGGTATTCGTTCATTCTAACGATTTCGTTTATTAACATAAATTCGTTAGTGATTTCGTTGCAGTATTCGTACTTTATCGTGTTGTGAGAGAACTTTACTCTACTTATACGTAAATTACATACAGTATATACGTAGTCATGGGTCCCAAGAAAGTTGAAATTCACGGAAAGAAGAGAATGCTCTCTTTGGAGACAAAGATGGAGATTATCAAGAAGTATGAAGCTGGTATGCGATTGAGTGTGATCGCCAAGGAATGCGGCCGAAATCCGTTGACAATAGGCACCATCCTTAAGCAGAAGGATGTCATCAAAGCAGCTACACCTTCCAAGGGCGTCACTATTTTGTCCAGCAAGAGGACCCACGTGCACGACGAGATGGAACGGCTGCTTCTTGTCTGGATAAAAGACAAAGAAATCGCTGGCGATACGATAATGGAGACAGCAATCTGCCACAAGGCCAGCACTATTTTCGGCGATTTGATTACCCAGGCTGAAGACGATGGAGGAGAAGGGACATCAACGCCAACCCCAGAGTTCAAGGCTTCGCATGGGTGGTTCGAGAAATTCCGTAAATGGACTGGCATCCATTCGGTGGTGCGGCATGGGGAGGCTGCCAGCTCGGACACGAAAGCGGCCGAAGCCTTTAAAAAGACGTTTGACGAGATGATGACCAAGGAAGGCTACAGTTCTCAGCAAGTCTTCAACTGTGATGAGACTGGGCTTTTTTTGGAAAAAAATGCCTTGTTGGATGTACATCACAGAGGAAGAGAAGAAGCTACCTGGGCATAAGCCTATGAAAGACAGGCTTACGCTCGTACTTTGTTCAAACGCCAGTGGGGATTGCAAGGTGAAGCCCCTACTGGTCTATCATTCCGAGACTCCTCGAGCCTTCAAGGCCCACAAAGTGCTTAAGGAGAAGCTTCCAGTGATGTGGAGGGCTAATGCGAAAGCCTGGGTAACGAGGCTTTTGTTCACCGAGTGGGTAAATCTGTGTTTCGGCCTGACATGTAAGAAATTCTTGGAAGAGAAGCGCCTCCCTCTGAAATGTCTGCTGGTGTTGGACAATGCCCCTCCCCACCCTCCTGCCCTCAAGAAAGATATCCTAGCGGAGTATTCCTTCATCAAGGTTCTTTATCTTCCGCCTAACACCACCCCTCTCCTCCAGCCCATGGACCAGCAAGTGATATCGAACTTTAAGAAGCTGTATACGAAACATCTTTTGAAGAGATGTTTCGACATCACCGATACCACTAACCTCACCTTGCGTGAATTTTGGAAGGAGCATTTCGACATAGTCATATGCATCCGACTCATCGACCAAGCTTGGCAGGAGGTTTTGAGGCGAACCTTGAATTCCTTGTGGAGGAAACTCTGGCCTGATGCCATATCCGCCCGAGACTTCGAGGGATTCGACGTGGGCGAAGCTGGTGCTGCAGATTCAGAAACAGTTGACGATCCTGAAACTGTTTTGTAACCAGATCTTGACGAGATCATTGCACCGGCAAGTCCATGGGGCTGGTCGTCGACGAGGACGACCTTCTCGAGGAGCACCAAGAGGAGCTTATGACGGATAACCTGAAGGAGTTGGAGGTCATGCAACATAACATAGCAGTGGCGAGGAGGAGGACAACCCTATGACAACAGCAGAAATTAAGGATGTTCTAGCCGCTTTTCATAAAGTGCAATCATTTGTAGAAAAAAAAAAGACACCCCGAAAAGACTCACACAGGTCGTATGCTTGCGCAGTTTGAGGACGTTTGCCCGAGTCATTTCAGGAACATTGTGAAAAGTAGGCAGAAGCAATCTTCCTTGGATCGTTATTTTTTAAAGAGGCCTTTAGTAGTAGGAGGAGTAAGTAAAAAGGAGGAACCAAGTGATACTAAAAAACAGAAAGTTGAAAGTGTTGATGAAGTTGAAATTTTGTTAAAAAAAAAAAAAAAAAAAAAAAAAAAAACGTAAAGATATAAAAAAAAAAAAAAAAAAAAAAAAAAAAAAAAATTTTTTAATAATAAAAAAAAGACAATTTTTTATTTTATTTTAGTTTTTTTGTAAAGTTAAGTGTTACAGTTTTGTTAATGTTTCGTAAATTTTAGTTTAAGTATGTTTTCCTTACATTTTTTTATGTGTTTTATAAAGTTAAGTGTACGTACGTATCTGCCGTTTGTTCTCCCCCTCTGTCGCCACTTTCGGAGATAGCCTCACTCGAAAGGTAAGCTTCCACATTTTACTACATACGTACAGTATATATTGTATACCGTGTACACTAATACATTTTATTTACAGGCAATTAGCAGTACGTTATTAAGTTAGGTATTGAATGGTGCAAATTGTTGTAGTATTTCATTGTTTATAGGTCAATTTAGCTTTATTATGAAATTTACTGTGGTGTTTTTGAAGGACTTGGAACGGATTAGCCATTTTACATGTAAAATGCGGTCCAAGATACGAAAAACTCATGATACGAAGGGCGCCTCGGAACAGATTAATTTCGTATCTTGAGGTACCACTGTAGTTTGTTCCGATACGGAATACAAACCTTCGGTCCTTTACAATAGGAAGGTACTTAGCGGCAGCTGAACCGGTCGTAAGCTTTCAAACAAGGGGTTCGGTAGTTAACTACTTGTCCAGCAGTTAGCGGCATGCTCGACTGCGAGGCAAGGAGTCACTTTGTTTTCGGCTGCGCTAGTGGATGGACGTGCTGCTCTTCGTCTCTCTGCCCGCTTCTGTCGTATGCTTGGTTTGCTTCACTGCGTGAAGACTTTTTCGCTTTTTCGTTTACTTGTGTGTATTTGCAAGTATAAAAGTAAGTGCGTGTCTGTTTTTGTTTTCATTTATTATGGAAATTATGCAACAAGAGCCGGAGAAACCCCCCTCTCCCCCCCATCAACCGTAGACTATGCCCGGGTATTGGGGGCCGTAAGTGTGGGGCTTTCCGCTCTTCTGTGGAGGTTGATCCTCATGATTTTTGTGCTCGGTGTAGAGGGCGTGAATGCTCTCACACTGAGACTTGTGACACACATATTTTTTGGTCGGAGGCGCAGTGGGAGCGCTACGGGGGGAGGAAGAAGCCGTGGAAGCCGGCTAAGGAGTCGTCGGAAGACTCCCCGGCTATGCCCTTGGTTGTCGATATGTCTTCCTCCTTTCTCCCTCCGGCTCAGCTCCCTCGTATGGCTCCTTCCCCTTCGGGGGAGGTTTCTTGCTCCCTCTCCTCCCTCGATCAGTTGAGCGTAGAGGAGGGGACGAGATACCCCAACATCCAGTTGTACTTGGGGGTCCTCCGTTTGCTCGGGCTGGGAACTTTTCCCCCCCCTGGCGAGGGGGAACCCCCCCACTAATCTATCCGACTTTTCCTCCCTCAGACTTGTTGACCACGGGGGACGATCTCGGTAGGGCCCAGTACTCGCTGGGGCTGCAAGGGACACTGACGGTCCAGGGGCTGCTTAGTCATCTGGCAAGAGGGGCCACGCCGGTTACGCACGGGCCTACCACCACGACGGTGTCCACGCCGGGCTACGCTGCTCCGCCTCACCTGGTATATACGCAGGTTCCTGCCCCGCCTCCTGTTCCTGATTTCGTTGCTGCTCCAGCCCTGGTACCAATTCCTGCCGCCGTCGTTCCTGCCTGTGGTGTTGCTGCTCCCACCCCAGGTCCTTCTGGACAGGTGCAGTCGGGTTCTGTTGCTTCGGCAACTGCCCCGGCTCCATCCTGAATGGAAGACCTGACGGTGGTGCTGAGGAAGAGGAGGAAGGTGTTGTCTTCCTCTTCATCGTCTTCTTCGTCGTTGTCGTCGCCGCCTGCTGCCGCTTCCCCTTCAACTTCTAAGGCCCCAAAGCCGAAGAAGAAGAAGGTTGCCTCCTCCCCCCCTAAGAAGCGGCACGAGACTTCTAAGGGCCCGTCCCGCTCCGGTGGGACGGTTGGGACTTCCGTCTGTCCTCCTGTTCCTTTGGGAACGGGGCCTGTCTCTCCTTCCGCAAGGAAGAAGAAGACGGGGACCGGAGGAGTGTCGGCTAGCACCGGCACCTCCTCACCTGGCGCCAGAGGTTCTGCCTCGGCGCCAGGTACCGTCTCAGCCTCTCGTTCGCGAAAGTCACTGAGTGTGACCGAACAGCCAAGACCCAGGCATCCGAGTTCTCTCAGCGCCAGGATCCAGGCACGGGACGGAAGACTGGAGGGAGTCGGTCGGGCGACTCTCACCAGACCAGGTATCGCTCTCGCGGCGACGCGCTGGTACCCAGGGTTGACGCGACGGTCCCAAACCGTTCTCGGGCTGAGGTGAGGAAGCGGTCCCCTCGGTCCCCTGAACCATCCTTGGCTGGTCCAGGCGGCGTGACGCGCCTTGAGGATAGGCCTCGCTCCCACCGCAACATTGGGCTCTGCATGTCCCCTGACCACCGCTCCTTCTGGGACCGGGCGGAGAGGGGGACCAGCACCAGCTCTTTTGATGCTCGGGACTGTCGCCTCTGTTCTCGGTCCAGCCGCTCGACCAGGCCTGCAGACCGATCCCCACTGCGGGTTGGCGATTGCCTGCAGCCCCCTCAGCACACCGGCTCTGCTGGTGGGCGCAGGTAGAGCGTCAGGTCTGCCTCTCCGATCCCTTCAACTTCTTCGGGCTTCACCGGGCAGAGCGAGGCGATCAGGAGCAATCACGAGGGGCGCGCCCCTCGCGATCCCGCCACAACGCCCTACAAACCTGGCACAGTCCTCAGACCAACCAGATCGTACGCGCAAGTGGTAGGAGGAGACCAGGAGGGGTCTGTCGTGGTTCCTCCTGTGGAAGGAGGAGGTTCTCGGTAGGCATTCTCGTTGGAAGGGCTTGACAGTCCGTCTCCACAGGATGCAGTCACTCCCGAGATCCAGAGGTCGTTCGCATAGGTAATTGTGCTGATCCGTCAGCACAACGACCTCGGAGAAGGATCGCTGCTCTCACCTACCGAATCCACATCGGGCTTGGAGGCGTTCTGGGGACCTAAGAAGGAACCCAGGACGGCGGTCGGTCTGCCTCGATCAGCCTTGGCTAACAGCGTACTGGGCAAAGTGGACAGGAGGGTTCTCTTCAGTTCAGTAGGTCTGCTAAGCTCCTTCCTCCACCTCTACCGCGACAGAGGCGCTTTTACGTGCCTCCAGGTTAACCTGGAGCTAGCCAGGCTAACTCCGGGGGTGTGTCTGCCGCAACTCCTGTCGGAGAACCTCTGGTTCTCACAGCAGGCGGCGCTTGCCTTGGAGTCTACCGCAATGGCAGCATTCCAAGCAGTCTCATGGCTCGAACTGTGGTCCCTCACAGTGTCGAAAACCGTGGCCTCCTTAGGGAGCATCACCCCTGAAGGGGACCCGGCTTTCGTGAGACTGTGTCAGTCTGGGGGGTAGGGCTATCGCCTAGCTGGCCCACCAGACAGCCAACCTGTGGGCCAACCTGGTTCCCCAGCGTAGAGACGCTGTTCTCACCCAACCAGACCACCTTCACTTTCTACCTTCGGGATATCACCCACAGGTCCTTGGACACCTTTTCCTTGGGACCCGTGGTGGCTGCTCAATAAGTTGTGTAGTCTACCCAGCACCTGAGTGGACAGAGCAGCATGGCATCCTTGTGTGACCGTATGTATGGACGAGTGAAAGTGTGTGTGACTGGCTTATCGTCCTCCTTCATTCTTCCCTCTACCTGTTGGCAGAGGGCCGCGGTCGTCACTATGCTGAACAGGAGGCCGATGCAGGTAAGCTACACATCCGAGCCCCATTCTATCCCTTTCAGTAGGGATAGAAGTGTTTATCCACCTCTCCCCAACAAGGGGGTAGTGGAAGCCAACAAGAGACAAACCCATAACTTTACTTTGGCTCTTGAAGTAGGAACTAGTTCTTGCTTTTTGCTAATTATAAGAGGTACGCTTGCCTCCCTCTTATAAATCTGGTCCAGAAGTCTGACCACTGATCCTGCGGTGCACACCCCGATCAGCTGGGCAGTGGCTAGGATCCCTCCCTCTGCTCTTACAACCAGGGAGGGAATCCAAGGTAGGACGAACACCAGTCTGTTCATAAGACTCTGATTCCACCCACCAATAAGTGAGTCTTCCTATTGTAAAGGACCGAAGGTTTGTATTCCGTATCAGAACAAATATCAATGTCGAAAATTGTATTTTTCCTAACTATACAAACCTGAGGTCCTTTACATATAGTCCCACCTCATGCCACCCCTCACTCTGCGTTTCCTGGGCCTCAAGCAAAGTGACTCCTCGCCTCGCAGTCGAGCGTACCGCTAACTGCCGGACAAGTAGTTAACTACCAAACCCCTTGTTCGAAAGCTTACGACCAGTTCAGCCGCTGCTAAGTACCTTCCTATTGTAAAAGACCTCAGGTTTGTATAGTTATGATTATCCTTAGTTGAGGTTCAACTACTATGAGAACTTTTGTCTTGCCATCAGTGACCTAAGTCTCTAGAAGGCAATTGACTATAGTCTGATGGGCGCATGCCTTGAGAGAATCATCATCTCATCTCCCAACATCGGTGGTGAACAAGGTAGACGGTTTGTATGGTTTCTCGGCATAACCCTTCAAAAGGTGAGTGTCATGTGACTACGTTTCGGATGCATGACTGCTCGCCTCACACTGAGCGCAGTCAGTCGGCAGCTGTTGAAGAGTCCGAGACTGTCATGAGCTATGCTGTGGACTTTGTATTGGTTGATCCAGATCAGTCTTTACTTTGTCCTATTGGCGTGTTCCTGTAACCCATAAGGATCAACACCCACCATGGTGTCGGTGTCTTTATCTGCTGTAGAATATTATGAGACCGTGAAAGACTTCTCTGCAGTTGGGTAGTCCAGTGGATGGGTACTTGTCATCACTCTGAAGAATATGTCAGGCAGAAACATAGATAAGGTCTCATTGCGACCATATTCATCATTCCCTTCGGGCTTGCCCACAGGTCCTTGGAACCTCATTTCCTTAGACTGGTGGTGGATTCTTGCGGTTGTGTTTGCGTACCCAGCTCCTTCAAGAGGACAAGTTGCATCTCGCCTATGGTGTGCAGTTCTAGAGGTAAGAAGGGTGCGAGAGTGACTGGCCTCTCCACCTTCCCCACCTCGTCCTTCCACTCCTCTTCCTTCGGGTTGAGGATAGGACTTGAACTTACACTGGCGATTGATGCAGTAAGCTTACACATAGATTAACCTTTTTATGTTTCTTATCAGAATCATAGAAGCAATCCCACTCCTTCCTCTAGCAAGGGGAGGTAGGTAACTGGCAATAATGCAAACCATTCCCAGAACTTTGCATTAATGCTTCCAACTCTAAATATTCTTCACAGCCCATTTTCAGATGAGTTACGATTCCTCACTCATTTCGAAAAGGCCCAGAAGTCTGACTCTTGATCATGCAGCTCCTATACTCCGATCAAGTTGTCAGAGGCAGGGCACTCCTCCTCGCTCTTACGACCAGGAGTGGCCTAGGTGTGTAGAACTCCAGTCAGTTTTAGAGGCTCACTCATATTCCTCCCACCAATCAGTGAGTCTTCCTTATGTGAAAGACCAAGGGTTTGCATATCATGTAGGAACAAATCACAATTTTTAGAAGTAAATTGTATTTTTCCTAACTATACAAACCTGAGGTCCTTTACATACATGACTACCTCATGCCACCCCTCAATCTGAACCTGGGCCAAAAGGCAAAGTGTAATGTTTACATCCGGGCAGGCTAGCCTACCCGCCTGCCACACAGTAGTTACTGCCTAACCACCTTCTTCAAGAATTTAACGGCCATAATTCCAGCTACGCCGAAAGTAATCCCTTATGTAAAGGACCTCAGGTTTGTATAGTTAAGAAAAATACAGTTTACTAACAAAAATTGTGATTTTTCTCCTAATTATTTGGAACGGGCCCTTTCATGCCAAATATTTTGGCAAGCACTGTACATTGCATTTAACCTACAGAGTTGATTGCATTTATAATTTGGTTTATAGGACTAAAAAAATTGAGAAAATGCAGAAAAATATGTATGAGAATTTTATAGCATAAAATATATGCAAATAATGGAAGTGTGTGTGTTTTGTTGGATACCCTAGATAGTGTAGTTTCTGTTGAAAGTTTTAGGTATAAAACCTATGTTCATTAGTCAGTATAAATGGTTTTCTAAAGTACTTTAGAGGTTGCAAACAAAAGAGAGAGGAGTCTTTAATTGTCGATGTTTTTGTATCTCCACTCTTGTAAAGGAACTATGTAAGGATATTTACAGGGTTAGGTTAGCTACCTGTAACAATTTAGGTTTTACCAGAATGTAGAAAATTATCATGGGCAAGAGTCATTTAAAAAAAAATGGAGTCCAGTCATATCTATAAGAGCTTTTTGGGTTTTAATTACCTTATAAGAAGAATCGATTTTTGTATCAGTTGGTTGAAATTAGAATTTATATCTGGTGAATAATGACAGGAAAGCTGATTGGTTTTGAAGATGTTTTCATTTGATCTATCAAGTATATTCTTTGCTAGCAAAATATTGATTAAAATTGTTTGCACTCCTCTGAGCATGTGTGTTTTCTATTTCTTTAGTTTGGATGCATTATTTTATGGATGACATTCCATAGAATTCTTGTTACCTTTTTTTATATATATAATTTTAGACAACTTTATCATAGTGTTTTGCTTTTTCCTTCTATAATTATTTTCAATATTTGTGTCATGGCTATTAAATTTTAATTTTTACAGTAAGTTGTTTCTAACTTGATTGTATCCCTGATTCCAAAGGGCATGAGGGTGTTTAATTACTTTTGCAACAAAAGGAGCAAAATGTTTCAACAGTTGGGGAGTGCTTTTCTCTTCTGATTAGAAAATCATACGTGCTGTAAAGCAGTGAATAATTGCAAATGCCCAGTGCTTGATTTTACAGATTTAACTTTTTGAAGAAAATTTAGATGCATTGTGTTAAATTTGTAAAACAATAAGTGTGCAGCATTTTTTATGTATGTGTTAAATTTGTAAAACAATAAGTGTGCAGCATTTTTTATGTATTCGCGAAAAATTATACTGATGCTTCCCTGTAGTAGATAAAATTAGTTGGAATTTAATTTTTATATCGTAAAATTTTTCACGATTATTTTGCATATTCTGCTCAGGACCATTGACCGACTAACTGAAGAGGTAGTACGGATGAGGCAACTGCTGCAGTATGCATCGGAAGATTCAATCCCAGATCATGCTACCATTTCAAGGTCCATCATTGCATGGGATGAGAGTATTAAAAGCTTACGAGAATGCAAAGCAGTATTTTTGGTAAGTAGGTTTTGTATCTTTTGGGGATTTTTTGTTACAGTGTGATAAGTCCCCTTTAGTCCTATTTTTTATAGGGTTTGTGACAAGAATTGCAAGTTTTAATTGCCCTTGCTTCTGTGGCAGAATTTATTGTGAATCATGACAGGTGTAGGGTATGAGACATTCTTTACTTACAGATTATGCTGAAACTGAGGACTATTTAACTTCTTGACATTTGATTTTTAAGCCAGAACGTGAGGCTACTGTTTCCAACTGTATTAAGATTAAAAAAAAAAAACAAGTTACCCAGCTCTTGGGAGTCGTTTTGTGCCATTCCTTCAAATTAGTTGTTGAAACCTATTTTCTTTAATTTTATTACTTTATATTCCTATACTTAAAGGGGTAAATTCACTAGGAGGAATTTTACTTTGAAGAGTATTGTTGCTCTAAAGTAGGCTTTTTTTGTCGTTACTAGGCTTATGATGTCTTGCAGTAGTAAAAGTAAACATTTTCTTCTTATTGAGATTAAAGGCTGTTGATATAAAAGTTGGTAAGGTAAGTGTTGTGATGTCAAGAGTAACAAATCTTGGGCAAAGCATTGGGAGCACATATGTCATATATATTTAGCCTGATGTGTGATTGTAGATACTAGAATTTGGCTACGGTCAAAAATATTTAGGAAATTATCTTTAGTTACTGGCTTTTGTTTTGGATGCCATCCATTAAAGTTGTGGTTGGGTAAAAATGCACTGTTTTTATGTTTTTTACTTTTTGCAGGAGGAAGCAAAGCGACTTTTAAACATGGTGAACCAAGGACGTCCACTTAATGCTCTGCCACCAGGAGATTTAAGCATTCCTGCTATACCAGAAATGAACATAGCTCGACTTCTTAGCATTGTTCCTGTGAGTACATATAGTGTAGTTTTTTTTAAATTTATTTCCAAGATAGGTTGTGTAAAAATGCTATTATCTCTTATTCTTCAGGTTAAATGACAAGACACAGTAAGCTCAGAATGTTTGCAAAATGTTTGTGCATATTGACAAAGTTTATACATACCAAAGGATTTATTTAGAACAAAATTAATTTTTCCAGTACAATGTACTACCCTGGAGGGGGTTAGTGGTGTCATTGCACCTCACGTGATGCACTGTAGGCATTACTCAAGAGCCCTTGCAGCGTCAATTTGACCCCTAGCTGTAACCTATTTCATTCCTTTTTATTGTGCTTCTGTTCATATTGTCTTTCGTCTATCTTAGCAGTTTCTTTATTGTGCAACTGTTAGGTTTTTCTCCTGTTACAGCATTAAAACCTTTTACTCGGAATTCCTATTTAAGCACTGAATGATCTAGGTCCCAGTGCTCAGCCTTTGGCCTAAATTTATTTTCCATTCCATTCCAGTCTACTGGCTACTATTTATATAGCTTACCCTTGTTTAGTGGATGAATCCCAGACACATCATTCCAGTAGTATTAGAAGAACATTAACTGCATCTACCATTGTGTAGCCTGGTTAATTGACAACAAAACTATTAGGTCTGGGGATGGTATTTGATTAATAGCATGCTTGCATAAAAATATAAATGAGTTATGGTTGAGCTCACAGAGATGTTATTGGTGGAGGGTTCCATTCCTGATGGCGTGACAATAACTGAAAATTGGTGATAATAGCGCTGATCTCGTTATCGGCACCAATAACCGAGGATCGGCAGTGATCATCACATATCAGCACCAAAAATTCAGTTATCGTCATCACTACACAAGCCCCATAAATTCATCGTTTAAGAATATAACTCTACTGAAGAACTGGTTATATGTTGGGCTCTTCTTTGTCCCACTCGCCTTACATTTTATTTGCCCAAGTACAGTCCTCCAGTGCATCTGACTTGGAGTGGTGTGCACCTTTTGTTTTTCTTGCTTTGTTTGTGACCTCTTACAGTGTGGACTTTATTCCTTTCCCCTCAGAGCAGTTAAGAGTTTATCTACAGCAAATGCAGGAATTGCACTGTTTTGTTACACTAATCTAAGAATAGTCATCTGCCTCCTTCAGATAATCATGAGAGCCTGCTCTAGTGTTGCTTATTTTGATTTATCACAAAGGTAAAAGCAAATATGGTGCGCTCTGTATTCACCCAATCGCTCATTCTTTGTCCCTGTTTCTAAAGCATGTGTTGAAGTTTGCTGCCTTTTTTTCTGGAACAGTAAGATACCAATATGCTCTCAAAATTCTGTTTTAAAGGTATAACTCTTAAACATTTTATTCCTTTCTTATTGAAACCAATTGTGGATCAATGGGAAGCATGATCACCTTCATCTCTTAGTATTTTAGGCTATCCAGGGAACCCAGCTTCACACCCAGTGCTAGTGGGGAATGGTCACATGTGTTACCAAGGTTTTAACCTCAGTACAGAGTCTCAAAAGAAAAAACCTAATACCAAGTCTTTAAGTCTACCATTTCTCTCTCTCTCTCTCTCTCTCTCTCTCTCTCTAAAACGTAAGTAGAAAGCATAGGAAACCCACGTCTATCAAACTAAAGTTTATTAAATAAAACCAACAGAAAAATGAATATAATTCAGTTGAAATAAATGATAATCATAAGATATCAGATCTTTAATTGAGTTATTTCCCACTAAAGGTAATATGCCTCTAAATCCATTAAGCAAACTCTCAAAAACACAAGTCCCAAAAACTCTAATATATGTCTGTGACATTGTCAAGTTTCCTGTTTACTTGTGATCTCTCACTGATACATCTAGAGACACAAAGAGAAAAAAAGACATTTTTAGAGGTATGCACAGGGAATAATAATTGGGATTTTCCCCACATTATTCACAAACAAAATATAAAAGAATAAAACAGCAGAGAAATATAAGAATAAAATGTAGCAAAATACAGATGACCCAATCCATGCACACATCACAAAAATAATATATGAGATCACTGTAAAATATATTTGTTGTGACAAATACAACAAAATACAAAAGGGCTCTGTAAATAATGTTTTTTGTGCTCACCTTACTGGCAATTGGCAGGAGTCCAAGACCGGGACACCCTCTGAGCAATGGGCGTCACTTCGGAATAATCATAATTGTTTCAGAAATCAAGATCTATCTTTCACTCGTTCCGCCTATCAAACCAACTTATGTACATACTTCCCTCTCAGAGCATGCCCATAAGCAACTTCCGTTGCGAGAAGCTTCTGTGATATTTTTCAGGATCAGCTCAGGAGAGGCTAAGTTAACAAGATGTTATCAATGTGTGTATTTCTTTGTCTCCTTGCAAGCCTGCTCTAAGAACTTGTTGCGTAAGCGCTGACAAGTGTCTTAGTAAGCCCTGACACCTTCAGTCTCCCTCCGCTCATGTAGTATGATTACTGGGCATGTGATGTGACTGATATTTCATATTAACAAATTAATTGTGGAGTGGTTGCCCTCCTCCCATCCTTACACTCTGACCTAGGCCATATGGCACACACATATATAGTAGAGACCTTTAAATTCTTTACCTGTGGTAGTTTGTGTTGCTGTAGATGATTAATAGGTGTGTATGAAACATTATTTTATAATAAAAACAATTATTTTGACTTAACTATTACATGATCAAGTTGTAGGGATTATTGCTTTTTTCATGGTGAATTTGGAAATTATTTCAGAATGCCAAAAAGCTAGTTCAGAATTGTGTTCATGAGTTGGCTCCAGAACGACAGTATGCTTGTGGTTCTCCAGCGATGATCGCATCACCAACACCAGCATTCACTCTTGAGCCTCAAATAGTGACCCAAAAGTTACAAGGTCCTCCTGGATTTGAGCCTCAAAAACCTTTAGGTTTACCAAAGATTGTTCCTGCTCTAGCTGCCTTTAGTGGTGGTGCTATTCCAAAAGGCAATGTTGCTTCAGGTCCAAAAGTTATTGTGACAGGTAAGCTGTAAGTGTGTTTAGAATTTTGATTTTATAACAAAGCTAATCTACAAACATCATCAGTTGCTGTCATTATTTTGTGTCTGTCTTTATTATATTTTATCTGTTTATTTTAATTGTCAACAAAACTATTTTTAGTGGGAATTGAAGTTTCTAGTCTTTTATTTTAGGAACATTGCAGTTTATTTCAAATATTGACCATAAGAGACATCTAGTTCAAGTTGAGATTTAAAATTGCCAATAGGGTTTTAGTATTGTTAGTGTTATTAACTCATGGATATAGTGTTATTTACAAATTCTCATGATAGTGGACATAAGAGGACTAAAACCTCCTTGCTTGTGATAGTCTATAGATTTCAGTATAGTATTATTTATCTTCAAAATATTAGTATTCCTTACAGGATAAGAATAGGTCAAAATTACCTGGTGGATGGACTCTCCCTTGTAAGGTAATAAACTCAGGATTAGCAGCAGATGAAATTTTTATTTGATTGCATTATTCTTTTTACACTGTTAACAGAGACAGATGCAGGAGCCACTCAAAAATATCCAGACTCACACAAGTTATTCATCGGAAAACTTCCTTGGGAAAGCACAGAATCAGATATAAAGGTAAATACTTTTACCATTTAGTTTTGTTTTTGTTCGTATTCTCTCTTCAATTTAATTTTTGTTATTAAAGAACTGATAATCTTGAAAACATTCATCATGAGTAAGGTTAGATTTCATTTGAAAACTCCAGGTAAGACTGGTTGCACTCATAGTTTATGAGGTGGGGTTGCATCTTTAAATGTGTTCTAAAAGTAATCAAAGACTAGAATTTGAGAAAGCGATTAGTACCTAAGTGTAGGAAGTGGATGGGTATCATATTGATTAGAAGCAGTTACATTTGGAAGTTTTGTTTTCTATGTGATTGAATATATTTTGGGAAGATTTGACGTCTTTGAAGGTACAGTAATTTATAAGGCCAGAAAATGTTACAAACATAGCATGTTCGATACCTTGTTTAGTTAATGTTTTTAAACAGTCAGATGATAGTTATTATAACAGTTCTATATCGGAAACTTTTGTGTCCAATATCAGGTTTTAACTTTCATGTTAAAACATGCATGTACAATGGAATTTTATTGCCCTTCTTCAACCATTCTCCATTCTATGAAAAATATCAAAGTTTTTCAGTCTTAGTAAACGTCAGTGAAGACTTTCATATAACTTTTGTGTATATATTATGGGCAAATCAGTGGAGAACCCTGATGGTCTGGTTAAACTATTTTATAATATTACAGTTCATATATATCTCATTTTGTCATTACAAGGCCAAATGGATATTTATAGCCTGAAAGCTTTTTTTATTCCATGTTTCCGGGTAACTTTCTCATTTTGGTAATCCATCAGTGCATTCATACAATTACATAAGTTTCCTTTGGTCTGGCAGTGCATAGTACCATAGTCAAGCCAAATTGTCGTGGCGGTCGACGGGTTTTATCCCGTAATATATCGTTCACCGTTAAGGGCATTTTGGTCATTTTGCCCTTAACGAAACTGACCTTCTGAAACCTAAAACCTCAGTGGTAAATGCTGATTAAATGGCGGAGACTAAGCACATAGATGGAGTGTTCGCTCCATATTTTTATCCCAGATTTTGTTTTAATTTCTTCTAAATGCAACCTCAAGTAACCTTTGCTTGTGTGTTTGTGTGTGCGCATATAAACAGAAAAGGAATTATTAGTACACATACATATATAAATAACTGCTAAAGTGGAATATGGACAATAATCATATAGCTTGACATTATGGCATTATTACAAGATCTGTGATTGCTATTTTCAAAAAACACACAGAAAGGAAAATCATTAAGAACAACCAAAATTTACTCTTAGTTTCTTTAGAAAACGAAGTACAGTAAATGACAGATCTTAGGTAAAGTCATAAACAAGGCTGAGATTTAAAAAGATAAATAGATCTGGCAAAGTTACATTCTTTTCCCGGCCCCACCCTGGCAATCTTAGAATCTTGAAAAGACTTTTTCTATACTTTAACATCTAAAATGACAGTCTATCAAAGAAACACAAAGGCAAGGTATGGGTGACCCTTTGCAGCATACAGATACAGATGTAGAGATTTGATAAACGATAACCTTTTATAATCTTTTAATTGCACTGTCTATCCCAGAAAAAGGCTGCCTCCAAACTCCCTATAAGCCAAGTTTATCTTATTGAAAGATTTTATTGGGTACTGGGGTCACCTCAGTAAGGACTGAAATTCCAGCTTGCATGATTAGGATTTAACTTGTCATTGTAAAGCCCTAAAATTAATTTGGTCTTTCATCTTCGTCTATGTAAATCAGCATTTTGTATATGTATAATGTCATTCACTCGACTCACCCTGTAAATTTATAAGGAAAAAGAAAAAAAAGCCAGAAACGAAACTCATCATTGTAAAGCCATAAAATTCGTTTGGTCTTTCATCTTCATATATATATATCAGCATTTTGTACATGTACAATGTCCCTCACTCGACTCGCCCTGTAAATTTACAATAATGAAGAAGAAAAAAAAGTGTGGGCGGAGGGATTGGTCAGGCACCATCCAGTACAGAACTTAATCCGGTTTTCCCAATAAACTGATTGTATTTCTCCTTTTGTCTACAAGGTAAAACTTCCTAAACGTTTAGATTCAAATATGAAGCATTCTGATTACACCTCCTGTCATCCGCCACAAGATTTTGGTTCGACTATGGGCATAAATCAGATAGTACCAGAAAATGCAAGCATTTTACAAATGAGCAAATAGGTTTGAGAGTGAATTATTTTTTACAATTTTAAAATCTTTCATATAGAGGGCAGCAATAATTCATCAGGAAATATTCATAATTGGGGAAACATCACATACATAGTTGAAGGCATTATGTATATATAGGTGTAAAGTACTAACTGGACCAACACAAAATTTTGTTTTTTATAATTTTTCAATTTGGCAAAATCTTTTGCCTGTCAACATCATGACTTAACTCCATTTTGTGTCTTAGAATTGACTTTACCTTACATGCCTTATATAAACTCCCTCAGCCTTCCCCCCCAATTTATTTAGATGTATAGTAGTTTGTTTATTCTGTACGAACAGTATATTTATATATTTCATGAATGGTAGAGGACAAAACTAGCATTTATTTATTCCACACAAACTGGACATATATATTAGATGACTGGTAGAGGACAAAACTAGATTTGGGAATAAAGTAAAAGAAAGTGTGCCTGAGACAGGTACAGCTATTTTGTTAATAATAAACAAATAAGAGATAATCTGTTGTAAACTAATGTTAACCATAATTATTAAGGAGGAGAAAGGGAGAAAAAGGTAAGAATAGAGAAATGTTACATTTATTAAGTCTTTTTGACAGTACCTCTTATTTACATGATACCAGAAGGGTTAGTAATAAAAAACATTGTGTATGCATGTAGACCAAGATTTAATTGGAAAGGGTTGAAAGTTTAAAGCTCTTAAAGAGTGTAGGCTTCCTTCAATCATTTACAAAGAATTCTTAATTAATCCATCAAAAACATCCACAACTGGACTTTAGAGAGCTTTAGCAAGGGCAAACTATAGATCATGATCTAGCACCCGTTTTATGCCGTGCAGCATTAAGAAGTCTGCTTCATCTAGGAAGTGAAGACAAGGTTCTCTGTACACAAGTAGGAGCAAGAAGGGTGCAGAACCTTGGATAGTACATGTCCAGAGGAGGGTCACAACATACCCTTCATTCGGAATCCTCCTCTAACCAGCATGCCTTTTGCATTGACAGTTTACTCACCAGGTCCAAAGAGGTTTGTTGCCCTATCGCAGAAGTTGTGTCTCATCAAGAAAGAGGCTATGGAGAGACAGACATTTATTCTCTAGGTTTCTACAACAGACTGCTTGTAGTCCCTAAGTTGTCAGGAGGCTGGAGTCGTGTACTAGATTTCAGCTCTAAATATTTTTGGCCAAAGGACAAAATTCAAAATGGAAACAAATCAGACAGTTCTAGCATCCATTCACCAGGGAGATTGCATGTCGTCAATAGATATGCAAGATGCATACTTTCACATCCTTATAAAACCAAACTCGAGGAGGTACCTCAGTTTTGTTTTCAAGAACAAGGTGTTCCAGTTTTGTGCCCTGTGTTTCGGTCTTTCAACGGCTCCCCTGGTCTTTACCAGAGTCTTTGCTCCCCATGCAAAGATCTAATGGGATTCAGTACAGTGGTACCTCGAGATACGAAAGGCTCAACTTACGAAAAACTCGAGATACGAAAGCTGACACGAAAAATTTTACTGCTTTACATACGAAAAGTTTTCAAGATATGAAAGGTTTCTGAAAGTCCGAGATTCGCCTGATAGCAATTTTGAAACTTGCGCCGCGCGCCGCCACCTTAGTTCTAGTAGACTCGCCACCATCCTCCTGCTCTCCCATTGGTTCCTGATGCTAGCCAAGCCATGAGATCCTTCTCTCCTATTGGACAGCATCCCTCCCATCATGCATCTTATACGTACGTACGTGATGGCATCCCTACCCCGGCCACCTTGTACCAGAATCTTTATCGTACGCATGCGGCATTCGTTCGGTCCAACGATTTCGTTTAGTAACGTAAATTCGTTAGTGATTTCGTTGTGCTACTTTATCGTGTTGTGAGAACCTAATTAGTATATGTACTACATACGTAACTTAATTATGTACAGTACATATAGTCATGGGTCCCAAGAAAGTTGCTGAAGTTCACAGAAAGAAGAGAATGCTTTCTATGGAGACAAAGATGGAGATAATAAAAAAGTATGAAGCTGGCTTGCGGTTGAGTGTGATCGCTAAGGTATACGGCCGAAATCCGTCGACGATAGGCACCATCCTTAAGCAGAAGGAAGCTATCAAAGCAGGTACACCTTCCAAGGGCGTGACTATTTTGTCCAACAAGAGGAGCCATGTGCATAATGAAATGGAAAGGCTGCTGCTTGTATGGATCGAGGACAAAGAAATCGATGGCGATAAGATAACCGAGACGGCAATCTGCCAGAAGGCCAGCGCTATTTTCGGTGATTTGATTGCCCAAGCCGAAGACGACGGCGGAGAGGGGACATTAACGGCAACCCCTGAGTTCAAGGCTTCTCATGGGTGGTTCGAAAAATTCCGTAAACGGACTGGCATCCATTCGGTGGTGAAGAAATTGAAATTACGTAAAGTATAAAAAAGTAAAAAGAAATGTAAAAATCAAAAAAAGACAATAAATTTTATTTTGAGTTTTTTGTAAAGTTAAGTGTTACAGTTTTGTTAATGTGTTTTGTAAAGATTAGTTTGTTTTTTCTGACATTTTTTTGTGTGTTTCATAAAGTTAAGTGTACGTATCTGCCGTTTGTCCTCCTCCTCTGCCGCCACTTTCGGAGATAGCCTCACTCGAAGGGTAAGCTTCCACATTTTACGTTACAGTAATAATATTTCTTGTACACTAATATACACTTTATTTACAGGTTTTGCATTTTTATTCTTAATTTAGGCATTGAATGGTCCAAATTGTTGTAGTATATCATTGTTTATAGGTCAATTTAGCTTTATTATGAAATTTACTGGGGTGTTTTTGGAGGGCTTGGAACGGATTAGCCATTTTACATGTAAAATGTGGTCCAAGATACGAAAAACCCATGATACGAAAGGCGCCTCGGAACGGATTAATTTCGTATCTCGAGGTATTACTGTATATCCCTTTACCTCAACGATTGGCTCCTACAGTCCAGATCGAGAGAACTATTTGCAGAGGACCTTTGAAGTACTCTACTTTTGGCTCATTAGTTGGGTTTTCTCATAAATGTACAGAACTCACAGCTGTCACTTTCTCAGGAGATACATTATCTCGGGATGAGGATAGACTTTAAGGCTTTTAGGGCTCTCCCATTCCTGAGGAGAACAGGTTCCTGCCTGAAGAAGGTGCACAAGATCATGGCTCTCAACGAATGCTCAGCCAACAGATGGATGAGTCTCATGGGCACCTTTCCTCTATAGAACAGTTTGTTTCCCTGGGCAGACTGCACATGAGACCCCTGCCATTTTATTCAAGGTCAGCTGGAACAGGAAGATCTTCCTGGATTTGTTTATGTTTCCAGTAACTGAGGAAATAAAAGAGGGACCTGCATTGGTGTAACTGCTGAAGACTATCAGAAGGAAAGTCTCTCTTCCTTCTGAACCCCAGGCTAGAAGTCTCAGAAACGTCAGATCTAAGCTGGGGAGCACTTCCAGGGGAAAAAATAAGCCTCAGGGACATGGTCCCTATAGCAGAGATTTTGAAATATAAATGTCAAGGAACTAAAGGTGATTCACTTAAGCCTCTTTTCTTCCATTCGGAGGTGTGCAGCAAGACAGTGGCAGTCCACATAGACAGTATAACTGCCCTGTCTTGCATAAAAAACAAGGGGGGAACACACTATACTTGCTGTACAAAACAGCGAAGGACCTCTTCCTTTGGTTGGACCAGAACGACACGAGTAGTGATACACTTCATTCAAGGAAGACTCAAGTGTCATGGCAGACGGGTTGAGACGCCAGAAACAAGTCCTCCCCACGAAGTAGACTTTAGACTGTAGTATGCCAAGACCTATGGAATTTATGGGGAAAACCAGTATTACACCTCTTCGCAACTTCCAGAAACCATCGTTTCCCATTGTACTGTTCCCCAGTTCTGGATCCCCTAGCATGGGTAACAGATGCCATGTTGCAGGTCTGGACAGACAAAAAACATTACACTTTTCCACCATTCATTATGGTGAGACAGGTACTGAACAAATTTTGGACTTGTGCAGAAATTTCTCAATGATCTTGATAGCAACATTTTGATCAGAAAAAGAGTGGTTCCCAGTTGGACTTTCCGAAGTTGCTACCACATAAGCAACAGCTTTTCAAACAGCTGCACTTCAGGCAGTGTCATCAAAACTTGTATTCTCTGGCCCTGACAGGTTACAAACTGTCATGAGATTGCTCAGAGCTGAAACTCGAACGTGTGCTCTCTTTTTACAAAGACAATGTTAATAAATCATGATTATTATGAATTTTATATTCCTTTTTGGGTATTAATGAACCAAAACTGTTATTTATTATAAATAAAGAACCCTTTGTTGAAAGAGTGTAGCCTGGGGCACTGCACGTCAGGCAAGATGGGACACACCTTCCTACGCAACACACACTCTCCTTCACTAACTCGGCTAATATCGCTGATATTATAGCTTCTGAACTCTTATTAGAACGAATTTTCTTCTTTTGTATGTTAGCAAGATGTTTTGCTTGTCTTATCCTATTTGGCATAATGAAATTCTTGCTGAAACAAAGAAAAACAGATGTAAAAGCAAGCAAATGTCAGGTGAAACTCGAACGTGTACCCTCTCTCATGTTTCTGCTCACACTGAAGGGTGGTAAACTTATAACTTCCCTTCTTGTGACCTATGAAATCTCTACAGATGCCATTGCTCACAGTCTGTTTGACAATAATTAATCAAAATTTACAATAACAGAAGAAATACTGCATTTTCTTGTATGTATCTGTTTCTGGCTTATTGAGTTACTTTAACTAATTACCCTGTAACTATGAAAGTAAGAGAAATTTTGATGGAGTATTTTGTATACGTATTCTCCATTGCCATACAAAGCTCCACCCCCATATATGAGGGTACCAGCCAGCCCCCTTAAGCTTTCAGTTCTGTCATAGAGAACAGATTTGCCCATGAACCAGAATTTGTTGCACCTTATCAAATCTTTTGATGCTAGTACCAAACAAAATGAGACACCATTAGTACTTTGGAGCTTGGATATTGTTCTCAGATGGGATATCCAGTCCCCGTTTTGGACCCATGCAGTCAATTTCCCTGAGGGACTTGACTAAGAAGACTTTTTTTTTCCTGGTAGTTTTGGCAACCAAAAAGAGGCAGTGAGATTCATGCCCTGAAAAATAGAGTCGGCATTCTTCCAAGGGAATGTAGTATGTTCTTTTTCCTTAGGGTTCCTGGGAAAGAACGAGTCACTGTCTAAAATCTGGCTTCGCTCATTTACAATTAGAAGTTTAACTAAGATTTGGAGTTCAAATGAAAAAGGAACTACTCTCTGCCCTGTAAGGGCTCTTAAGCATTACCTTTATAGAATAAAGGGAATTTGTGGGACCTTAAACAATCTTTGTGGTGTTCAGTGAAGAACCCTTCATGCCCTACTTTTAAAAGTGCCCTAACATTTTTTTCTCATGCAAAGGCGAAGCCCATGAAATAAGGGCAGTATCTACTTCATTGGATTTAAAAGAAATTTGTCCCTTCTGTCTTATAGTCAACTTTTTGGAATTGTAAGTTGGTTTTTGCTACACATTACTTAAGGGATGTTGAAACAGTTTATGATAAATGCAATACCTTGGGTCCATTTTATGTGGCTGGTGTGGTGTTGGGAGAAGAAATGTAGGAAGCAAAAGTGCCAACCACAGGCATTATTTACCTGCGCATCTCTCTTATCTGGCAAGAGGACAACAAACATTGAATCAATGTTAGCAAAATTTTCAATGCTTAAAATCATTACCATTAATAATGTTTTGGAAGTAGATAGGGCCATACAACCCACCTTATATCACTGGGAATCAGTTATATAATTACTGGGTTAGTTACTATACATGTAAATAAGGTTTTATATATACTTACCCAGTAATTACATGACCAGAGCCCTCCCTCCTCCCCTCGCAATGGACATAAGAGCATAAACAAATTGAAGCTCTTTGCAAAGTTGTACCTCTCTCCCCAAAAGAGGGGTTTGGGCCACGAGTCATCTACCCCAAAAAACATACTAGCGTGACCCGAAGAATTTAGAAATTTTAACTGCCGAATGAGTGAAACTAATAGTTATGTAATTACTGGGTAAGTATGTATACATAACCTTATTTCATTATAAAAGTGTAATTTTTGACCTTTCAGAAAGACTGATATTTTTTTCTGTGGATTGTATTTGATTATGCTAATGATCATGTTAGCATATAGAATGAGTTTCTAGCCATGAAATAGTGGGAAACACATGAAGTTGACTTTAGACCTTGCATCTTCATGGTAAAACTGTGGATACTAGTATATCAATCGGTATGCAAAATGTACATAGCTGTAGAATTATGTTCAAAGTTTAACCAGACCATTCTATATTTAAGTTTTTTTGTTTCAAAGGAGAGAATGTTTGTGTTACATGAAAGTTGTTCCTTTGGAGAAGACTGTAAATAACTATCATTAATCTTGGAAAGACAGATGGTTGAAACAATTTTATTTGCCAAGAGGTTAATGAGAGATGTTTGAAAGAATAAATTATTCTTAAGTTCAGCTAGTCAATAATTTTAGTTATTTTACCATTGTTTAATGATTTCCTATTAAGAATTGTGCTTGTGGTAGCTGAAAATATTTAAAAATCCAATGGACCAATTTAAAATTGTGCCCCTAAAGTTTTGTGTGTTAATGTGTTGTATTGTTAAAGGATTAAATCAACTGTTAGAGTAAATGTAAGGTAAAAGCTTTTAAGTTTTGTATTTAGTGTGTTTTGTATTAACTTGCTGTTAGTGTTACATTAGTTTAGTGTTTATCCTGTATTAATAGCAATTGTCTGATGCATGAAATTTTGTATATGTTGTGCATGGCAGCGACTCTTCAGCGATCTTATTGGTGAAGTAGTGGGAGTAACCATGTATGACAAAGGCTTTACCCCTGATGGAAAAGCAGTTCCTAAGTATGGATTTGTCACATTCCGTAATGCTGAGGACCAAGAAAAAGCCCTAAAGTATGGGGTAAGTTAGGCAGCAATTGTTGGCCAGAGGAATGCTTTGTTTTCAATTAATTTTATTTTGATCAAATCTTGTATTTTTGCCCTTCATCAGAAAATGAAAGGTTTTCTTAAGTCATGGTTTTTTTATTTTTTTATATCTTGCTTATCACACTTACGAAAATTAATTGGCTGATAAATTCTTAACAACGTAAAGAGCAAAGATGAATCGGTTAACTTTACTTTTGCAGCCCATTATGATTGGAAATCATGTGATAAACGTCCAAGCTAAGGAAGCCAGGAAACCTACCAAGCCCTTGAATTTAGCTGTAGGGGGTCCTTCTAGTGCTGTTATTGAACCTCTTATTAAAAGTGGTCCATTAGCATACGGTCTGAGTGACATTTCCCTTAATGCAACTTCAGAAGCAAATAAATCTGTTGTGTGTACGCTGTCAGCTCCGACAGTTCCCAAGTCCATCACTTCGACTTTTACTAAGCCTAAGTTCCAGGTAAGTTGCAAGATTTTAGACTTATTTTTTCTAATATCTTTTTGTATGCATAATTGTTACTTCAGTTTTTTCAAGCTTGTAAGAATGAATTGTTATTTAGATGTGTATTCATATGTGTGAAATCTCAAAGACCTTCATAGAAGACACTTCTAAAAGTTTTTCTTAAAATGACCTTACAGTTAATTTAATTGCTAAAAAAACTGAAAACGTAATCAAATGAGAACTTTTTGTTTTGACCGTTTAAGTTTTAAAATGCTTTTGCCAATGTAAATACAGCGAGTATAATATTGAATACAGGCAGTCCCCCAGTTATTTTGGGGGGGTGGGTTCTTTTCTGACAGTATGGTGGTAAGCAAAAATTGTGGATTTTCGGTGCCAATAACTGGAGATAAGAAATTTTTGGTATCGATAACTGGAGATCGGCAATTTTTGGTGCTGATAACCGGAGATTGGCACAAATACCAATTACTATTGGTGCCGATAAGCAGAAGCAGGTGCATATTTGCACCGATTTTCATCGCTAGACAAGCCCCATAAAACCGGATCACTGATAACCAAGGACTGCCTCTGTGTGTGTGTGTGTGTGTATATATATATATATATATATATATATACAGTAGAGCCTCAGTTCTCGACGATAATTCGTTCCAGAAGGAGCGTCGAAATTCGATTATTTCGAGAACTGAATCAAGTTTTCCCATAAGAAATAACTGAAAATGGATTAATCCGCTCTTGACCATCAGTTATTACCTAACCTTGCCTTTTTATACAATACATTACATGTAAATTACAACTAAATAAGTTAAAAGTTAAATAAATATCATGTTAAACGTATATTTATAATTTTAAATGTGTAATATACAGTATAAAAGAAAACTACCCTGTGTCCAACCGATTGTTGACCAAGCTCCATAGGCTACCTAGGTAAATAGTAAGTAGAATGTAGTGTAGTGGGTAGGCATAAAACGTGTTGCTAACATAATAAAAGCATTGAAAAGCAAGTCTAATTATTACAGTAAATTAATAAACTATTAAAATTAAACCCAATCTATATTTATCAAAAACTTGCAAAAATTTGCCTACAGTAAGTCGGCATTTAAGGATGTAAACAAACCATAGCGCAGCCCTGGTGGTTTATATCGGGACTATGGTAGTAAAGAAACCATATCTCGCTATAAGCCTAGAAAACATTTACATTCGATATTAATTTATGGTAAATCTTTTACGGAGTCGACTGCAATACTGTATACAAAATCGCTTGAAAATTATCTTTCAGTAAATGTAATGTTATGATACTAACGATTTTGTTTCATAAATGTCCTTATAAAAAAAGGTGCGTCTTTACGGCAAATTGTCCAATATCAGGGCTGGTTTCAAGCTTATTGGACTTTGACAATTATTATGGTACTGCATGGTACATATATACGTACACATAAGTAAAAGAATCTTCTTAATGTCTTTAATTACTATACCATTACGTACCAGCATCTCTTGAGTTTAATATCAAGCTAACCTCTTGTTTTTTTTTTTTTTTTTTTTTTTTTTTACGAGGACGCTTTTTCGAAGCATACAGATTGCGTTCGTTACCGCGCACGCGTGCATATGTAAACTGTGTCACTACCAGACCTCATACGTAAACATTGATGTCTTTTTACAGTAGACATAAAAGAATCTTCTTAATTTCTATAATTATTCTATACCATAGCGGCTTCTCTGATTAAGCTAAGGCTAACCTCCTCTTTACCAGCAAGCTTAACAAAGATTAAGATTGCGTTCGCTACCGAACGGCACACGTTACGTATGTGACAGTGGTTTCACTACCAAATCTCACACGTAAACAATGACGTATTTTTACATTAGACATAAAAGAATCTACTTAATTTCTATAATTAATGTATACCGTAGCGGATTCTGAGTTAACCTAAGGCTAACCTCTTCTTTACCGGCACGCTTAAAAAGCTTAGATTGCGTTGCTACCGAACCGAACATGTTACGTATGTAACTGGTTTCACTACCAAATCTTACACGTAAACATTAACGTATTACAGTACGACATAAAAGATTCTTCTTAATTTCTTGATTACTACGCACTTAATATGGCATAGTAGCTTCTCTGATATAAACTATGACTAACTTCTTCTTTACCGGAAAGCTTAACAAAGCTTAAAGATTGCATTCGCTACCGAACCGCACATGTAACCTACGTACGTAACATTGCCTTCACTCCAAACCTAACACTTAAATACGTATTGCATTTGCTACTGAAATGCGCGTCTCAAGTGTGAGCATGGTTTTAGAATATGTCTACGTTGATACCACCGAAAAAGCAAACGAAATGCGCGCAAGGTGTACAAGACACGACACATGTTTGAATGTTGTAAACATTAGTTGCGACTTTAAACAATGCTGAGTCACTGAGTGGCGTCACCAATGTTACCAACCGTTTTGCTAAATTATGCTAGTCGGTCCAAGCAAGAATTTATGCCAAATATGGTGCAATTTTGTGCCAGAATTATGCTATTAATCTATCATTATCTCATTTCTCTAATACATTTGAGCTAAAACAACGATGTAATGGAAATTTAAAACATTTATATATTAGGTGAAATGATAAAAAAGTGACGAACAGACAATATTATAACTAATAATTTGATGATGTTAGGAAACTCGTAATAAAACACCATTTTTCTTTAATAGATCACATACGCAATCACTAGTACACTATTTGATATGCAATCACTATTATACTATTTGACAAATGTGTGAAGATCACACATACAAATGTGAAGAAAAACAACAAGTTTTACTTATTACTGCATCATTATCATGCCACTCAGAACCATTTTTCTTTAACAGGTCACATAAACAATTAATAAATACTTGAAAATGTGCGAAAATTACTTCAAATATAACATTTTGTTATTTACTGATATTTCCTGAAAAATTAAAACTAAAAAAAAAGGTAAACAACAAACCAGTCTCTACTCAAGAAGAAAAACATACGTACTTATTACTTGATCATTATCATGCCACTGAAACACTTTTTCTTTAATAGATCACATACACAATGAATAAACTACTTGAAAATTGTGGTAAAATCACTTCAGACATAATTAAAATTTTGATTACTGAAAAAAATAAAACTTAAAAAAGGAAAAAAAGTAATTCTTTACTCATGAAGAAAAGACATTATTAACACTTTACTGATTGTTTGTCATGCCACTGTGGGTATTTATTTATATTCACAAAATTTAACATTCCTTAGTTGGGTTCAAACTTAGCAATTAACTCATTTGTTAGTGCTGCTTTTGAGGCAATTTCACTTGAAGATACATTCAATATAGCTGTGTATGAAATTGAGGAATTTTCTGCATTTTATTTAAAATTTTAGTGAAAATACATTCTAAAATTGTACTAGAACCCTATGTGTGAAAGAAATTATGCTAAGCTCCAATTCTTGGGTCAAATTATGCTAAAAAACATGAAATTATGCTACATTTGGTAGCACTGGATGACGCCAACTAGCGGCAGCTGGCGGAAACAGTTTTGTTTACAAACATCATATGGTCGGGGGTCGGAAACTGGTTTTTTGGTTGAAAACAGATACAAAGTTTATTGGAAATTTAGTGGCGAAATCCGATTATGTCGAGTTCTAATACGGTCGTGAACCGGGTCTCTACTGTATATATATATATATCTATATATATATATTATATATATAATATATATTTATATAATTTATATATATATTATAATTTATTTTATATATAGGCAGGTCCCCGGGTTACGACGGGGTTCCGTTCTTGAGACACGTCGTAAGCCAAAAATCGTCGAAAGCCGGAAGAATCGTGAAAAATCCTAAGAATACCTTACTATTAATGCTTTGGGTGCATTGGAAACTATGTAAACTGCATTCTTAGTGGACTTTTCATAAAAAAAACCTTCAAATATTGATTATTTTGCATATTTGGTGTCATATTTCATCTGCCAGATCAATGTTGTAGGCGTCGTAACCCTGGAAATAATTTCTGATGATTATAATTGAAAAGCGCCTTAACCTTGGAATGTCGTTAAGCCCGAGACCGTCGTAACCCAGGGACCCTGACTGTATTTTAATATATATATATATAGTATATATATATATTATATATATATATATATAGATATATATTATATATATATATATATATATATGTATGTGTGTGTGTGTGTGTGTGTGTGTGTGTGTGTGTGTGTGTGTACAGAACAGTCCCCAATTATGTAAGAATTTGTTCGATCCACGGCCTCGCAGAACTGAAAAATCACAGATTTCGATACACACACCTTATGGGATTAATTACATTAGGGACAAAGCAAACGGTAACTTACCCAGTCAAACTTTTTTACTACCCATATTCAATACTTTCTATGTACTATACTGTATTTTTTCTACTATTAAATCATTCTTAAGGATAAGTAAAACATTAAAAAGGTTTAAATAACTTGAAAAAGTTGAAAATTACAGCCAGGATGGTGAAAACTCCCACATTTAACAATGCCACCATTGGCTGCAAGTGTACTGTACAATACACTCATTTCCTTTAAAAAACCTTTTGGATGGAATTTCCTCTACCTATCCTCCGCCAAAAAACCTTCAAACTCCTCTGTCATCCTCCGTGAAGAGTTCTTCTGCTGAAGGAAGGCTTTGTGGACCATTTGAGGTTTCAGGTACTGGCAGATCGTGTGTCTTCACCCTTCGTCTTTAACTCAAGGGCAATCTTTTAAGTTTTGAGAAAATAGGTCTTCCTCTTCGACTTCTAGGCAGATGCATACATGATCCGAATGATCAGAATACACTTTGCAGATCTGAATGATGCAGGGCGATGATGATGGTACCAATATTCAGAATAAACTTTGCAGATCTGAATAATACTTATGTCGACGATGATGATACCAATCATTCATACACACTGCGCTATGACATCATAAATGCGTGAAGCGGAGCCTTCCGTCTTAGCTCATGGCTGAGCAGGAAATCATTCTCTCGCATTCCCCCCACCCCTTCTCCCAAATATCAGCGAACCCCCCACCCACGCCTTCTCGCAGATACCAGCGAAACCCCCCCAACCCATCTAAAATACTTGAAAAGACAGGACTTGGTACGTTTTGCGGTGCATGACTCACAGACTTTGAATGGCTTCGCAGATACAGAAAATCTATTTTTTAGAACTAGTGACTGCGTAAAAGGGAAATCGCACAATCCATACTGTATATGTGTGTGTGTATGTAAATATATATATATCTATATATATATATATATATAGATATTATTATATATATAATAATAATATATAATATATTAATTTATATATATAGATATATACACAGTTACCATCCGAGTTACGACCTAGATCCGTTCCGACCAACAGGTCGTATGTCAGAATGGTCGTTAGTCGAAAATACCAGCCAAAATGGCCGACACGTGGATTATAAGTACTCTGTTAAAGTGGAAGATTATACTGTACTCGAGGACATATGATATGAATGTGTTGCATTTTTAAGTAACTTTTTCTGTTGAATAATATTATTGTGTATATACAAGCTGTTTATTTATCATTTTTATGCCTTTTAGTTTCACTTTTATAATTTTATCATGCTTTTCTGTTGAATAATATTACTGTACATATGTATATACAAGCTGTTTATTTATAATTTTTATGCCTTTTAGTTTTGTTTCACTTTTATCATACTTTTTCTGTTGAATAATATTACTGTTGTACTATACGTACAAGCTGTTTATGTATTTATCATTTTATGCCTTTTAGTTTCACTTTTATCATACGCACGGTCGAAAGAAAGATCAGCTGTTAAGTCAGGCGAGGCAGGGGATGGGGAAGGGGTGGTTACTGCACTGGCCCATGTAGGGGAGGGGGTGGCTTCGATGCTGGATGAGCGGGCTTTTGTGTTCGTTTGACAAACATGCTAAGTGTCGTTTGGATCTTCTGCTTTTTCTTTTGAATAATATTACTGTTGTACTATACGTACAAGCTGTTTATGTATTTATCATTTTTATGCCTTTTAGTTTCACTTTTATCATTTTATCATAGAGATATTTTTAATATTATACTGTAGGTGCAATGTATTTAGCTTTTTTTTTTTCAGTTGCTTAGTTGATATACTACGTACATACATCTTAATATAATATGGTTTTAGAAATAAAATATTTATTACTGCAGTTGAATTTATTATACAAAAATACAAATGAAGATCAAAATACGAAAATAGAAAAGTTACAGTTCAAAATAGAACATACAGCTGTAGTACAAAATAGAAAATACATATGCATGTAAAAAAAATAAGCAAAACAACACTCAAAATTAATGTTCACTGGTGCTTGGTTCGACGTCATCAACACTTTCTTCATACGCACGGTTGAAAGAAAGATCAGCTGTTAAGTCAGGCGAGGCAGGGGATGGGGAAGGGGTGGTTACTGCGCTGGCTGATGTAGGGGAGGGGGTGGCTTCGATGCTGGATGAGGCGGGCTTTTGTGTTCGTTTGACAAACATGCTAAGTGTCGTTTGGATCTTATGCTTTTTCTTTTCATCGTAGATTTCTTTGTATGGGCCTCATTACTTCTTGCATAGATCTCTCTATCCGGGCAAACCGTTCAACATTCGGATCCATTCCTTCCAATTTATGCAGCATTGTATTAAGCATTTGTATGGCTTCCGATAATCCCTTTACAGTAAACTTTCGTTCGTGCTCCTCCTCTTCTACAACTTCCTTTTCTTCCTCTCTTCTTTCTTCTTCATCTTTCCTTTCTTCTTCTATTGCTAACAGTTCTTCTGGGATGCTGTGCTGCCGGCGCCGTCGTAACTGTCATACCGCGCTGCACGCACTACGCTACCGCGCTGCCAAACAGTAAACGCCGCCAAATATAAAAAATAGACCCCTGTCGGACACTGTCGTAAGTACGGGTGGACGTAACTCCCGCGGCAGGTCGTAACTCGGATGGTAACTATATATATATATATATATATATATATATATATATATATATATATATGATATATATATATATATATATATATATATAATATATAAATAATTATCACATCACCCTGATTCATATATCATTCGAGCTACAAATGTCCTTTAATATCTAATTTTATTGTAGTGTCTTACCGAACAATTATAGAGCCGTGATTTCCACGAGCGGCAGGATACTAAATTCAAATTTAGCGCGTCGGCGTCGCCAACACTGGTGGTGATGACGTCATCTCCCTCCACTCGCGGGAGAACCAGGTACAACTGCCCAGGTGAATCCAATTCTTTTCCTGCCGGCGTCCGGTGAACATCGGTGGTCGGTGCGGTTGGATGACTTTGCTTCACTTTTTTTCTTGTGGAATTGATCTTCGGAATTGGTGAAGTACTCTTTTTTGGCGTTGTTGTTATTTTGCTTTTTATTTAGGCGTTGCCATGTCGGATTCTAGTCCGTCGGGAGTTAGGTTTTGCATCTCAGGATGTAGAAAACTAGATTATCCAAGTTAGAATATGATTCTCACACTAAATGTGTTAAGTGTAGGGACCAGGTTTGTTCAGCAGATCGAACATGTAACGAGTGTAGTGATTGGACTGATTCTCAATGGAAGTTTTTTAGTTCATACTCGGAGAAATTAGCTAAAGACAGAATTAGAAAAGCGCGCTTAGGGAAAGTAGACTTAGCTCCGCTTCGTCTTGCGATGCTTCTGTTCCTTCTGTTTCTCCTCAAATTGTTATGTCTCCTTTAACTACACCTCCTATTCCTCCTACTAATCCCGCTTCTCCGGCTTCCCGTGTAGTTTCTTCCGACACCATTGCCAGTCTGGAATCGAGGTTAGATCAGAAATTTTCGGTACTAGCGAATACGGTTTTGCAACTTGGTAATTCAGTTAAGACGTTTTTGGAGAAAGCGGCTTCAGGTAAGAGTGTAGTTGAGGGTGCGTCTGTCTGTCCTGACACGTCTCCTAGACAAAGGTCACTGTCCAGCTCCCCCGCACCGGGGAGAAGACATACCGGAAGTCCAAGGGAGTCGATCGGGATTTGCCCACAGACAGGCGCCCTCTCTTGTTGAGCCTGTTGCGCCTCAACAGGGCTCGGTTAAGCGTTGGAAAGGTGTTGCGGTCGACGCCTTTCGAATGATTCAAGCGATTCGTCTCCGGTCGCGCGGCGCTCTTGGCGAGATTCGCCCTGTTTCGCGTCCTTAAAGAGGCGTTCAGGCGCCGATTCTTCGCCTCCTCCAGTCAAGCGGTATAAGGAGCCTGAGAGTAGGGTTGCGCCGCGGCCGTTAGCGGCTCGTTCGTCGCCTCAATCTGTGCCTTTTTCGGCTCCATCTACTAGTAGAGATTGTGGTTTTAGCGCTGTAGCTAGCAGTTCTAAGGGTGTTTCTTTAGGCGCTTTTTCGTCTGTTACGCCTGATGCGCCTGTTACGCCTCGAATTTCGGCGGCTCCGAGCGAGGCGCAAGTAGTTTTTCCGCCTCCTGCTGAACATTTAGGCTCTTCCAAGCCTACGTTAACTGTTTTTGATTCGTCTCTGGCGCCTTTGCGCAAGCAGTTAGAGATGTTAACCAACTGGATGAATGAGTCCAAGGGTGGTTCGAAACCTCAGATCCGGTTGTAGTTCCGTCTACTTCTTCGGCGGTAATCGGAGAATGAAGAAGAAGTAGAGGAGGAGGATTCACATCACCTCTCGTGTTATTCACGTCTCCCCTAGATTTCTTCTGGTATCTTATCCAGATTATTTTGAGAAAGCGGCCCCCCCCCCGCGCTCCCCAACTTTGATTTTTTTGATGAGGAGGAAAACTTCAGACCCTCTCCTCCCAAAACTTGTTCTATCTAAAGCGGTTAGACATTCGTTGAAAGAGACGGAGAAATGGATGTCTATGAAAAGAGACTTAGGGAAGGCTCTTTTTGCTTACCCTCCCTCTAAGTTGCTTCGTAAGAGGTATAGGTTTTATGTAACTGGGGAAGCTCCTTCTCTGGGAGTTTTTCTGCCTCCTCCCAGGGAGACTTCTCCAGTTTAATCGACTCCTCTAGAAGATCTGCTTTCGCCGCAGCGAAAGTTTTCTTTACAGCGCCTGAGTTGGACCACGTTGTAAAGAATCAATTTAAACTTTTGGAAGTCTTTAGCTTCCTTGATTGGACTATTGGCGCTTTAGCGGCCAAGATCGAAGACTGTCCTTCTCTTTCTCAGGAGTTAGCGGAGGATTGGATTGGTGTTCTGTCCTGTGCGGACAAATCCATTAGGGATGGATGTGATGAGTTAGCTTCGCTCATCGCCTTTGGTACCCTTAAGAAAAGGCAACTTTTGGTGCTCCTTTGCTTCTAAAAGGGTTACGTCCCAACAGAAGTCTGCTCTCTTTTTGCTTTGCCTTTTCCTTTGGAAAGATAACCTCTTTCCAGACGATGTAGTGTTGTCAATTTCGTCTGCGCTAGATAAGAAATCTACTTCGGATTTACTGGCACAGTCTACTAAGAGACCTAAAGCTCCTGTGGAGACTGTTCCTTCGGTTTCTCCTCTGACCCAAGCGCCTTTTCGAGGAGAAAACCCAAGCGCTTCTTTCGGCCGAAGTCGAATTTGCGACCTTCAGCATTCTAAGGCCTTGGCCAAGGTTAACAAACCTTCCAAATGAAAGCTCGGTTCTTCATGCACCAGTTGGGAGCCAGGCTGGCGCTGTTTTGGGAGGAATGGGAAAACAGAGGTTAGCAGAAGCCTGGGTAGTGCAAGTACTCAAGTTCGGCTATCGTATTCCTCTCGTTTCACCTCCCTCGCTCTCACCTGTGCCAATTCCATTCCAGGCATACTCTCCGGGCTCAGACAAATTTCTGGCGCTAGCCGCAGAAGTGGAAGCGCTTGTTCTCAAAGAAGCGATAGAACAGATAGAAGGGGATTTTCCTCCAGGCTTTTACAATCGCCTTTTTGTAGTTCCCAAGTCATCAGGGGGCTGGAGGCCGGTTTTGGATGTGAGCGCCTGAACTTGCATGTCCAGAAAACAAAATTTCATATGGAGACCACTCGGTCGGTTCTGGAGTCATCAGACAGGGGGATTGGATGGTCTCTCTGGACATGCAAGACGCTTATTTTCACATTCCGATACATCGCGAATCTCGGAAGTACCTGAGGTTCATGTTCGAAGGCAAGGTGTTTCAGTTTCGGGCGCTTTGCTTCGGACTAGCGACCGCTCCTCAAGTTTTCACCAGGGTTCTATCCCCGATAGGAAGCTGGCTGCACATATTAGGAGTAAGAATCTCCCTCTATCTGGACGATTGGCTTCTCCGGTCGGAATCAGAGAGTCGGTGCATGAAGGACCTTGGAACAACTCTGGATCTTGCCAGAAAGTTAGGAATTCTGGTCAAACAAACAGAAGTCCCAGTTGGTTCCATCTCAGAGCATCCTTTATTTGGGGATGATTCTGAATGCTCAAGTTTTTTGGGCTTTTCTGTCCCCGAAGAGGGTTCAAGGCTGTCTGGAGACAGTTCAGGAGTTCTTGGACAAAAAGGTAAGTTCTGCCAATCAGTGGATGAGGCTCCTGGGCAAATTGACGTCAGTGGAGAAATTTGTGACGTTGGGAAGACTGCACATGAGACCTCTGCAGTTTTTCCTGAGAGCCTCTTGGTGCAGGAAGACACAACCAGACTCGATTACCTTTCCTGTCACAGATCAAATAAAAGAGGACCTAAGGTGGTGGCTCTCTCGAGCAAGGTTGGAAGAAGGGTTAGATTTACGACCCATCCTCCCGAACCTACAGTTCTTTTCCGACGCATCGGACACAGGTTGGGGAGCCCTACTGGGAAATCAACGGACTTCAGGAGCTTGGTCGGAGAAGGAGAAGTAGTTCCACATAAATGTAAAGGAACTGTTAGCAATTTTCTTGGGGCTCAGACAGTTTCGGAGCTTAGTAGAAGGTCGAGTAGTGGCAGTGCATTCCGACAACTCCACGGCTCTCTCGTACGTGCGGAAACAGGGGGGGACTCAGTCTTTCTCTCTGTACGAAGTAGCCAAGGATCTCCTCCTGTGGTCAAACGAAGCGAAGGTTCAGCTAGTCCCGAGATTTGTTCCGGGAAAGATGAACGTCCTGGCGGACGAGTTAAGTCGTCAACAGCAAGTGTTACCTCTGGAGTGGACTTTGGACAACAAGATTTGTCAGAAACTTTGGCGCTTTGGGGACGACCGTCAATAGACCTGTTCGCGACATCAAGGACAACCGTCTTCCTCTCTTTTGTTCGCCAGTCCCAGATCCTCTAGCTTGGTCGTGGACGCAATGCTGTTGGATTGGTCGGGTCTGGAAGCTTATGCATTCCCTCCGTTCGGTCTAATAAGAGAGGTGCTGAACAAGTTCATGTCGCACAGCAATGTAACGCTAATGTTAATCGCTCCCTTTTGGCCCAGGAAAGTGTGGTTCCCGGACCTTCTCCAGTTGTTAGTAGACTTCCCCAGACTTCTTCCTCCAGAGAAGTGGCTTCTCAAACAACCTCACTTCAAGAGGTTCCACCAAAACTTGTCCGCTCTAGCTCTGACAGGGTTCAGACTGTCCGGAATCTTGTCAGAGCGAAAGGATTTTCAAGAAGAGCTGCAGAAGCTATCGCTCGTTGTAGGAGAGAGTCTTCTAACAAACTCTATCAAGGGAAGTGGAGAATCTTCAGAGAGTGGTGTAGAAGTGCTAAAGTCTCTACTTCTGCGACCTCTTTAACAGAAATAGCAGATTTTCTTCTATTTCTTAGGAACTCTAAGAAACTGGCTCCTTCGACGATCAGAGGATATAGAGCCATGCTCTCTTCGGTTTTTCGACATCGAGGTTTGGATATTTCCTCCAATTCAGATCTGTCGGACCTCATTAGGTCTTTCGAAACCACTAAGCTCCCGCAAGATACAGTGGCTTGGAACTTAGATGTGGTCTTAAGTTCCTCATGGGGCCACCGTTTGAGCCTTTGAAGTCGGCTTCACTCAGGAACTTGACTAAGAAGGCACTCTTTCTTATTGCACTAGCTTCTGCTAAGCGTGTCAGAATTGCACGCTATAGACAAAAGAGTCGGTTTCTCTCAAGGCAATGCTGTATTTTCGGTATCTTTGACCTTTCTAGCCAAAAATGAGAATCCTTCTAATCCTTGGCCGAGGAGTTTTGTGGTAAGGAACTTATCTGATTTGGTTGGACATGAGGAGGAAGAAAGGCTCTTATGTCCTGTCAGGGCTATTAAGCAGTATCTGTTTGCCACTAAGGGTATTAGAGGACAATCTTCTAAGCTCTGGACCTCGGTTCAAAATTCCTCTCGTCCTCTCTCTAAGAATGCTATATCGTTCTTTATTATTAGAGAGCTTATCAGGGAAGCTCACTCGCAGTCCGAGAACGACAATCTTTCCGTTCTGAGAGTTAAAGCTCACGAGGTTAGAGCAGTGGCAACTTCTTTAGCATTCAGAAAGAATTTATCTTTAGCTTCGATTCTTCAGAGCACGTTCTGGAGATCGAATTCGGTTTTTGCGAGTCATTATCTCAAAGAGATAGAAACGGTTTTCGAGAATTGTAAAACGTTAGGTCCGGTGGCGGTTTCTGGCATGGTGTTGGGAGAAACGGCACAGGGGTCGTCACCTCTATGCTAACTTTTCACCTTGAATAGGTTGTCGAGTTCAAGGGAAGCTGGGGGTACTGAGTACCTGGATACTCACCAGTCTGTTAGGTCAGATTTTACAATGGTTGGGTATATATGTTTTTAAATCTGGTGTTGGTGACAAATGTTTTGTATGATTGAATTTCTGGTCTTAGCCCAGGCAAGGGCAATCTTTGTTGTTACTATCCTCCGTCAGTCAGCCTTGACTCGCTTGAACTACGGAAGGATTCCACTCCTGTAGAGGCTAACTTTGGTCAAATTCCAATTCCTCTACAATAGTAAGAAGAGCACCGACCAGAGGCAGTAACAGTCTGCTGTAGCTCTCTTACAAGGTAAGGTACAACAGACACCTGCGTGTATGTAAATGCAATAAAAGTAACCAATTTAAAAATACTAGTGGCCACTGAATCCACTTCCCATAAAATGTGTAATCAGCTCTATAATTGTTCGGTAAGACACTACAATAAAAATGAAATTTTCATTATTAAAATGAAGTTTATTGTATACTTACCGAACAATTATGATTATACCCACCCTCCTCCCCTTAGGTGGACGGACGGGCAGAAAGAATTGGATTCACCTGGGCAGTTGTACCTGGTTCTCGAGTGGAGGGAGATGACGTCATCACCACCAGTGTTGGCGACGCCGACGCGCTAAATTTGAATTTAGTATCCTGCCGCTCGTGGAAATCACGGCTCTATAATTGTTCGGTAAGTATACAATAAAACTTCATTTTAATAATGAAAATTTCATTTTGCTCTACCTCGGAATTTATATATTTTCATATATGTACCGAAGGGGAATTTTTAGTTATAATAATTATCAACTAAAAATTCCCCTTCGGTACATATATGAAAATATATCAATTCCGAGGTAGAGCGAATTAGATATATAATTATATAATATATATAGTATATCTACATAATAATTAGTATTCATATATTTTTAAGATATATTATATAATATATATATATGAATTATATATATAGTATAACATATATACATATATATACGTAATATAATATACGTATATATATATACGTTATATATATATAATATTATATATATATATCATATATATATATATATACATATATATATATATATTATATATAATACATATATATATATATATATATATATATATACGTATATATAGTATATATATATATATATAGATATATATATATATATATATAGACATATATATATATATATATATATATATATATATATAGTATATATAGATATATATATATATATATATATATATATATATATATATATATATATATATATATATATATATAAATAGTGACACTCCCGATGCCCTTTAGTCCAAGTTCAGCCCAAGTTCAGCCCTGATATGTAAGAAGGGGTGGGAAGGAGATATGTAAAAAAAAAAAAATAAATTAATAACAGAAAACATTAAATATTAGTGTCTAATCCATAGTTTTTGAGGTTACCGAAATGAATAGAGGCAGTCGCTGGTTATTGGCAGACTCGTTTAATGGCAATCTGGTTTTATGGTACTAGTCTAACACCATAAAACTAGTGATTTAAGGCGCATAACGGGTGAGTTTCGGTTCCATAAGGTGCCGATAATAGAGTTATGGTGCTATAACATACCTGACAGAGGCACCATTAACCACAACTCGGAGCAATAAATAGCCGAGTTTCGGTCAAAAGTGGTGACTCTCCCAATGTCCATAAGTCCAAGTTCAGCACCAATAGGCAGGAGGGTTAAAACCAACTATCTTACCAGGAATGAGAGAGAGAGAGAATCGGTTGTGCTCAGAGATTTCCTGGGCACCGCCGGGTTGATCAGCTATTATGTATGTTATGTAGGTTTTTGGGGGGGGATTGTAACTATAATATATATATATAATAAGATATCTATATATATATATAATAATTATATATATATATATATACATATACATACATATATTATAGCTTTTGAGGCTGTAGTACTTGCAAAAGCTAACTTTCTTCCCTTTACCCCTTTCACTGTATGTTCTTGAATTTGTTTCTTAGCCCATTACTGTATTATGTGTTGCCATTTTGTTTTGCTTGGGTTGATTTACAGTGCTGTGTTATAAGTTTAGTTAAGACCAACTATGATTATCACACATATCATAACAGTACACAAAAGAATATTTTATCACTGTTGATATTTCATCTGTCATCACCATAAAGATATTTAAAATGTAAATTTTGTATATAGGCAAGAGCATACTATACATGCTGAAAGAAGTTTACTTATGCCTTTGAATGAGTGTTTTTGTATGTTTTTTTTTGTGCTTGCTTTACTATACTGTTTTTCATTACAAGTTTAGTTGACTTTACACATAATTATCACGCATATCATAACACCTCACGAGAATATTTCATCACTTGTTATTTCAACAGTGTTGATATTTATGGTGATTAGAGATGAATTATTATTATCATATTTAAAGAAGATGAACCCTATGCCATGTGAATAGGATTGATCTTCTGAATAAGAATTTGTCTCTAATCGCCTTAGAAATATTTAAAATGCAAATTTCTTAGTAGGCAAGACAAAACTAAACAAGCTGTAGCAAGTTCACCGACATCATGGATGGGTGTGTGCACACATGATTGTTTTTATCCTTTGGTTTAAAAAATAAAAAAATGAGAAAATGCAGTAAAAATATAAATAAGAATACTGTAGCTTAAAACATAAATAAAAAAAGTTAAGGAGTGTTTGTATCACTGTACTTCAGCTTAGATGTAAACATACAGTAGCTCACAGATATAACAGATAGTAGTATACTGTACTCTGGATACTATATCAGAGTGAAGTGAAAATATCAATTTGAGACTCAACTTTTATTCCAAAGTCATCTTCAGGCACTAAACAATTTTAAGAGTATGAGGTTACAGATAACCATAAAACAAGCCTACAAGCTACTTAAGTGCGTAAATGAACATTGCTCAAAACAAAAATATACTTAGTAGAAATATGCAAGTACTACAAATCACAGTGCAAAATTATCTGATTGTAAAATATCTAACATCTTTTTAACTTTTATATAATTAGGAATAAAGCTTTTTAGCAATATGTCTATCTTAAAAGACCACCGCATAAATTCATGTTACTAAAAGAACTAATGAGGCATCTTTCAACTAACAAACTGTCATGCATTGAAGAATTTCTAAAAACTACTTTAGCTGAATTCCAGTCTATAGGGTGTTGAAAGTCTTACATGACAAAAGATGGCACTTGAGCTTATGCCACCAATACATTATATTGATGCTGCATGACACTCTTACTTAGTTCCTTACCAGATTGTCCAATATAAGGTAGACTACAAGGTGAGTAATTAATTTTGTACACCCCTCATGTTGCCATTACTGGTATATTTAAAAAAATGACAGACAAAGTATATATTGTGGAAAACATTTATTTTTAGACATTTCAGGCTATGTACTATTGATGAAAATTCACAAGGTGTGACACAACTGAAATATTTTCAAAGTTAAAATTACTGATCTTTCATGTCTATAAAATTCTGTTTTGGCACATTGAAGGCAATTATTGATAAAATTCAATGGGTAACAATTCTCCTGCAATTTCATAGGTTTTATGAATTCCCTCTGCTAAAAATTCAGGATCACAAATTCTGTATGCTCGTAAAAAGATCCAGACTGATTGTTTTATCTTGCGATGATGGCTGGAAAAATTATGAATGAGAGCATTCACTGCTGTTATTTTCCAATATAATTTGAATTTAAATCTGTCGTCAGTTCTCATAACGACTATGTCAAGAAATGGTAGGGTTGTATTCTGTTGTACTTCCAACTGAACCTCATGTATGGAACCAGGTCATTCAAAAGTTCTGAAAACTCCAAAGGCCACAGGCATATTATGTCATTGACGTATCTGTCCCATGATAAGGTAAACACAATGATGATAGGTAGGTATCTGATTTCATAAAATTCCTTGTAGATATTTGAGAGTTGCAGATAAACAACTTTCCATTGCCAATCCAAAAACCTGTATATAAAAACTTTTATTAAACGTAAAAATATTGTCAACTATACACAACTGTCATCCAGGCGGTTAAGAAAAGACTGGCGTAGATGATCGGCGTTTGACCACTCTTCACCCGATCTACGCATGCGTTGCCAGATATCACAAGATTCCTTGCTTTCATCTGCTTTTTAACCAGATTCAGCTAGGCACTAGAAATTATCCTATTGTTAAGACCGAGGGTTTGTAGCTATGAAAAATACAAATTGTTGTAAAAAATTTGTCATAACTTAATAAAAATGATGAGAAATAAGAATAGTTAAATAATTCATTTTCTCCTGTGGAAACTGTAGTAAGTCACCAATGGGCACTTTCATAAACATTGAATTGACCTCAAAACTAATCAACTTGCAATTTGTGTCTTTACCTTTCATCTTGTGTATTTTCAATATGTGCCTCTAATATATTCCCTGTAAGCGGATTTAAGAGATCCTAGCCATTTTGACAAATGATAAAAGGCTGAGTCTATCGAACTGATAATGGGTCAGATTGATTGGTCTTTATGAATCTTTACTGTGCTAGTTCAAGGTGGGACTTTAACAGAGATTTCACAGTACTATTACGTATAATGCACATCAACTTTATCAGTGGGATCTTTATCAGATGTTGATGAGCCTTTTCAATATATGAATTGTTACTCAAAATAACAATGCAATTTGACTTGTCAGCCTTAGTTATATGAATATCTTTATTAGTTTTTAAGCTTTTTAGTACCATCTGGAATCTCAGTGTGTCTTAATTTTAGATTGTATATGGCATAGTATACACATCTTGTGCAATCGAAATATTGTCACCATTTTATTTTTGGTTTTTCTAAGTTTATGAAACCTATAGTTACTGAAAAAATGTTAATGTTGTCTTTAGCAAAGCAAAAATTCATAGCATATCCTAAAACAAGTTTTTCATTCTCATTGATTTGTTAGTAATTGCATATATCTGCTAAGTATGTTTTTTCTTTGAACAGTGTTTATTTACATAAGTAACTTGTAGACTTGTCACTTGTCTTATTGTTATCTGTGACCTCATATTGCTTTTTTGTGCCAGTTGTTTTCTTAAAATTGTAGTATTCGCCAGAAGATGACTTTGGAATAAAAGTTGAAAGTCTTGGTACTTCCTTCTTTTATTTTCAAGTGAGGGTCTCTTATAGTATAACATCATGTATGTATAGTGAGATGCATTTCATTAGATTACATGTAGATATGCATAATATGAAGATGTATTAGTCTAGACTCCTATGCCTGTCTCATTTTTGATAGCTTTCACCAATAAGGCCTATTTACGTAAGTTAGCTTTTAACTAATTAATAGGCCTGTGAACAAAAGCTCATCAAAGTTCATCATACATTCAGTCAGGCTTACCAAATATGTGGTGTATGTAAGAATTCATTACTATTTCTTACAATTAATAGCCACTTGTTACTGCATGCAAAACACTGAAATAAACAACAGCAGATATTAACATAAACAACAGAAATGACAAACAACTATTTGTCAATGTTAGTTGCCCTAAATGACACATTTATTAAGAGTGACATTAAAATAGTCTTGTTTAAAACTATTTTAAATGTAATTCCATAAATAAAGATAAGTTACTTTTTACTAATCCATCACACACTGGAGAAAAAGGTGTTAAATTATGCGACTAACTATAAGCAGTAAGTATTAATGCTGAGGCTGAAGGAACGAATAATGGGCAAACTTCAAAATGTTTTGGAGGCAAAAGCAATGTTCGAAACCAGCAAAATCACACTTGCTCTTAATTTGATTTGAAACATTTACAAATAAAGTAGCTGCAAATTTTAAACCCCACTTTGATAATTTTGCAAAGGAACATAGTACAGTATCTCTAAATTAAGTTCCATTTGGCAACTGAAGACAGTGATGATGTCTGTAAAATGCAATCAGCTGCTTATTTTGAGAATGTAAATATTGTAAAACCAGAATATTATTTGCAATACTACAACTGTTGTTTGACTTTTGTGTATATGTAGATATCTGGCAGTGCAATAACCCAACTGAGGCAAAAGCTGCTCTCTCTCTCTCTCTCTCTCTCTCTCTCTCTCTCTCTCTCTCTCTCTCTCTCTCTCTCTCGTCTCTCTCTCTCTCTCACTCTCTCCTCTCTCTCGTCCTCCTCTTCTCTCTCTCTCTCTCTCTCATTAGAAAATTCCAGTTTTTAGACAACCAATTTCAGAAACCGCTAATTGCTGAAGTGACATAGACAACCAATTTGAGAAATGGCTAATTATTGACATCATTTACCATAACTATTAATAGTGTGTTAATGAAGAGTTGCGGTAAGGTTGTCAAGTTGTTAAAACCTGCCGACTCTTGGTGATGGCTTCTATAAATATAGATAAAATATTTTTTTTTATTCATCCTTCATGCAATGAAGATCTTAAGAAAAAATACCAGTAAACTGAGACCGCAGATTACAGAGGAGGCTAAATGAAACAGATAGTAGACAGGCAAAAGTGATGTCCAGAACTTGCGAAATCGCACTTACTGATTATACAGTCACCGCAAAAAAACTTAGTACTACTACCAAGATATCTGAAAAACGTTAGGGCTCTTATGTGGAGAAAAGCAAGAAAGAATTTGAAATTATAAATGTTGAATTAAAATGCACAGTGCTACTTAATACTCTTTATTCAGTATTTAGCTATATCTTCCCTATGCTTTTATTCAATATTTAAACATATCTCCCTGATGCTTTAAAACATAGTCAGTTCTTCTCTTCATTGAATTTGACAATTCCTTGAAATAATTATCATCCAGCTCATTATGCCTGACATTTTCTATGGCACCAGTCAGTTTCAGGACAGAGGATACTATATCCATAGAGCCTAGCTTTCTCTTCATAAAGCTCCAAACACTTTGTATTGGATTAAGGTCAGGGGAATTCCCTGGTCAATCCAGAAGCTCAATTCCATTATCCTCAAACAACTTTTTTCCCTTCTTCCTCCTATGGCACGGTGCTCCATCTTGCCTAAGAACACACATGCAGATTTTCCTTGAAGGGCAACAAGTGGTCTTTCGACACATCTGCATAGTAATCCCCATTTATTGTTTACTTTTCAGTAAAAAATACAATGTCCCACTCCCTCCCTTTCCGCTAAAACTCCCCACACCATGACGTAGGCAGCACGCTTCACGGTCTTGACCATATACTTAAGAGTCAAATCAACCTGAACCTGTAGGTGTCCTTACCTTCTTTCCGGTGCTCCGGGTTATATAGGAACACAATTCATTGCTGAATGCCACTGTAGATCAGCCTTCCTCTGCCCAACCTTCATACTTCTTCGACAGTGATTTGTAGGCTCAGAATCGCTATCAACTTATACCTCACTTGTTGGCCGAGTCAGTAATGTCACTGAAATCCTGACTTCTCATCTGTCCACTGGTTCAGATCCATGAGAGGACAAAATTATTATCAATTAAAAAATTCCCCTTTGGTTAACATATATGAAAATATATTAATTCTGAGGTTGAGCAAATTGTATATTAAAGGGCATTTGTAGTACAATGCATGTATATGAATCACAGTGATGTGATAAAAATTCATATAATGACTATGTGTGGTAAACATTCAACTTTGTTAAGAATTACAAATGCCTGAGTTTGATAGTGATTTTTAAGATCGGAATTGATAATGTCACTGGAGTCCTGATTTCCCATACAATATGGTAACACCTGAAGGAGAAGGTGATAAAACAATGGTAGGTTGTGGGTGAGCACAGGTAGGCCACCTACCTACTGAACTGTTCATCATTACAAGGGATAAAAAAAGTGGCTGTATTTTTTTTTTTTTTTTTCAAAGTGTATGCAGCATATTTTCTTACAAATAGGGGACAAAGTAGGTAGTTTACTTTTGCATAAAGTTTTCAGCTTAAAGTGTCATAGATGTTGTTTATAAGCATATTTATTGTTTACAGTTATGCGGTATTGATTTGTTAAGGTAAGGAAGTGTAATACAGGGTTGACTTTACCACCCATGTATTTTTTTTTACTTCCCCTTATCCAGATTTTGCAATTATCTGAAAGGGCCTTGGCTCTATTAATCTGGATAATTGATGGATTACTGTATTTAAAATATACTGATCACTTTTCACCAGATATGTATGTAATGTGGTTATTAAAGCTAGGCAGTCCTTGTTTATGTTGGGGGGGTCCCTTCCCGACGTCACGGTGATAACTGACAATCAGTATTAACAGCTCTAAACAGAAAGCCCCAATGATCTGCTCTCTCATTTTGGGCCCAGCATCTTTTCATTGAGTGGTCAGTCATAGATTGATCTCTGAAGGAATCTAGATGACCCTAGGGGCTTCATGTTAGCTGGAAGCTGTTATATGGAGCTGCTGGCATCCCCTGGTAAGGAATCCAGATACGTCCCCACATAGCCCATTGATCTGTGTTGGCCACGTAGGCTGGGGGGGCCACCAGTTCTTGGAAGTGTAGAGTTTAGACCTGTTTTCCTCATTAGAATTTCGTAAGCTTATGAGGAACTTTTTAAGTCTTATCCACCCCACAAACTCAGGCTTATGGAGTATGGAGTAGCATGCGATTCTCTCTCTCTCTCTCTCTCTCTCTCTCTCTCTCTCTCTCTCTCTCTCTCTCTCTCTCTCTCTTCCTTCCTCCTCCTCCTTCCTTCCTTCCTTCCTTCCTCTCCTTCTACTTCCTTCCTTCCTTCCTTTCCCTTCCTTCCTTTCCTTTTCCTTCTTCTGTCCTTCCTCCTTCCTTCCTTCCTTCCTTCCTTCCTTCCCCTCCCTTTAGGGAAGTTTTAGTGGACCTTGAGGACAACCTACATCTTTGGTCTGAGTGTCAAGACTGCTTCTTTAGTATTGGCAAGCACAAGATATTGGTGATCATGAATATCATATCTTTCTGGCTTTGTCAGATGATGATGCAGGTATATGGGTCATCCATTAAGAGTCAATTCTTGAGTCCATGCAAGAGGTCATGAAGTCAGTGCCATTGTGCTGACAGGATGAACTTTGCATTGTCAGAAATATTGTAGGAAGAGGTATGTTCCTGTCACAGTATCTTCATTTTATTTTACCTTCAGGATACTGCCTTTAGTCCTTGGTCACCTCCTAAGGACCTGTGGTGGCTGTGTTGTGGTAACGCAAGTATCCTTGACAGTAAAGTATCTTGCTAAATTTACTCAAGTTATTATAAGACTGGGATGAATTGGCAAATGACTGACATCTTTTACCCCTTTGCTATTCTTTTGCAAAGACTACTGTTCTCCAACCTAAAAACTGTGCCATAGCGATTATACCTAAGCCTTTCATGGTATGTATTGAGTTTGAGTTCCCTTGCCTGAGGATACAGTCAAGCATTTATTTTTTTTTCTACTTCTGTTTTTTCAAAGACTGTGGTGGACAGGCTGATAAGAATGCAAAAGTTGCTGGGCAAAGTATCAGGGAAGTGCCTTCATCATTACCTAATCTCTTCCTTCTGAGTGTTATATAATTTCTAAATCCATCCCTACTGTCCTCCTACAGTAGTGGCAAACCTGGCAGATTTCTTATTTGCCTTGCAAGGCATGCCGACCCCCCCATTTTGTTGATCAGTTGCTTACAGTGCTGTTTCCAGTGACATATGGTCACAATTACTTATACTTTGAAAAAAAAAAACTTTTTAATGTAAATATAGAATGTAGTGTTGTTGATGGTATTGCTGTTTGTTGTTCTGTTGATTTTCACAATGTTACTGTTGCTGTGAGTCTGTTTATTAGTTTAGCTATTGCTTTTATTTTGTTAATTTTTAATTCTTTAGAGAGACATAGAGTTGAACTTGGGACTCTTACTTAAATAGTAAAAAAAGATTGCAAAGTACTTTAGTCAAATATTCAAGATTAAGGTAAAATTTTTCATGGTCTCCAGTGTTTTGCCCGTAACTATGATTTGACGATTTTATCTAAGACCCTTGTTAGTAGTAACAAGTCAAAGGTTGAATTTTTAATCCCAGGGTTTGATGGCCCTGGCTCCTATATATTGTTATAACATCAAGTTATGCAATGTTTGTTTTTGCTGTTAACTGCAATCCAAATACGTATCGATGATTCTGTATATGACTGTCTCTTGGAAAGGATTATTATGGCTCAATCACAGGATTCAAAACCTTCATTCATTATTTGTGTAGACTAAGGCAAAGTACAGAGCTAGTGGCAAAATTCAAATTCCACAGATCAGCATAGCTGGTGTGCTCTTGAGTCATGTGTATCCTCAGATTTTGTCTAATTGATGAGGAACCCATGCATATTTCTGGTAATAGATTAGACTTTATATTCACATAATAATATGCTCCAGCTGTTGTCAGGTCCTAGGTCTGTGAATGTATATACCATATATTTTTAAGTATAAGACGACCTTTTGATAAGATGTCAAAAATCATGGCAAATTTTCATGAATTTATCTCATATCTGCAGTATAAGATGACTTCTAAATTACGAAACCAAAATGTTTTTTGGAGGAAATTGATTATTTGCAAAAAGTAAAGAGTACAACTACGTTTATAATAATGATGACTTAAAGATTGTTTTGCTTGTTGTATCCAATTACAGTATATTACTATTATCATATTGTTACTGTATTACAGAGAAACATCATGATGTACATCATTCACATTTGATATTGTTTACATTCTCAAAATCTTTGCTAATTTGAGTATTATCGATATCTTCATTGCCATTATTTGCTAGAAGAGATATACGTAATTCGGAGATACCTTTTATCGTAAATTAACAAAGTTTGGTTGAAAACAAGCACTTATTACTTCATTGTGTAAGTAATTTCTCCATTTTTGAGCATCACTTCACTGCTTGGTCATTATTCGTTATATTCAGCCTCGACTATAATCTGAATTTACTAGTATTCTTTCTTGAGATCTCCATTGCATGAGGGATGAACGAAAATGTATTTTATTTTTACTTATGAAAGCCACTATTAAAAATCGGCAGGGTTTAACATCTTGGTAATTGTAACGGAGCTCTTAAAAACGCTCGATAGTTATGGTAAATGACGTTAGCAAACAGCTCTTTTTTTTCAATTCGGTCGTTTTTGTCATACGTTTACAATATGGAGTTGAGTTACTTTTACAGTGGTAAAACATCGTTAAAAGCAATCATCACAAGATTGGTATTTCACTGTAACAAAAGAAGTGATTTGGGCAAATCTAGTGTAAGTGAAAGTAACGGGCGAATAATTATCCCAGTCCAGCTGGTAAGTCAGTAGGAAGCAGACCCCCATCTTCCCTTCTCTCTCTTCTCTGTATCGTCTCATTCAGCGCGCTGATTTTTTTTTTTTTTTTTTTTATGGTTTATCATCATGTTAAATAACATTTTATTTTTCTATGTGATTTGGTACTTCTTTTACGTACATATCATGGTAAAGTTCTTACTGTCTCTTCTCTCCTCAACATCATGACATATGATATCTTAAAATCATTCATTCATTATTCCTCAAAAATATAAACGCTCCCTCCCTTAATCTCTAGTTAGCTCTGCATCTCTGCAATGACGAATGAATTTGTTAATCATTTATACAAAATTTTATTGTGAAAAGCTTTGTTTTTTTATTTATTATTTTGTTGAATATGGTTAAACTACATAGTATATGGTCTCACTCGGCGCACTGAACACTGGCTCAATTAAGGCTTTTTTTTATTGTTTCTGTATTAGATTTGATAGTTTTCATAGTTTATCATTGTTTAATTTATAGTGAAATTCCCTATTTTGCATGAATTGTTATTGGTTTTACATACATACAGTAATATTTTTAACTCTTCCCTCCTCAACATATCAACACTTCCTCGTTCATTCTCAAGTCAGCTGCACGTGATGTACAATTTTGTACATTTTTTAAGCTAAATTTTATGTTGAAATGCTTTATTCTTTTATTTATTTTGTTGAATATGTATGGTTATCATTAAACTATGAATTGTAAATGAAAAAATGTCAATACAGTTTTTCTTGTAGGACGTAGTAGGCCGTCGAATACAAGTATAAAGAAGATAATTGGTCAGTTTGAAGTACAAGCATTTGTTCAACAAGCGATTCAAAATTTTCTTGAAATTTTCATTTGATAAGAGGGAGTGTTCGACATAAGAAACGCTCGACAAACAAGTTACCACTGTATTCCTAGTGCCACCATTGGAATAATGGTCTGGCTGAAATCTAGAGCCAACTGGGATTACATTGCATATTGAAGCTTGTCAGGCACTTCATATTTCAGATGCTATATTGGATCCTGATCCTAAGAAGTGAAATGAAATACTGATGGCTATTTTAATTAGTAGGTAAGTTCCTAGAAAGGTCATCAAATTCATGACAAATAACCAGCCATGGTTTGGTGGTACTCTTAGATGAGCTTACCATGACAAACAGACCAAATTCAACGAGTGGAGATGAAATTGCTCATATGAAAATTACACCAATTTTGTTGGGTCTTGCCATGCTGCAAATAGAACTTACCATACAGCTGTGAGAAACTACAATAATTCCTTGAAGAAGAAACTTGAAGGAATTACTCAGCCTCATCTGATGTGGACCAAATTGGCATCATTTATCTTCCATTCCACCACTACTAACAGATGATGGTAGATTGGTTACTGACCCTAGGTACAAGGCTGAATTGCTTCATCGAGCTTTTGAAGCTAAGCAGTCAGCTGAGGATGTCCCTCTTCTTGATTCTTGTCATCCTGAACCTATTCTTACAAAATTTGCATTTCATTCCAGGGATGTAAAGTAAATTCTGGGTATTCTTGATAGCTGGGGTGGAGAAGATCCTGATGATTTCATCCCTTTGTTTTTAAAAAAGTTCCTAGTGTGTTGTCTCCCAAGATTAGCAGAAGCTATAGATTTTTATACCGACATAGTATCTTTATGAATGAGCGCAAGCTTAGTAATGCAATGCCTGTTCCAAAGAGTGGCATATCTGTAGACTGCAGTTACTGCAGGCCAATTTCTATTCTCCCTGTGCTCTCCAAAGTTGCTGAAAACTTACTATATAAGTATGTGGCATCTCGAGGATTGTTAGCAGATAGTCAATAGCTGATCGCCAATTTTCAGTTACCGGCAATGATCGGTTATTATCACGCTGTCAGAATGGAACCCCCGCCGATAGCCAGGGACTGCCTGTATGCACAGATGTACAGTGTCCTCCCCCCTATTCACAGGGAATGGATATCACACACACACACACACACACACACACACACACACACACACACACACACACACACCACACACACACACACCGGGGTCTGCAAATACAGTGATTGTTCTCTGTTATAGGAAGCAGTTAGGTACCTGCAAATCTCTTTTAGACTTGACATGCCATTTGCAAGGGAACTTTGGTAAAGGTTTTGAGTTCAGAGTAATTAAAATATATTTTAGTACTGCTTTCAATTTGAAATATTTTAGTACTGCTTTCAGTTTAGTTAATCACAAGGCACTTATAAGCTTCAGAATCTTGGAGTGGGTGGATATGTTTTAGGGTTACTCCAAGTTGCTGTTAAAGGGATCTAGTGAACCAAGACCTATTGTGTCTGGAATTCCACAGGGTGTGTTCTGGTCCACTGTTATTTTTAGTATATACAAGAGATATGGTTGTTGGCCTGGAAAACAAGATTATTTAGTATGCCAATGATGCAACACTTGTGGGTGTAGTAGTCTCTACTTTTGTGAAATGAAGCTGCCCTCAGCCTCAGTTACCGGGTCATGGATCAGATCAGTGAATGGTGTAGTCATATATATTGTGTGTATTGTATACATACATATACATGTGTATACATTTGTATATAGATTTTTTCCAGGATTTCAGGCAGGGGGACATGGCCCCCACTTGCCCCTACGTGCAAGTACCCATGTCTTCTCTGTATTTCTCATTATCTTCTGTTACTCCTTTCAAATGAACATATTCTGTGGAAGCTTGAATTTGAGATCATTGACCCCTGTGAGCTTGTTCCTTATGGATTGGGCTCATTTTTGTAAAATAAAGAAATTTGCTGTAGTTGAGTTGTACTATTGAATATCCTAGCTTGGGCTTTACCAACTACTAGATGATATTTCTCAACTTCCCTTTCAACAAGGGGAATGAGGAGCACAAGGTGCATAGCCTTATTATCCTGGTTCATGTGTGGTGATATTTGTTTTTTACCTGTATGTATCTTTTATGTAGGAGAGAGAGTGGAGTTAGTTCAGGAATAATTTTTTTCTGGGTTGAAAAAGAATGATATCATTCATGTTCCACCTGGTACTCCTGTGTGTTTTTGTTGTCCTCCTTAGTCTTGTCATCTTTGGCTGCCATATGGGGAAACGGGGGATTCAGGGTCATAGTAAGGATAAGAAGTGCTTCTTATTCTGTATCTATCTCTTCCTCATCCTCATTCTCTTTGTTCTTTTCTGCCCTCTCACAAGAATTCTATAAAGGCTTTGGATAAAATTTTTCTTCACTGAAGGGAGACATTGGTGTTAACTCAACTTTGCATGAGCCTTATGTTGTAGGTAGGAGAGGAGTGCTTTGCACTCTTTCCTTGCGCTCTGCTACTCCTTCCTCTCCAGAAGTGTGTCCTTGCTGCTCGTGCTTCTCCTGAGGTATAGCAGAGAGAATTGGTACTGCCCATGGGTCTCGCACAGGTCTCTGTTATGGAGTACTTATGATTGTCCTAAAGACTTGCATGTACATGACTAAGACCCTTGCAATGTGCCTAGCTCTTCCTTCTCTGTACTCATATATGATAGTGTTCATGATTGCTTTCCTAGGCCTGTTAACTATTAGTTTGGGCTTCAGTCTGTGGATAAAGGTACATAATGTGCTTGGACTGTTTCAGCATCTTTGACTCAAAGGACTTTGATCAGCACCAGTAGGTCCACTTATTTTTTTACCACAGTCCCCAGGAGTGGCTGAGTTACTAAGGCAGTTTTGTATTGTTATTGAGCTTTTTCATGAGTAGTAGTTTAGGGGAAGTAACTACACATTTTTTTAATCCAATCTTATTGATTGTAGCAAGCCATAGGGTTTGCTCTAGAGGCAGGACATATGTTTTGGCTGCTGTGGTTCCTCCTTATTAGTGGCATCTTGAAGCAGATGAACTGATTCATTTACTGATCAAAGGGTCCCCTGTCCACCAGTTGATTTAGCAAGATGCTTCCTCTGCCTTTAACACACTAGAGAATGATGAATCTACCTTCCTTCAAGTTGATTCTACAGTCTGTGGGGTGACAAGCAAACTTCCCATTTTGAGGGAGTCCTTGTGGAGGCACTTTGTCCTGCATTGGAGCCAGGAACCATGGAGTAGATTGCCACTGCGTCTTTCAAGGCAAACGTCAAGGCTTGCTGATGAACATGCTTACCAATGTCACCAGTACTGGTGTGTTATCCATCGATAAAAAGACAAAGGTTAGGAGGTGGTTAGCATTAGGAGGAAAACAACTGAATCCTTTTATACTACCAACTTTTCAATGAGAAAATGCCTAGAGATCACGTGACTTCACTGCAGAATATTTATATTCTACATGTGGCATGGTGGGTGAGAGGGCCCTCAAACTGGAGAATTGTTTTTCCCCCAATTTTGAATGTAAATACATAGTTTCTCTGTCTGTCCAACCTTTAACGATTACTTGATGTGCAGTTAACCCCTTCCCACCCAGGATGTACCGTACTATGTCACTTGACAGCCAGTAAGTAATCCCAGGACGTAGCGTAATACATCCTTCCACTCTCTCTCTTGTACCGAGAGCTGGTGTGTTGGGATTGTGTATTTGAAGACTTCTCGTCGCTGGGATATGCTCTCTCATCCCTTGTCAAACATAAGCTCCACCCACTAGCCAATCAGAACGAAGGAGTAAGGCATCTCGTGACGTTTCAGTGACAGAATTGAGACGTCACCATATTTCACCAATGGGAGCTCAGTATTTCAATCTTTCCTGTCTTTTCCCGTTATTTATCATTCAGGCAGACATGTCGACTCCCATATAGACAATAGTGCAACTGTAGAATTCTTTTGATTATCGTTCTGGTTGCTTCTTTATCAATTTCTGCTCGTATTTTTTAGTCATGGGTGACTCTGGAGATTCCTCAGATGAAATATATGTACCAGGGGAATCTGATGATGAAAATGAGATATCAGATAGTGTGCAATCAGTAAGTGATTGCGAATTATTTGACGATATTGAGCCAGTCACAAGAAGGTTGGCGGTTGTTGTCCGACATCTTTGATGACTCTCGGCCAGATCCTGTTCCTTCCCTCAGCGATCCCAGTCACGGGGTGGATATTTATTTGTCTCAAGATGATATATATATGTGTGTGTGTGTGTGTGTATAGGAACATATATATATAAACCCAGGAACACATATACATAAATAAAGTAATAAAAAATAAAATTTATAAATCACAGATATAGCTATATACATAAAGAGTTTCCGAGTACCTACATGCACACATACATACACTTTCATATATACATTATAATTAATAAAGAAACATAAATAATGAGGAGAAGCATACTCTGATTGTGATATTTGATTTTGGGTTTATCTGGTATAGCCTACTCACAAGCGGTTGCATCATCTGGGTGGGAAAAGGGGTTAAAGGGTTTTCTCCATTGCCCATGTAAATCCTTTAATCCCATTTAATTAACTTTTCCCCTATTTATATAGCTTTTTAGTCTCTGGACTTGCCCCTTTTTCTTTCTTGAATTTAAGAGGGGTTATCATTGTTTAGGCCTCGCTCTCAAATCTGATAGTGGGAGCCGTGGTGATCTTGTCAACCACTTGATATGGTTTTATCCAAGAGGTACAAATATGATTTGTCATATCAGGGCTTTGAGGGCAGAATTATCCTCCAGCCTGTAGAATTTAGGGGTGGCCTGATTTTTTGTAATAGAACCCAAAGAGTCCTGTTCAGTATGCCAGCCAACATGACTGGAGTGGGGATGAATACAATTTTGGGTCTTGGTCTCAACAAGCAACTTAGTTTACACTTGTACCACTCAATTATGTTGTTACCATCGAGTTTACACTTGTACCACTCAGTAATGTTATTATCCCTTTGGGATAGGATTGTGAGTAGACATAAGTTGGTATCACCCAGTGTCATTTGTGGAAGATGGAGCCTCACAAAAAGTATGTGGTGTCTTTTTTGTGAGCAGTTTATTATTGATTTTCTTACATGTTTTTGGATGGGTCAGATAAAGTAAATTGTACCTTTGGGAGAGAGCCTGAGGACTTGACACAGTTGATGACATTTCCACAAGCATGAGTCAGCCTCTAGTGTTCTATATTAAAAATTACTGCCTTACTTACCTCTTCAAAGAAAATTGATAAATTCAGGAAACTTGGCAGTGATACAGATAGTTTAAACATAGATGACTTCATGTACATGAATCAGATGCCTGATGTTTGAAATTCTTTGCCAATTCCAAACTCTTTTGAGACTTTTGAGGGGTTACTTGTCACTAGGTGTTAATTTATTTTTCATTATAGTTTGGTTATTTTGTTATCAATTTGGAGCCAAGTAATAATGCATTATTTTAGCACTTATAAAGATTAAAAATAACCAATTATATAGTCAAAATGAAACATTGAAGTCTGCTACAACTGAAATTTCTGGAGGAATTGATATTTGAAGAAAACAATAGATATTTATGAATGTTTTCTGAATCTTGAAAAAGCACATTAAATTTCATGTTGATTTATACAGTATATGTGTTTTTGCATTTTGTGCCAAGTAATTGCATTTGCAAAGTAAGGAAACATTGGTAAATGCTTTAGTCACTATGTTTTTGAATGTTTAATGATAGTTCTGTTTGAACAGCTTCTATTTCTATAGGACAAGATTTATACCTCCCTAACACATTCCAGGCTTCATTCCAATGCTGCGTTATGTCTTCTTAACCACCATTAGCCTTACTTGATATTAAGGGGTCGGTTACCTGATGCACCTTCTCCAGTGCCTTCTATCAAAGGCACCATCCTCCACCAAACCTCTTCTCTGTATATCTTCAGCTTATCTCACCATCTAATTCTCTATCTCCCTCTCAGTCTTCTTCTTCTAACAGGTTCTTCCCAAGCCCTCTTCACTCCCTCCTCGTCATGCATCCTTAACACATGCCCATTCCATCTTAATCGTGACACTCTTATCACCTCTAATATCTTTACTAAGTCTGCTCTTCTTATTTCATCATTTCCAATCAGATATTCCCATAATCCACCTCGGCATTTTCATCTCTGTTCTCTCAAGCTTTACTTATTCTTTTCTTCTAAGAGCCCATGTATCCAATCCATACATTAACACTGGTCTTAGATACTACTCCAGCTACATCTCTCCACTTTCCTCCTGATGCTTTTATCCTATTGTCAACTTTTCCCTCACATCCTCCCTTTTGGTTTTAGTAGATCCTAAGTATTTAAATTTTTCTGTGTGTTTTATAATCGAGCCTCTTCTTTCTTGTTTATTACTATTCTGTCTTTATCTTCTCTTCTGCACACCAAAACCTCTGTTTTATTCACATTCACCTTTAAACCACCCTTCTTTAAAGACTCCTGCCATTTTCCAACCCTTCTCTGTAGGTCCTCCTCATCTTCAATAGTAATCACCAGATCATTGGCATACAACTACTCCCACAGCACTTCATTCCTGATCTCTTCACTCAACACATCCATGACCAGCACTAACATAAATGGGCTTTATGCTAATCCCGGTGTAATCCAACACTAACTTCAAAGTTTTCTGTTTCCACAACTGCTGGAATTACTTTTGTGCTCGTTCTTTGATATATCACCTCAACCAGCCTAACCAACCTTTTTGGGACTTTCCTCTTCCTCGAACACCAAAACATCACTTATCGTGGGATTCTATCGTAAGCTTTCTCTAGGTCTATAAATGCACAATAAAGCTCCTCGTTTCCCTCTAGCCTCTTTTCCTGTAGCTGTCAGACTATGAAGATGGCATCCATTGTACCTCTTCCTCCCATGAATCTGTACTGCCGTTTGCTGATCTTTATAATCTCTCATTCGGTATCCTCTCTAAAACTTTCAATCCATGCTCTGTTAGTTTAATTCCCCTGTAGTTACCACAATCCATGACATCTCCCTTCTGCTTGTATATACCGTATATACTCGCATATTATGCGACTTTTGAAACCTAATTTTGAAGCTAATTTTAAAGGGGTCGCATCATACACGCGGTATAAAATTAGCGTACCGTCTATGCTTTCCCAAATCGGCAGATCACGATAGTTACTACCGGAGGAAAACAGTAGATCTTTTAAAAAGTTATGATTTACTTGTACTTCACTATATCCAATAATATTGTATGCATTCTCATATTACTATTGTATTTTAAAATACAAAAGAGCGATCGTGCACCATTTGCATTATGTATTTTGGTTTATACAACATGTTTAACTGTTCTAGACTAACCATCTATAATTTCCAAATCAGTTGATTAAGGCACAACACCGAAGGATATTTTACTTTTTGTTTTACTCAGTAAAAGAAACATTTGTTACTTGAACTATTATTTTCATTTTAGGATACGCAGGTAAGTGAAAATTTATTAAAGTAAAAAAAATGCATAAAATTAATAAACTAAAATCCTCCAAAGTCGCTCTCCGTGTCCGTATCATCAAATACTGCTCTGAATTCTTTGCCATCAAGGCAGTCATCATATTCGTCATCTTCCAGATCTTTGATCATTTCATCTTCATATCCTGCATCTTCGTATAGGACATCGTCAATTCATATGGAAGGTATAGTCTTGTCACCGTGGCGAGCTCTCTGGCGTGGCATTTAAAGATCTGCCCTTATGCTAATTTTACAAAAACAACAACTGCCCGTGTGTGACAGATCTTTGAATGTCCTTGAGACAAACCCCGAGGCTATAATTATAAGATTATAAGGGGTTTTCATTCCCAGGTACTTTAATCTCCTTCCTATTCGGCCCTTCTTTCTCTCTCTCCTAAATCTTACAGTTGTCCGATAACTTTTTTTATGGGACAACATAGGCCCGCATTTTCCATACCTTTTTATTTTGTATACGATTGCCCTTTCTCGGCTGTGAAGTTGATGCCTGTCCATGGCTGTGAGATGACCAGGAATAACGTGAAAGTCGGTGTCAAAGTCACTCCACTCTTCAGTCAGGCCAAAACTTTGCCATATCGCATTCAAGCAATATTCATTGTTTCCTATCTATTATTTTCTCAGAGAGCGGAGAGAGAGAGAGAGAGAGAGAGAGAGAGAGAGAGAGAGAGAGAGAGAGAGAGAGAGACCTTACAGACCTTACCTTACAGACCTTACAGTTCGTTCGGGTTGCCCCAGGTCCCTCAGTGTGAGGCACCTCTAATGTCTACCAGAGAGTTGCTAGTACATCTTCCGGTATATTTTGCATCTTCCAATCTTGGATGGTCTGGGATGCAGTTTAGATATTTGTCGAGCTTATTCTTAAACACATCTACGCTCACTCCTGATATATTCCTCAGATGAGCTGGCAACGCATTGAATAGACGCTGCATTATCGATGCTGGTGCGTAGTGGATTAATGTCCTGTGTGCTTTCCTTATTTTTCCTGGTATTGTTTTGGGCACTATTAATCTACCTCTGCTTGCTCTTTCTGATATTTTTAGTTCCATGATATTTTCTGTTATTCCTTCTATCTGTTTCCATGCCTGAATTATCATGTAGCGTTCTCTTCTCCTTTCTAGACTATATAATTTTAATGATTGTAGTCTTTCCCAGTAGTCAAGGTCCTTAACTTCTTCTATTCTAGCTGTAAAGGACCTTTGTACACTCTCTATTTGTGCAATATCCTTTTGATAGTGTGGGTACCATATCATATTGCAATATTCAAGTGGACTACGAACATATGTTTTATAAAGCATAATCATGTGTTCAGCTTTTCTTGTTTTGAAGTGCCGTAACAACATTCCCATTTTTGCTTTACATTTTGCCAAAAGAATTGCTATTTGATCATTGCATAACATGTTCCTATTCATCATCACACCAAGGTCTTTAACTGCTTCCTTATTTGTGATTGTCTCATTATTAGGTCCCCTATATGCATATAGCTTTCCTTCTCTGTCTCCATAATTTATTGATTCAAATTTATCAGAGTTAAATACTATCCTATTTTCCTCTGCCCAATCATATACTTTGTTAAGGTCTCTTTGTAGAGCGTTCCTATCTTCATCACAAGTAATTTCTCTACTTATTCTTGTGTCATCAGCGAAACTACTCACTACCGAATCCTTAACATTACTGTCTATGTCTTCAATCATAATAACAAACAGTATTGCAGCTAACACCGTACCTTGTGGCACACCGGATATTATCTTGGTTTCATCCGATTTCTCATCGTTTGCAATAACTATCTGTTTTCTGTTGTGTAAAAATTCTTTTAACCATCTTCCTATTTTATCTACGATATTGTGTTTTCTAATTTTCTTTGCTAATATATTATGGTCTACTTTGTCAAAAGCTTTTGCAAAGTCTAGATAAACCACATCTGTTTCATTTCCGCTTTTCATATTTTTGAATATGTTCTCACGGTGGACTAACAGTTGGGTTTGTGTACTTTTTCCGGGTACGAAACCGTGTTGTCCTATATTAAACAAATTATTTTTTATTAAATGTTTCATAATATTTTTCTTCATTACCCTTTCATACACTTTCATAATATGTGATGTTAGACTCACAGGCCTATAATTACTTGCCTCAAGTCTTGATCCACTTTTGAAAGTAGGGGTGATATATGCTAATTTGTGCTCATCATAAATCTTGCCTGTATCTACACTTTGTCTTAATAATATTGCAAGTGGCTTTGCGATAGAATGAACTACTTTCTTTAACAAAATAGCAGGGATTCCATCAGGCCCTGCAGCAGCTCCATTTTTAATTTCATTAATTGCCTGCACAATATCAGCTTCATTAATTTCTATGTCAGCTAGATATTCACTATTTTCGTCCCTTACTTCTACATCATTATCTTCATTATCTATTCTAGGGGTGAATTCTCTCTTTTATCGTTCTGCCAGTATGTTGCAAATTTCCTTTTTTTCATTCGTTAATCTCCCTTCAATTCTCAGAGGGCCTATTTCTATTCTTCTTTTATTCATCTTCTTCGCATATGAGTATAATAGTTTGGGGTTTTGCTTGATATTTAATAGGGTTTTTTCTTCCAATTCCCGTTTTTCATTTTCTTTTGATTGTATAATCTTTTGTTCTGCATTTTCTATCTTACTTTTTAGTTCTATAACTTTCTATGCATTTTTTTTCTTTTGCAAGACCTTTTTTCCACTTTCTGATTTTCTGGAACAAGATCCTTCTGTCTCTTGGTATGCATGAATGATGTTTACTTTTCTTCTTCGGTATATATTTATCCACTATTTTCTCTAATATTTTATATAATATCTCCGTATTTACCCTTATGTCATCGCTTACGAAAATGTTATCCCATTCTTTGTTTAATTCTTCATTTATTTCTGACCATTTTATATTTTTACTGTAGAAGTTGTATTTTCCATATCCTTCCCACTTTTTCATTTCTTGCTTATCTCTGTTTTCACTTGCTTTGGAATGAACTGTTAATTCTATGACAGTATGGTCTGAAATACTCGCATTATAAACTATTATTTCTTTAACATAATTCACCTCGTTCACAAATACTAGGTCTAAAGTATTTTCCTTTCTTGTTGGCAGGTGATTTATTTGTTGAATGTTGTATTCTAGTAGCATATCTAATAGCTTTTCGAATTGCCTCTTATCTTCTGCACTACTATTACTCTCTTTTTTATATTTATAAGTACATCCACAATCTCCTATTCGTTCTTTCCATTCTACGAAAGGAAAGTTGACGTCACCAGATAGGAGAATAGTCCAGTCCTTGTGATTTCTACATATATCATCCAATTTTTCAATTATTAAGTCAAACTCTTTAGTATTAGGAGGTCTATATATTACTATGTTCATTAATTTTTCAGATTCAAATTCTACCGCTATTAGTTCACATTCTGAGTTACTATATTTCTCATATATTTTTCCTTGTTTTTTGTCTTTCCCATATATTGCGATTCCCCCTTGATTCCTATTTTTTCTATCTGATCTATAAGTTTGGAACCCTTTTATTTGATCATCATTCCCAGTCTCTTGGGAATACCAGGTTTCACTTATATTCATTATATCTATTTTCTTTTCAATTTGGGTTAGTTCTTCTAAGTACTCTATTTTTCTTTTTGAGTTACTCGTAACTAAACCCTGCGCATTCATCACTATGATGGTTTGCGTGTTTTCTCCTTCATTTAATATTGGTAGTAATAAGGATTTTCCCATGTCTCTTTCCTGTTCTGGTATGTTGTTCTTTTTTTCATTTCCAGAAATTCTGACATTAAAAAATCCAACTTTTCCATAATATTTGATCTTCCTTCATCATAATTATTCATTTTGTGTCTGAATCTGCAATTCTCTCCATATCTGCAATATCCTCTTGCATAATAAATACAGTTATTATCCCTTGAGTAGAATTTTGGAGCTGATGCATTGAAATTTTTTGCTGACATCTCTGCATATCTCATTGGTGGTTTGCTTTTCTCTTTTACCTGATATTCTTGATTTCTCTCTTTATTTGTTTCTTTCTTTTTTTGGATTTTATTACTTGGTTGGTTATTTATTTGATTATGATTCATGGCTACAGGGTGCATATATTTGCATTTTTTGTCGAACTTACATCCTTTTCCTTCTTTTAGGTTTTTGCATATTTTTGGATGCAGATCTCTGCAATCATCCCCATATCCATCTAGGTATGCACATTTACCATATATTTCATAGTTGTGACATACCTTAGGATGTTTGTAGTAACATCTTTCTCCAAATCTGCAATTCCCTCTTTTCAAAAGGTTGCAGATTTTGTCTTGTCTATTTTTTCCTCTTTCCCGTCATTGTGTAGATCTGGGTAGAGCCTCTTCGGGATTTGCTTTTCTGTTGCCATATCGTAATTTATTTCTTCGTAGGTATGCTGCTTTATTGCCTCATATGTAGTATCAATGAGTATCTCTGCATCCATACTTTTATCTTGTTCTTTGTTTTCCTTATTTTTTCTGTCATTTCATTTTTGTTTACTTCTCTTCCGTTTTCTCTTCTTCTTCTTCTTCTTCTCCTCTTTCTTCTTATCCTCAACTATTTGTACATTCAATCTTGATTTAATAACATTGTCTATCCATGATAGACATGTTGAACAAAAAATTCTTGTATCTTTTCTCATATCTTGTATTACCTCAGCACACTGTGGATGGGTCGGAATGTTGCATGCAGCACATTTTCTGATTAGGTTTTGTGGATTGACTATGCTATACCAAACCTTACACAGTTTGCATGCTTTTGGCATTCTTTTTCCTAATGCGTCAATTAGGATATTCACAAGATTCACCTTATTCATTTTCTTTGTCGGAATATGTTGGTTTATGTATATTTTCTTTATGAGTCTCTTGACCACTTGGATTTTATTTGGAACTTCTTCAATTATTTTCAAGATGTTTTCATTAGATTTTTTCCAGTTTGAAGGATTATATCCTTCTAATATATCTATGAATGCTTTTGTATCTTTTTGGTTAGGACTGTTGCTGATTTCATAGATGAGAAATGCCAGTTCCCTTCCTGCTACCTCATCGTATTGCGAATCTGCTAAACACGCTAAATTACGCCATCTCTTCCCGCAGTTGAGAGAGAGAGAGAGAGAGAGAGAGAGAGAGAGAGAGAGAGAGAGAGAGAGAGAGAGAGAGAGAGAGAGAGAGAGAGAATTTCCTTGCTCACCAATTTATTCTATACCTACGATATTAAGAAATCAAGATATGTGTAGAAGGGAGAACTGCCTCCAGACTGTACAGTCAGTATGGATTTAAACGCACATGGAACTGGTTGAAATATTCGCAACAGCACCAAAATGAGATGCCCTGTTGATAGTAAATCTGACTCCGTTTCTTGTTATTGCATAAAAAAAACTTTATCAATCGTGAACCTACGTAATTTATTTAGAATTCTGCGCAACGGAAAAGATAATATTTGATATCTGTAATGGGAGAAATGGTTTTATCTCTGTTGTTGTTATAAATTTGGCAGATATGCGATCAAACACGGGGGTGGACCAAAACAGCCCAGCCAGAGAGCTCCGCTCATTTTGTAAATACTATTGTTTGGCGTGCTAGGCTTACCCGATTCATTTGGGTGTGCGCTGCAGCTGCTGCTACTGCTACTCAAATAATCGCATTTTTCTTACTAATCCCTAGAGTTGACCATGGAAAATCCCAAGATTAACCAGAGAGAGAGAGAGAGAATACACTAATAAAAACAAAAACTACGTACTGTATGCAAAGCACACGCATCATCGTTAGCTTCCCGAGTGTTACGTGTAAACGTTCATTCTAAGAAATTCACAGAGTAGTATAACTAACACCTGATTGGCTGGTTGGTAGCCATGGAGATCTGTTATCCAATGACTGCCCTCTGCTTCTGTTCTATTTATAGACATACACCGTGGATGACACTAAGTTTGAACGTTACCATGTTCGTGATTTTCTGACTGCTGACGGTAAAAATTACTCAATAATTTTCTTTATATAATTATTTCTTCGTGAAAACAATAATATAATATGATCATTTTAACTTTAATGTATACGGGTATGAAAAATACCAGTGTGTCGTAGCAATGCGTCATCAATATATATAGTGGTATGAAAATACCACATGGTGTTGTAGCGATACGTAATCACAAAGTACAAATCCTTTTCCCGGACCATCCTCAAAATTTTACGACTCTTCAACTGCAAGATCGATATGGTGAAATATATTATATAGTCATACTTATTGTTGAAATTCACAAGTTGAACTGCAAAACATTATTAGATTTTGATTGTTATGTACATATATTTTTTACGTTTTACGGAATGTTTGTTTTGAAAATAATAGCTATTAGTGAACATATGATATTAATTGTCCCACTATTTTATTATAGGTGATCTTAATTATCTCACATTCATGTAACAGTATTATATTAATATTTATTTAAATAAACTGTAATTAATAAATAACAATAATGAAAAACTTAAAGGAAGAAAATGTTTTTGCTGCAGTAGTGATGTTTGTTTGATTATGCATTCGACCTCACATTCCCAAGATTGAAAAATTCCAAAAACCGAAACATCGGAACGTGTGTGTGTACTGCACATTTTTTTAAACACGCACACAATGTCTACACATTTACTGATACCCGTTGGTGAAAGATTCAAATTACAGTATTTATTTCTGAGAGAGAGAGAGAATGATTTAGACTCCAAGGCGTGTTATTTTTACAATTAATTTATTATCTTGGTATTCTTTTTTAATCTTGAGATCTTCTATTAAATTCTCGAGATTAGTGAGAAAATTACCGTAACTTCACAAGCAGCAGCACACATCTGAACGACTCGGCCATTAGCACTGACCTCGGAAAAGGAACTCGCATGATACATGAGATACATGACAAAACCACTGTTTATTGGTGAAAATTTTGGGGTCGCATGATATGCGAGATCGCACGTTACTCGAGTATATACGGTATATACCTTTAGACTCTTCCCAGTCCCTCGGCATTTCTTCCTCTTCCCATATACCTTTTAATAAATCCAGCATCCATTCCATCCCTTCTGTACCTAGTAATTTCATTTTTTCAATTTGAAACTCCGATTGACAGATGATTCTATACCATTCTTCATTTTACTTAATGCTCTCTTCACTTCTCTATCCTGTATATCCATCACTGGTCCCTCTACCCTCTGTGCTTTCCCCATCTCTTTCTCATTTTCAGTTTTTAAAAGTTGTTAGAAATACTCTCTCCATCTCTTCTTAATGTCTTCATCCCTATACAATATATTTCCATCTCTATCCTTGATGACAACCAATCTACCCAAATCCTGTCTTCTACCTTTTTCTCAAGTTTGAAATCTTATAGATATCCTTTTCTCCTTCTCTTGTTCCTAGTCTTTCATTCAACTGCTCTGCTGCCCTTCCAGTAGCCAAACTTACCCTCCTTCTCGCATCTCTTTCCTCTTCTCTGTAACATTCTTCTGATTCCTGTGTGTGCCTTACTTCCTGTCCTTAAATGCTCTTGATTTTCTCTTAATTGATTTTTTATTTTCTTTTGATTCTTGTACCTTTCCATTCCACGACCACTTTTCTCCTTTCAACACTCCATATCCACTGGTTCTTCCCATCAGTTCCTCTGCTTCCCTCTCACATATTTCTCTCATGTCTGCCCAGATATTTTCTACTCGGTTACCCTGTCCAACTTCTACACTCCCCTTTCCAGCCATCTCTCTCTCACAGTCCTGCTAAATTGCTCCCCCTCTTCTCCTTAAAGTTCTTAAATCTTAATTTTAGATCTTTTCTTTCTCTTTGGATTTCCTCTCATTTTCAAATCCATCACCACCAACCTATGTTGTTTAACACATGCTTCTTCCAAGATCACTTTGCAGTTGTCACATTGCTTTTGTCAGCTCCTTTAACCAGGATGTAATCTATTTGGCTCTGCACTCCTTCACTTTCATATGTTGTCAAGTACTTAACCGATTTCTGAAACCATGTGTTCATACATGCCAATCCAAAACTTTGAGCCATCTCCAATATATAATACCCATCATTTCTAATTCCCTATGTGTACCTCCTCCATACCTGTCTCTATCTTTCCTACCCTGCCATTCATATCAGCTCCTATTATTAGCTTAACCTCATCCCTCACTGTTCTAATGACAGCCTCAAACTCTTGTCTAAATAATTCTTTCTCTTACTCTTGGCACCCCATCTGAGGAGCATATGTTGATATATTTATTACATTGTCCCCTATTATTGTTGAATCTTTTAAAGTCTATCATTTACTCTTTTTACTTCTACCACTTTTTCCTTCCAGTTGCTAGTTAATATAATCCCAACTCCATTTCTTCCCTCTCATCACCGGCTGTAATAAAGCTTATGCCCATTTACTATCTCTCTAGTTCCACTCCCTTTCCACCTAATCTGCACACACAAGAATCTATCTTCCTCTTCTCCATCACATCTACTATCTCCCTCAGTCTTCCTGTTAAGAGTTCCAATGTTCCATTTACTTGCTCTTATCTTCCACTCTTTCACTAACTTCTTTGGCCTCAATCGTGAAACCTGCGGTACCCCTAGCCCACTTATCATGAAAGTAGGGGGAGTCTGAAGCACGTCACTTACAGGGGACGCCCTAGTCGCATTCATATTTCTTTCCTTTATGTCAAAGGTTTTTTTTCTATAGATGATATTTGACAGAATCTCAAGAGATGGAATGGAATTTGCATAATGCAGTTTTACACGCACGCGCGCACGCACGCACGCGCGCACACACACACACACACACACACACACACACACACACACACACACACACACACACACACCTTGAATAGTTGGAACCCCAATAAAAATGCTTTAAACCTCCTATTTTGTTAGTTAAAGCTCAAGAAAAATCAACTAAAAATTTTTATACTTGGTTTTTTTAATAGTTTTACAAAAAGTGCATTTTATGATGAAATTGATAAAAAAAACCCTGGAATTTCTGGATATTTCTCAGAAAAATGCCGCAAATAGGTGAATTTTCCGCAAATAATGTGGGGAAATGTTCCAGAGAGATATCCGCGAATCCGGAGAACGTGAATACGGGGGCCCACTGTATACATAATTGGAAACTGAAGGGTTAATGAGAAAAACCTGAAACCCAAAGTGGTATAATCAGTCTTGTGGTTACTCAGAAGCAGTGAAGAACCATAGTTTTCAGGACCCAAATAAGAACCATTATCTGGTTGATAGGTGAAAAATTGATAGAGCTCTGAGAAAATTAAAGGAAGGCTATCCTCGTTTGTCTATCTTTGGTCAAAGGAGAATAGTCCCCCAGAAAGTCTCTAATCAGATGGATTGCCAATTATTGCAGCATTTTCATCCCCATTCCATCCATATTGATGGGGAGATTTTTCCACAACATATGGGGATGGATAGCAGATAAGAATGTATTAACTTTTTTAAAATTCTGAAAGAATGTTATTTGATTATACTGTACAGTGTTTACTTGATCAATAATACAAGCACTGTCCTTTGAGCTATATCTGGTCTTCTGCAAATATCTGCTCAAGACAAGATGTGTTTTCTCATCTTAGTTACAGAGTTGAAAGAAAGTGATTACTTATTGTAGACATGAGGATAACCTTCTGGATAGAGAAAAGGGCCTGAGTTTTTCACATCAGGAAGAAATGTGCAATTTATTACTTGAGGGATGTATAGACTCTCAAGAAGTACTCACCTGTCAAACAATGCGGCGCTGGAGGTATTTGCACTGACAGAGATGACTAAAGATCTGCACTAACAAATCAGGGAATTATTCATTATAGGGTTAGGTAGGGTAAGTGAAGAATCTACCAAGCTAGTACAGAATAAAGGTTAATCACTTTCAGGAAATCTTTTGGCAAACTTCTCCCCAAGCAAGCCTCTAATTATCATATAAGGTAAACTTGAAGGGAGATGATAATTTTGGAATCCAAATTCTTAATAATGTTTAATTAGATTTTGTGTAGTAGAGGGTATTTGTTAGTAATAATGCAAATAAAATTGTTGATAATTCTCAGGTTAATGGAATGGTTGGGTCATAATCACATGAAAGGCAACCTTATCTGTTACATGTTTATGTTGCTGTATTATTTTTTTTCAATTGGTGGTGATGGAAAGCAACCCAGTTGTAAATCCAAGGACAACTGTAGTTGAGGTAAACAGACTTTTTAAGTCGAGCAGACCCCCAGAGGTGTTTATAGTTATTAGGTTAAGTAATGCATAAAAGTTTGTTCCAGCATGGCTACTCATTATAGGGTTTATAAATATGATGATTTTTAGGAATATGATTTGTAAATCATTTGCCAAAAATGGTTATAATAAAGATACAAAAGGTCGCTGCAAGCACAGACTGCATATTTTACATATATGTCAGTCAATAGTTGAGGTATCTTTAGGTTGAGGTATCTTTAGATAAAGGAATCTTGTCATCTCTTAGGTGAGTATCCTTCCTTAGAGGAAGTTGCTAAGTTCACTATGTCAAAAAATGTTTTCTATTTTGGCTGCTGTGGTATGTAGTGTTTTGTTGGAGACATTTTTGCTTTCCATGCACAATTCTTTCTTTCCTTTGGATAAGTTCAGTTTCATGATTTTCTTTTTTGTCAAGATTGTAGAATTGAGTTTTGGGTACCTTAATGCACAGTAGCTTTCATATAAGAGAAAATGAGGTATTGTTTGTACTCATCTTGAAGAGTGATAATTGATGTTGATGACTGAGGTCTTGGTTAGATATACAAAGAATGGATAGTATAACATAGATAAAAAAAAGAATTTTTTATGTGTAATACTGTATACATACTGTAGATTCCTTTGAAATCTATTGACATGGGAATGTAAACTGGACTCCACCTAAAATTCTTGTTTATGTTCTAGAATTTGACCACCACCAGTTCTGTGGGCACCATTGGCACATTACCTCCTAAGCTAGTTCGGCCACAACCTAAGCAGCTGACAAATGGTAAAGGGTGAGTAGAAAATAAGTTTTCCTGTACTAAAATAAAGGAAAGCAAGTTGACTTGCTTAGTACATTGACATTTATAAGGAAGGTTATTGTAGACTGTGGTGTCAGCATTTATTGATTTCTCATTGGTTGTCATGTGCTAAAAATGAATTATCACAATTATTCCATATTTTCAGAGGAGCTCAGTCTGTTACTTCAGCACCAGCTGTAGGAAAGGAAGATTCAGGTGCTTACAAAAGACTGATTGAAGTTTGTAAACAGCGCATAGGAAAGGAATATTCTTCGTAAGTTTGTGTATACTGTTCAAAATTCTTTGTATTCATAATGTATATTAACCCTTTAACGCCGATTGGACGTATTAAACGTCGATATAAATTGTCTGTTGGGTGCCGATTGGACGTATGGTACGTCATTATAAAAGTTTTTTTAAAAACTCGCGGAAAAATAGTTATAGGCTTACTAGGCAAAATCTTTTGAATCCACGCGCCTTGGGGGATGCTGGGAGCTCACGGATCAAGGCGTTCTTTTGTTTACAATTGTTACCCAGGTGCGCAAGCACGATTTTCTTTCTTCTCACACTAAAAAGCATCAGCGACATATCTCAGAAATTATTTCGTCACTTTGACATAATTTTTGCACCATTTTATATTAGCCATCTTATGGAGTATTATATATGAAAATGTGCACAATTTCATGTAGAATACAACAATAAACTACTCATGGTTGTAGCTTTTATCAGTTTTGAAATATTTTCATATAAATAACGATGTGCCAAACTTTCAACCTTTGGTCAAATTTGACTCTACCGAAATGGTCGAAAAATGCATTTGTAAGCCAAAACTCTTATATTCTAGTAATAGTCAATCATTTACCTTCATTTTGCAACAAATTGGAAGTCTCTAGCACAATATTTCGATTTATGGTGAATTTATGAAAAAAACTGTTTCCTTACGTCCGGGCGGTAACTCTTCCGAAAAAATCATAAATTTATTTTGTCCGATTGTCGTAATGTTTCACCATTTTAATTTAGCCGTTACTTAAAGTTTTATGTATGGAAATGTGCACAATTTCATGTAGAATACAACTAAAAACAACCCATGGTTGTAGCTTTTATCAGTTTTGAAATATTTTCATATAAATAATGATAAGTTCCAAAATATCAACCTTCGGTCAACTTTGACTCGACCGAAATGGTAAAAAAAATGCATTTGTGAGCTAAGACTCTTACATTCTAGTAATATTCAATCATTTACCTTCATTTTGCAACAAATTGCAAGTGTCTAGTACAATATTTTGATTTATGGTGAATTTATGAAAAAAAAAACATTTTCCTTATGTCTGCGCGGTAACTTCTAAAAAAAATCAAATTTTTTCGTCCGATTGTCATAATGTTTGCACCATTTTAAATTAGCCGTTACATAAAGGTTTATATATGAAATGTGCACAATTTTATGTAGAATACAACTAAAAACAACCCATGGTTGTAGCTGTTATCAGTTTTGAAATATTTTCATATAAATGATGATAAGTGCCAAAATTTCAACCTCCGGTCGACTTTGACTCGACCGAAATGGTCATAAAACGTAATTGTAAGCTAAAACTATTACAATCTAGTAATATTCAATCATTTACCTTTATTTTGCAACAAATTGAAAGTCTCTAACACAATATTTCGATTTATGGTGAATTTATGAAATAAACTTTTTCCTTACGTCTGCGCGGTAAGTCTTCCGAAAAAATCATAAATTTTTTTGTCCGATTGTCGTAATGTTTGCACCATTTTAAATTAGCCGTCACATAAACTTTTATATATGAAAATGTGCACAATTTCATTTAGAATACAACCAAAAACAACCCATGGTTGTAGCTTTTATCAGTTTTGAAATATTTTCATATAAGTAACGATAAATAGAAAAAATTTGTCATTCGGTCTACTTTAACTCGACCAAAATGGTCGAAAACTGCAATTGTAAGCTACAATACTTACAATCTAGTAATATTCAATCAATTATCTTCATTTTGCAACAAATTGGAAGTCTCTTGCACAATATTTTGATTTATGGTGAATTTTTTAAAACTGCTTTTTTTTACGTCCGCATGTTACGAATTCATGCATCATTTTGTGATAATATTTTCTCTGTGTTGCCTTGATTGTTTTACAATGTGTTATATACTAAAATGATCGCAATTTAGTGTAGAATACAACGAAAAAAAATTAACTCTTTAGCTTTAACCATTTTGCTCACAGCGTGATTTGTATACAATTATATATGAAATTTTTTTTCACGCTGTCATATATCCCAATATTTATATATGATAATTATATTTATTTTCATTTCTGATGGTTGCATACTAAACTTCAGGCAATGACAAAATAAGGAGCCAAAAATGAACTCTTAATCTTTATAACTAAAACTAAGCGTGCTGTGATTAAAAAAAAAAAAAAAAAATCCGCTTCGGTGCTCACTCGCGAATGCCGCCGGCATACGGGAGACAGATTTTTAAAATACCGCTTCGGCGTTTAAGGGTTAAGTATTGTGGGTTTTACTGTTTTGTTTATATAAGCAGTATAAATGTACAGGCTGTCCATGGTTATCAGCAATCTGGTTTTATGGGGCTTGTCGAGTGACGATGATAACTGAATGTTGGCATGGATATGTGTCAATCCTCACTTATTGGTACTGGTAATTACTGGTAACTGGGGATCAACATTGTTAGCGCTGATTTTCAGTTATCTGGTCTTCAGTTATCGTCATGCCGAAGGGAATGGAACCCCCGCCAATAACTAGGGGACTACCTGTACTAGACATATACCATGTGGTATGATGCAGAATGGTAGAAAATAAAGTTTGGCTATTAAAAGGGTAAAAAATCCTAGTGGGCCACCTGCATTAAGTTGGGTACTGTTGATGAAATAGAAAGGTCTTAGAGCAGGCTACCAAAAAGTCTGAGGCTAAAAGGAAGCTTCACAAGTCAGTCTCCTAGATCCTCATTGATATTGGAATTTGACTTCCAGAGTGATGCCCTTCCTTCCCCTGTAGTACTGACTACTCCCAGCACTCAGACCCAACCTGCCCAGGTCAGGAGGATCTAGGACACTTACTCCCACCTCTGACTTTCATGCTGAATATTCTTGATGTGACCTTTGATGTCTTATCTCACTAGATAGCAAATATTTTATTAAGTAAAAGATGCCTGATATGGAACATGCAAGTTTGGAATAGACCCACCCTCCTGCATACAGGGTGTTGCCTGGTCCCTCTTATCCTTGGAATGAAGAAACTGACAAAGGAGACTATCATCATCCACTGGCAGTGATCGAAACCACCCTTTTCCAATTTGATGGAAATAATGGTATATGTACTTTGACCATCCTGTAGAATCAACACCCCCTCTGGGTGTTCCCAGCCTTCTGCTTTATCACCTATAAAGTGATGAATTATGTCAAGGCAGATTTTCAGAAGTTTGCAGTTACTAGGGGTTGCAATACATTAGCAGAGATTAAGCTATTTATTACAGCCATCCCAGTATGTAATTGACAAGTTCACAAAGGAGTGGGTTATATTTGTCATTCCCACTGAACATAAAGAACCCTGTTGGACATACCTTCCCAATAGTTCAGCTTCTTTGTGGGTATGGTCTCAGAGGGGACAGCCACTTCAGAGTTCCACGTGTGGCTCCACCCCGTTTATAGCCTCTAACCAGTATACTGTAAGTGACTGTGGTGGAGCTCCTAGAGAGTCTGCTGTGGCAGTTTTAGCTACTGTTTACAGGATTTGTAAGCATTCCATTTGTATAGTGCCCGGTGATTTTATCCAGCAATGCCTCTAGCCCCAGAGAGAAGCCTTGGTGGGCTCAAACATGTTCCCTGATGTTTCCTTGCAATTACATTCCTCACCTTCTGTCATGAAGATTTTCATTCCTCAACATAATGAAGCTCTGGTACAACCAGTTGTCTGTAGGGGCCATAAGAACAACAGAAGAGGGGCGTTATCATCCTCCTCCAACTTTTTGTAGTGGACAGAGGGAAAGAAAGGGAAAGCAACACCTGGAATGCCCATTCTGGTGGAGGGAAGAGGTGGAGCTCAATAGGGCTTTGCAGGTCAGTTACTGGATTTTTTTTTCTTTTTTTTGACAGCATTATCTCCAGTGGGTTAGGGTGAGAATGGTTTCATCCTTCCCTACCTTTCAAGGGGTGTTCCCAACCAATACACTTCTGACAGAATTTTGTGCAAAAACTTATCCTGAAGGAAGCCACAGAGAAGGATGTGTTCATGTCTGTCAACTGGCATGCCTCTTCAGTATACAGGAGAAGGACTCCTCCGAATGGAGGGTGATCCTGAATATATCAATAGTTGAACAAGTGCTTTGTGTGCTGGAAGTTCCAGTTGACAACCATTCCGCGGGTATGTTCTTTCATTCTGCATGGGATCAGGACCATGTCTATTGATCTGAAAGATGCATATTTGCCTGAACCCCTTTGCTATTCCCTTATGCTCTTTCTTAGAGTTTTGGATAGGGAGAGACCTGTAAAGTGTTTGGGTAAGGGAGTGAACATTACCCCAAGGATCCTCATAAAATTTTCTCTGATAGATTACGGGCAAGAGGAAGTTCAACTGGTGGCCTATCTATGATTGGGTCGACTGGGCAGCTACTAGAGAAATGTGTTTACAAAACCTGAGTGGTAATCAACTGAATCCAGTTAAATGTCATGAAATGTCTTGGTGGCCTACCTATGAATGTGCAGCCATTAGAGAAGTGTTTACAAAATCTATGAGTGGTAGTCAACTGAATCCAGTCAAATGTCTTTCATCACACCCAACATGTTTTCCATGGCTGGGACTTCACCAAGATATGCTTTGTGGGCTGTTGTCTCCTCCCAGCCAGCTATGGACCAGGGTCAGGAAAGATCTACTAGGGTTTCTTGGCTAGTTCAGAGTTCTTTTAAGACATTTGTAACACATCTTGGGCCTTTTACAGTTTGCATCTGCGGCGAATCCAGTCCTCAAACTGTGACTCAAGGATATCAATTATCTGGCTCTAACTTGCCTGGAAGGGCTCCACAATCAAGTCCACCCACAAAAGCAGGTTATTGGGAGGATCCTTGCCCTGAAAGCCTGCTGTCACCAAACTCGTAGGTCTATGCTGATTGCTTTGCCTGGCCAAGGTGACTGCAATGATGTGTATTCAGGAGTCTTGGCTCACACTCAGCTCTTCTTTCTGCAGTATTGTTTTCCATCCTTCAGATGGGTTGAGTTAGGAAATGGTACTTTTCAGCAAGCCACCTGACAGGGTAACACATAAAAGCAGACTCCTTGTCAAGGTTGATGGCATCTTAAATAGTGTGGATGTTAGACAGACCCTTATTCCGCATCTGGAAGTGGGCTTGTTTGCTATGCAGGAAAACCATCAACTTCTACTACGTGTCTCTAACCCATGACACTGAGCCAAAAGTGAGACCCATTACTGCAAGATTGGAACAAATGAAGGGCAATCTGCCTATTTTCTCTTTTGTCCAGATTTCAAAAGTAGTTTACAAACTGCTGACCTTCGATAGAGCCACCTGCTTAGTGGCCTAAAATTGTTCCAGCAGTCTAACTAACTGTCATTTGTTTGTTCTGCTGCAACAATGGGCAAGGAAATCAGTTCCTTCGCTGCCATCTGTAATTGGAAATTCTAAGAAGTACAGTTGTGTGCACATCCTCCTTTCTGTGCTTAGGCCTTCATGAATAGATTTTCTAAAGTCTTCTGTGAAGATTATTCTTCTTACACTGCTATGTACCTGGTGTAGAAACTGTAGAATTTATCTATTTGACAGCATTAGTTCATATGGCAGTTGTGTTTGGACTCCCTCCATATAGAGAAGCTAGTTGAAATTCCAATTGGAACTGTCTGATTTTTCTGTTTGAGGACAAGTGCCTTGCCACCACCAAAATTACAGTGTACATGGCTGTGCTATTGGGGCCTTCCCTGTATGGATCTAGTATTGCTTATGTTACTGAAGTCTGGTCCTTTGCATTACAAAGACCAACCCCTGTAAGGTTTCCTGTTTCCTGCTTTATGAATAAGGTTTTATGAATATGACTCCTGTTGTTTCCTCGATTCATTGGTCTCCAGCACAAACTCAGTGATGGCAAATAATCTTCAGAAGGCAGTACTCTTCTTTAGACAAGGGCGATACCTCATCACCCAGAAGCCTTAAACATCATCTGTTGTCGTTCCCAAGCCCATCATTCCTGGCCAAGAATGAGGAGCTGTTGAAGAGGAAGTCCTCCTGTCCTCCTGTTTCCTTGTGGGAACTCAGTATTGCAGATAGATTATGCCTGCTCTGGTCATAACAGTTTTACCCAGGTGTCACAGTAAATATCCCTGATAGTATTCTTTTCTCATACTTCCCACTGTCAAGCTGCCCTCACTGCATGGGCTGAGAATCATCTTGGTGTCCCTAACTGAAAGGCAGAACCCCAATCCTTCCCTAAGCCACATGACATCTTGAAGGTGGGTATCTCCCTGGCTTGAATTAGACTAAGGCACTTGGGTCAAAAAGATCTCCCTGAGGTATTTTTTTTATCTCAAAGGAGGTAGCATACTCTAAACCTGGTGATATTTGGCAAGTACCGACTCAGTCCTTGAGCGTAAAGTATCAAGCAACATTTAAGGAAAACATGACTTAATTTCACTTAATTAGTGATAATTATTGAATATCTTGATATTTCTTAAGTTGGATTTTTGTGCACAGAATGGTGTTTTGAAGAAAATTTGGAGGTAAGAAAAATTGATATGTGACCAATCACCCTGACCACATATGGACATTGCAGCGTTAGATTTTCTTTGCTCACTTTAAAAATATTTCCTGTAATATAAAGCTCTCATTGCACCATTTTTAGGCTGAATACCTGAAAATTATTGCAGGATGCTCAACATAAGAAAACAAAAAGTCAAACTGCACAATGAATTAAGCTCAAAATTTTGTGGCATTATATTTAACATTATCAGAATCTCAATAGTTGGAATAGGATAGCACCATTTAATATCACTAGAATCACAAGTGTAATAATGCTTCAGGTGTTCTTTGCCAGTGAGAGGTTACATAAATAATGCATCTAAAAGAAACATCATTTTGTTGTCTTTTAAGACAGACTATTTCAGTATTGTTAATATTTTTCCCACAGGGATAGATGACTTAATATTTTTATCTATCATTTTTACGTAGTTTTATTATTTAAAAAAAAAAAAAAATTTTTTTTTGCAGACCCGATATATGCAGTGCTCTACGGGAGGTTAGGATGAAGAACAGTA
>NC_087217.1:10255976-10285976 GCF_015104395.2 Macrobrachium nipponense
AACATTTAAGTGAATTTTATAATTGGCCAAATAAAAAAAATATGTATTTCATGTGTTTAATTTTCAAGTGTGGACATTTACCATTTAAGCTGCAGCTGTTGTGATAATGGCCCCCCCCAAAAAGAAAGTTTTGACGAAGGGAAAACCTATTTTTGGTAGTCGCTGTTGAGTCCTCAAAGGAGTTACCCTCCCTGGTGTGTGCGTGCCAGCACCCCAAGGTGATCACACTGATATCAAAGAAATATCTTTTAGCTGGGTATTATGCCATAATGATAAACACTATGACAATGATAGGGTATATTATTATTATTAATAGGGTTAGTTTTTTTTCAGACCTCGAGTCTCAAGTAGACTCTTCTCGGGCTGGTTCTCAGGGATCAATCCTGAGAAGAAAAAAAAAAAATTAGACTTTATTTGAGAAACCCCTCTTATTTAAAAAATTTATGTTTTATTAATTGAAAAATCCCTGCTTTCCGCAAGAATATTTTCATTTCCGTACTCCGCAGATAAATAGATCTTTCCTGGGTCCAATTTGGGCACTCAACAAGCAAATGCTGTAACTGTCATGGGTGTTTGACATCTGTTACATTCACTGGGTCAGCATGTGGTGTTGACATCAAGTGACCATGTGAGAAATCTGTGTGTCCTATACGTAGCCTTGCTAGGATCACCTCTTTTGCTCTTTCCTCCTGTGAGGATGTTCTCCATGCATAGACTTCAGTTTTTATATTTTTTAAGTTTATTTGTCGTTGGCACGAGGCCCATTCTTCTTTCCAATCCTGGTAAATTAATGTTTTAACTGATTTTACCCAGTCTGACACTGGGGCATATGAAATTGTTGGAGGGATAGTGCAGGCTAATTTGGCAGCAGAGTCTGCATATTCATTTCCTTTTATTCCCACGTGTGCTGGGATCCAACATATTTCCATTGATATTCCTGATTGGAGGAGTTGATGAATTTTTATTTGAATTGATAGTGTATAATGGACTCAAAAGACAAGAAGGCATTTTATCTCTTCTTCAGCGAAAGCTGCACCCAGTTTCCTACGTCAAAACCTGTAGAAGTGACTATTGCACATGCGCATCGGCCATCTTGTTTTATGTTCGGGCCAGCCAAAAGACCAAAAATCATTACTCTGTTGGTCAACACAGGATGTACCTTTACCCAAATCCCATGGTTTTTCATCAGAGAAGGGGGGGTTTTGGGGACTAGCAGTAACTACTGAAAATAGGTTTTTCCTACGTCAAAACCTGTTTTTTGATAGCGTAGTCGCTGTTTCGTCCTCAAATTTGAGCATTACAAAGAAATTGACAGGTGACAGAAATCATAGGCTCACAAAATTCCATCTCAAATATCTCAAAGTTTTAAGATTAAATCATTTCAGGTCCAATGTCAAGCCACTAGTTTCAGTAAAAAAGATAACAAAAATACATAGGATATACTTTTAGCATAAAGTTCTATGGTGACTTACCCAAGTATGCTGGGTATGGTTGCGACTTTAACGCACCTTCCCCATCAATAGTCAACATACCCACCCATTCGGGAGACCCCTGGTTTTCTGTCGTGGCACCTATGGGGTCAGGACTAACCTTACCACCTACTGATAGTGCATTCGAATTTGTTCCAGCTCATGGCAGTAGTGTTTTAAGAATACTGACTATGATGACCTCCCAGTACATTCAGAAACTTCTTCAAATGATACATTTCTGAAAACGGCCAATGATGTATACTTACTTTCCTAATATCATGTGATCTAGGAAAGAAATGTGGGTTGGCTTTTTTAATGAGGGACACTAAAATCATTCTTAGCCCTTTTAGAGAGAGTGGTTTGTTTGTGCTAGGATGTAGGAAAATTGGACCTTCTGAAACATTTTCCGTGACCTCTAGGTAATCCGTAAGTGCTTGAACTGGGCATAATGTTTTGTCTGCTAAACTGAGTTTTCTTATCAGAATAGATTTCCTCTAAAGGATTCTCATTCTTGGCCAGGAATGATGTCCCAGGGGATAACAATAACTGGTTATCAGCAGTTTGTGTGATATATCATCCCCGTCTAAGAGAGCCCAATTCACTAATACGTGCTCTTGATGCTAATGGTACCAGGAAGATTGCTTTTTGAAGCATTCATGTGGTGGTTACATTAGGTCCCTTGAATTGAGGAGTACATAAAAGTTTGAGTACCTTATTCAGGGACCAAATAATTGGAAGTCTTTTAGGAGTGGTTCTCTGTAAAGAAAAAGACCGCAGAAGGGAAGTGATAACTTCTATGTTAGAATCAATCCCAAATCCATAAAGCAAGGGTTCTGTTAATGCAGCCTTGTCTGCTATAATTGTTGTAACTGCAAGATGTTTGTCTTCATGGTAGATTATATTTAAAAAATCCACACGTGAAGGTCTCGGTTTAGAAAGTAAGATGCGTAAACAACTTTCCCTCCTCCTTTCTGGGATAGTATAGTGGATGGTAATGGAATTGACTGCTTCGTCCGCTGCTGAAGTAGTAGGAATCAATGCCTGTTTGGCCAACTTTGGGGCGGCTATTAGGTAAGCTGTTCCATTGAGTTAGGAGCTTGTTCAAAACCTTCGAAATCTGGGACAATGGAGGAAAAAAGATAAATTGTCTTCCAGTTGTTCCAGTCCTGTAGGAAGGCATCTCTCACTATTGCTTGATTGTCCACACTCGGGGACACATATACTGGGAGTTTGTGATTCTCATAAGTGGCAAACAGGTCCACTTTGGTTGTGGAAGTAGGTTGTATATTATTTGAAAGGAGTGGTTGTCCAATGACCACTCTGTTGAGGCTATCGTGTTCCTTGACAAAGAGTCTGCCATTACATTGAGCGACCCTTGAAGGTGAGTTGCAGACAAATGCCACTTCTTTTCCTGTGCCATCCAAAGAATGGCTAACATTACCATATTGAGAGGAGGCGAGCAGGATCCCAATTTTTTTATGCAAGACATTGCAGTCGTATTGTCTAGGACCAGCAGAATGAGTGTCTGTTCCGGAGGTTTGAGTTTCTTTAGAGACAAAAAGACAGCCATCAGCTCTAGGAAATTGATATGACAATTCCTTAGAATAGCTGACCACCTCCCCGCTACCTGACGGTCGTCCCAATGTCCTCCCCAACCTGTCAACGAGGCATCTGTGTGTATTGTTACTTTTACAAATGGAGGAGTCAGGGTGACCTGTTTTGCCAGAGATTCCTTCCGTGTCCATGGTCGAAGTATCTCCCCAAGTTTTTTATGCATTTTGTGAGATTTGTCTTGCATCCGTTTTCTTGCATGTGACATCCAAAATTTTTTCACATTTTTCAGTTGCAACCTGAGTATTGGATCTGTTATAGATGCAAACTGTAGCAGACCCATCATGCTCTCTAATTGCTGTCTGGAAGCAATAGGCTGTGTCTGGAACCTTTTGAGTTTTTTCCTTATTATGTTCTGAGTTTTGAGGGAAAGATACAAAAGGCCGTGAACCGTGTCCCAACACATTCCCAGCCACTAAAAATGTCTGCTGGGTGTGATGCGGGATTTTTTCAAATTTATAATAAAGCCTTTTGACTAGAGTCTGTTGACTACTGTTCCTAGGTTTTTCAGGCACTTTTGTTGTGGCTCCCCAGACTAACCAGTCGTCTAAATAAGCTATCACATGTATTCCTTCTTTCCTGAGTTCCCGAACAACTACTGTCACCAATTTTGTAAAGATTCTCGGGGCAATATTTAGCTTGAAAGGCATGACCTTGAATCTGTGTGTACTTTTTCCTATCCGGAACCCTAGGAAGGGGAAGAAGGGAATGGCAATAGGAACGTGCCAATATGCATCTTTCAGATCTATAGAAACTGTCCAGGTCCCTTTTGGAATGACAGAACGTACTTGGGCAACAGTAGTCATTCAAAACTTTTGGCAAACAATGTGTCCAATGTTGACAGGTCGAGGATCACCCTTCATTCTGAAGAATCCTTTTTGGGAACACAGAAGAGATGTGCCTGGTGACAAATGTAAGAATGTTTCTCTGTGGCTCCTTTTAAGAGGGCCTTCTGCATGTAATCTTCCATAGAGGGATCCGGTTTTTGAAAGAACCCTTTCAAAGGTGGAGGGGGGTGAGACCATTTCCAACCCCAGTCTGTTGAGAATAATGCTGTGTCCCCAAAGAGAAGACTTCCATTCCTTTTGAAACTTCTAAAGTCAACCCCTGAACAAACAATTCCTATTGCCTCTTCCTCTGCCTTTTCCCTTAATGGCCATTTCAGGTGTTGCTTTTCCTTTTCCTCTATAAGCTGGTTTTTGAACCTTGTGAAAAGGATTTGCTTTTTGCTGGGCAGGTTGTTGTCCCTTTTGAGGGTGCTGTCCCTTCTGACTACCTACCTGCTTATGAGGAGAGCTATTGGAAGCAAATGGAGGCCTATATGATTTTTATCAAAGCGTGCCTTTTTTGGATTTGGTAAGGGGAAATTTCTGGGTTTTTTTTCCTGAAATCTTTTCCCAGTAGAGCAAACACTGCAATTTTGTTGACATGCTTGTTCTATTATTTGAGTCACAATAGACTCCTCAAACAGGTCTCGGCAAAAGGCATTAGACTGTGTAATAGGGTACGTAGACACATTGGGAAACGACTTGTTGGAGTTTTCCAGTACCTCCATTCTCGCTTTTATGCGCCAGTCCAAAAATTCATAGAGAGCTTCCCTTAATGTTCTCATAAGGCTTTTAGCCACAACAGCAAGAATCATCCTAGATTCTTCTGGAAGCCTTTTTGTGGCTACTTCTAACAGTGAGGAAGTGGCTACGACACTAAGGAGGTGGTTCCTAGCACGAAACTCTGATACTGATGTACCTTCTGAAATCCTTCTCATTGGAGTACCTAATTGCTGATTTGCAATATTTTGGGGGGAGCTTTTTCCTATCAAAGGGATGTTGTAGTATTGCTCATTCTTCGGTGGAGTTTTCTGAAACCGGGATAACCGAAGCAAATGGTCTTAGTTCTGCCAATGGTTCACGCTTTCTGGTTACTATCTAATTTTGAAAATGTGTTTTCACATGGTTTATGACTTTAAATGTGAAGGGGCAGAAGGCTGGTGGTACATGGTGAGCCACCTGAGTCTTGTTCATAATGGCATTATAAATTCCTGTCCCATGGTGAAGAGTTTCATCTACAGCTCTTAATGCCAAATTGCCAGCTAAGAAAGCAGTTTCCTTTTGAGGCTTCTTCACGTCTGGCACAGGTGGTATCAGGTGCCATTCAGTGTTAGGAAAGGCTGCCTTGTTCCTAAATTCAACATGTACTACTTCTATCATGGTCTTTCTCTCATTAATAAGATACTTACCATCCTGAGAGAAAATACACATTGAGGCCTCTCACCAAGGGTTATCAACATCAGAGTAGGATTTTAAAGTCTGCTGGATTTTGGTCATAAGACTCATAACTGGAACTGGCCATGTTGTTGGTTCCAGTTGGGTTTGCACTCTTAAATCTTGTTTGGGCAGATTTGGTTTCAATTCTCTCAATTCAATTGCAAGATGCAGGACATTTACATTTTGGTATATCATTCATTATTTCCTTACGGAAGTGATCTAATACCGCAAACTGTGTATCCCTTTTGGGGGAGCTTGCGAAACCTGATTGTATATCTACAGCTGAGCTGCAGCTGTCTGTTCCCCAGGGGACAGAAGTTCTGGGTAAATTGCCATAACCCTCTGAATTTGCTGTTGTTTCCATCGTGTTCAGGTGGATCCTTATATCCCTTTTGGGGGAAGGATCCTGATCAGCTTCTGAAAGCTACAAGGGAGATTGACTTTCTTCTACAATGTTTTTCCCATGGCTGATTGACGTCTGTGTCCCTGATCCTTCTGGGTTCAGCAAGATTCTTTCGGTATCAATGTCTATCTCAAAGTCTTTGAACACTTCACCTCTAGGTGAGGAGTCCTCTAATTCTTCCTCAGGATGTACTTGGGGGTGGGGGGCATTTAGTGGTGACTGATATTATTGGGTTTTGGTCCAAATATGGAACATCAGAGAAGAGTTTAAATATATGCTGCTGGAGTTTTGCCAGATAGATATAATCTTCCCCTTACTCACCTTTGCTAAACCCTAGGACCCATCGAGACAGTTCTAAAGCGAGCAGTTTCATCTGTAAAGCTTGCTGCCTAGAGCATGCTACAATTCTCGCACATATCAGGTGACCAAACAAATTTGCCCTGATTGTTTCAGGGACTATGCCTATGGCAGGTGGTATGGGCAGTGCCCACTGGCAAAAATTGCACCGAGCAACCAGCTACGGCACACTTTAATTGAGGGTCATTTCTCAAGATGGCCCTGTAGTGAAAAAACCAAGTTGTTATTAGAAAAATTTTATTTTAGTATAAATTATTTTTAATACTTGAAAACCGTAAATATTAACGAGTAGTAGATATCAGTTTATAAGTCAGTTTGACTACAAATGTACATTTCTAGTACATTCTGTAAATTATTTAGGCAATTCTACGTACTAACTCCGCACGGACTGTAAGGAACGGTCCTGTAAAAACAGAAGCCACTAGGGTCTGGGGCGTTAAATGTCATTTTTCTGTTTCTGTTACTAGTCCCTGGGGTTAAACTCAAACCCCTAACAACAGTTGTTAAATTTCGATTATCAACTCAGTTACTTTTAGAGAATTGTAATTTTCATATAAATATACTCAACGCAGAGTTATTACCTAGATCTGCCTCAATCTGTGTTAACTCAAACCTTTTGAGGTTTAAATTACCTTTGAAGCCTTGTTTATTTTTATATTACTTAAACTTAGTCCTTATGTATTGGTTATGTTTAGGTTTTAATTTAATTAAAACAACACCCAATACTATTCAAGTTAGTTTATGACTAACTATTTACTAACCTAAGCAAGTTTTCTATAAGGCTTGGGTTAGTATCTTTGGTATAATCTATTCCTACTGAATAAGGTTAGGATTTTGCTTATTACCAACAAGAATTTAATATGTAGCCTAATCACGCAGTTAGGCTACATAACCAAGTTGCTATTTACAGAGTCGTAATTTCTGAAATTTTTAATAAAGTGGTTTATGAACCTACACCCCCATACATAGAGTGAATGATTTAGTAAATAGATGAGAAGCTGGAGTTGGTTATGATTACTGTGAAGGAAATGTTTAGGGGACTTCTTGGAGAGGGGGCTGTTGGAGGTAGGCTTCCTGGGTCTGGTGACGGGCTTGAAGCGATGAAGAAGGTGCGAGTACAAGTGAAGAGGGTGATGTGTTTGTGATACGCGAGGAAAAGAAGGGAAAGACACAGGACAAGGATAGAACTGAGGACAAGGGTAAGACGGGAGCTGAGAAGAAGAATAAGACTAAAAGGAAGAAGATTGGTAAGGAACAGGATGAGAATGATTCGGATAGTGGTAAGTGGGAACAAGTAGGCAAGAAGAAGGGTAGGAAGGGCATGGCTAAGAGTATGGATGCAAGTATGGAAGTGGATTTGCTGTATTCGAAAGAGGTTAAGAGGGGTCAGGATGGAATTAGCGGAAGTGAGCAAGAGTGAGTGAGAAGTACGAAAGACCGTGTCTATGAGAGGTACCCCGATGTGCATGATACGAGGAATATGGTAGTACAGATATAGGGGACATTTTTAAGGAATATAAGAAATATTGTACAGCAAAGTATGGGGATAACAGGAGAGTTTGGGCTAGGGAGTTACGGAAATTTTTGACAGGATACTTGTTGAGTATATATGGGATTATGACGAGTGTAGATGTGCCATACGAGATGTTAAGCCAAGATTACAGGGTAGGCTAAGAGGGCAAAGAGTAAAGTTAGGTATAGGAGAAAGAATGATTTTGAAGAGGCTAGAATTAATGTTGTCAAGTCGTTGTCAATGTATGTATGCTGGTTAGCTGCTAGGAAAATGTTAGGGGATGAGGGAGTAAATGGGTGCAAGGAGTTAATGAGGAAGTTGTTAGCGACTGTTCCTGAGAGTGTATGAGTTTATAAATCTGAGACGTAAGGAGAAAGTAAGATGGACGAATGAAAGGCTGACATGGAATGTTATCTTAAGAGATAGTTGAGGATTATGAATTAGATAGGTGTATGAAAGAGAGCAGAAGTGTCAGCATTAAGACTGGATTGAATGAGCGTATGCCTGAATTTAGGAGCTATAGGGAGGCAGTTTTAGAAAGGCAGAGGTGAATGGCAGAGTGTGGTTAATAGGAGCGTTAGGGCCAGTAACGTAAGTATGGTGAACCCTAAGAGAGATAGGAGTGCGAATGTCGGAAGGTTAGGGTCAGTTAGCTGTGAGCGGGAACAGAAATGTTATAGATGTGGGAAACCAGGCCATAAGAAGAATAATGTCAGTGGTCTTTAAGAGCTTGTTTCGGGTGTGGGAAGACGGGACATTTAGTTAGTGAGCGTCAGAGAGATAGGGAAATTAAATGTTATAGATGTGGGCAGACACGGCATGTAGCTAGTGGATGTCAGGGTGCCCATGTGAATGTGGTTTGCAGCAACTGTGGAAAGAATGGGCATTGTGCTAGGATGTGTAAGGAACAGCGTGTGAAGTGTGTTGAATGTGGAGTGGAAGGTTGTGGAGTGTGTGTAGGTAAAAGAGGATGAATCAGGCTGGGAATTCGGGAAACCAGATGTTAAGGGGATTAAATTGGGTGGGTCCTCTAGCGTGCGGGTAGTAAGGGCGATGCATGTGCGGGAAGGGTTGTTGCATGAGGAAGGCTTTGGGAATAGAGCCCAAGAGTGTGAAGTCAAGATGCAAGGGGGTGTGTTTGGTTGCTTTGACTGATACTGGCTGCAGTGCCAACGTTCTCTTTTACAAACAGATGTAATAAGTTGCGGAGTAAATGTGAGGTTAGAAAATGTAAAGGAGAGGTACGAGGAATAGGAAATTTAGGTATGCCTGTGGTGGGAATGTTGCGTGGAAGGATAGAAATCGAGGGGTAGTGATGGATGAAAGTGACTTTTGTGTGGTCGAGGGAATGAATGATAAGTATGAGTGGGATGGTGGTCTATCCAAGCACGAACATGATTGAGTTGCAGATAAAAGGGAATGTATGTGGGGAGTTGTACTTGGATAGGGATGGAGGGGTAGACAGTAAGGTATGGAAAGGGGTGCCGTTTGTTGCGAAAGTGTGTGTGAAAGTGCCGCATGAGGTCGAGGAAATTGTTAGTGTGAAAGTTGCAATGAATGTAGTTTTGGCTAGGTTTGATAGGAAGAAGGTGACTGTGGTTAGAGATGATATTTGGATTGCAAGTGAAACTGCTGAAGAGAATATGGAGTTGCTCGAGGAGGTGCTAGAGCGTTTGGAAGAGGTTGGAGTGAAAGTGAAGTTTGAGGAGTGTACATGGTTGGCCGGGGAGGTGGAATTTCTTGGACGTGGTGAGTGCAGGTGGTGTAAGGAAGAGTGAAAAGTTTGTGCAAAAGGTAAGAGAATTTCCACATCCTCGGACTGTGCATGAGTTGAAACATTTTGTGGGTTTGATTGAGTTTGGAAGAAAGTTTCTTAGGGACGATTCAGGGATAAGAAAACTGCTAAATGAATGGATGGTGAAGAGAAATTGCACTAAGTTGAAGTGGGATGAGTGAATGGTGAGAGCGTTTGAGAAATTGAAAGAGGAGGCTGCAAGGGATGTCACCTTGACATTTCCAGATCATGGCGAGGATGTGAGTAGGGTTGAGCTCTACACAGATGCTAGTGAGTTTAGTATGGGAGGATTTTTAGTGCAGTCGTAAGAGGTGAAGGAGAAGAGTAATTGAGTGATAGCGTATGTAAGTAAAGCCTTTAATAAAGCAGAGCGAAAGTACTTGGTAGTTGATTGAGAGCTTGCAGCTATAAGGTTCTGTGTGAATGCGTTGAAAGTGTTTTTGTATGGGGTAAGGTTTGTTATACGGACGAACCATCAGCCGTTAAGTGGATACGATTAAGAACGAAAGTGTGAATGCTAGGACTGTGAGGATCATTTGGATTTGAGTGAGTTTGACTTTACGTTAGAGTATGTGCCGGGGAGTAAGAAAGTGGTTGCGGATGCGATGTCGAGGATGCATGGTAAGGGTGACGATCCCATGAAAAGTGACTGGGATCCCGATAGAGTACCTGAGGGTTTGGTCGTAAGAGAGGTTTATGGGGGACGACAGAGTTTGTGAGTGTTTGTTTTCGGCAATGAAAGATTTGGAGAGTAAATGTCTGGTTGAGGAGTGCCCGAGAGTGCAAATGAGCTGCAAGTAAGGTTGACAAGTTATGTGCAGAAGGAAGGGGCATGTATGGAGGAGCAAGGTGGGAGAGAGATGTCGCGGTTGTTGTTGGCGGTAGCGGAGTTGTTTGGCATTTAAATGCTTTTGTATTTTGGGTAGGACAGACCATTTGAGTATAGAGGAAGGCTAACTGCAAATAGTGAGGGATTTTGAGAATTCAATATGGGGAACACAGTTGTAGTTGGTTAGTCAGGAAAGGGGATGTGAGGGGGATTTGGATCAGAAGTATGAAAGTGGGGAGATAACTGAGGAGGAATGTGGGGAGGATGCTTGTGGTATGGATGATCAGGTAGATGTGGCAATGAATGTGTGTATGCATGGAACCCAAGGGAAAATGGTGACATTTGTCAAGAGTGAATGATAGTGGGTACTGTAGCTTAGTTGATACGGGGGCACAGGTTTCCCTAGTGAGGGAGTCAGTGGTAAATGAAATTGAGAGATGTGATTGGGGAGTGAAAAGGCAGTGTACAAGTGTAAAAATACATGGGTTAGGACAGTGAAGTGTTTTAGTATGGGAAGAGGTACAGCTCAAGATTAGTTTAGGGGAGCTGAAAGTGGTACATAACTTTATAGTCATGGGGGAAGATGATATGCCAGCTTGTTTTTTAATAGGGATAGATTTTTTTAGGATGCTTGATGTGAGTGTAGACATAGGGAATGGGTTTCTTAGAAAGGGGGGTAGTAAGATAGCAAGGATTCAGGAAAGGAGTGTGATTGTGGCAAACTTTGTGGGTATGATTGATGTTCCTAGAAGCGAGAATGATTTGTTGAGCAAGGAAGAGATTGAGGAAATGCAAGAAAGGTGCTTGGAGATAAGTAAGTTACGAGAATGCATTTTGGGAGGAGTGAGTGAGGAAGATTGCCCGTGTGAGTTGGAGGTATACAAGAGGTTTGTAAGATGGTTTGTAGTGTGCAAAAATGTAGTGTACTTTTTGCACCAGGGAGGAATGCATGATGAGGGAGTGTATGTGCCGGTGTTTCCCAGCGACTCAGCCGTGAGTATGTGCCTGTTGGTCCTTGATCGGTTTGGGCACATGGGAAAAAAGAAGTTGTGGAAATGCATGAGAGAGAAACTATTTACACCTGCGTTAAGTAAGATTTGTGTGGATGTGGCCATTATATGTGAAGAATGTCAGAGGGGAAAGTGTCAGTGTATTACATGCAAGTCTGCCTGTGTTTCTTTGCCAATGACTGCGAGAGGGCATGTGGGAATGAAGGTGATGGTGGACCACGAGCAAATTTGCGTATGCGGTCCCCATAAAGAATAAGAGGAGTGAGACTATCACGTGAATGGTGAGCCAAGTGATGTTGCTGATGTGTGTGTGTAAGCATGTGAGAATGTTGAGTGATAATGGGCCAGTTTGTGGGATGGGAATTTGAGGGAATGGGGTATTGTACAAGTTTATTCTACACTGTATATGCCCAGTGCAAATGGTTTGGCTGAAAGGACTGTTAGGACATTGACTGAGATTTTACGAATGAGTAAGTGTGATAATGATTGGGATATGCATGTGGGGCGTGCAGAGTGGGTGTACAACAACACATTGCAAAAGAGTATAGGTATGTTACCCTGTAAGTATGTGTTGAACTTTAAGAGTATTATTAGGCCAAGGTTGGGGTTATCAAGAGTGATCAGGATGTGTGGAAGAGAGCAAGTGAGAGGTTTAAAAGTTTTAGGGTTGGGGATCAAGTGTTGAAAGAGGTGATTGGGAGGGAAGAATGAATGTAAAGTAAAGGAAAAGTTTGAGGGGCCTGTTGAGGTTTTGGAAGTTGGATCAAGTGGGTTAACTTATGTTTTGGGGAAGTTGTGAATGGATTGGGGGTATGGAAGAGGTCAGGGCACATCATAATCAGTTCCGCAGGTGGAGAGATGTGCCACAGTATGTCTGTGAGAATGCGATGAGCGAGTGGTTGAAAGTGAATAAATATGAACCGAGCATCAGTGAGCAAATGGATTTGGGGGATCAGCAGTTAGTATTAGTTGAGTATGGAAGAAAGCGAAAGAAGGTAAGAAAAGGGAATGAAAGGGAAAGGAGTGGAATGCATAATAGAGTGGAATGCATAATAAAGTGGTTAGTGTTAAGGTAGAGATGGTTGGTAGAGCATGCAATACAGATAAGCCTGGGGAGGGTATGGATGAGACTTAAAGTGGGTGTGTGGCAGGGAACTGAATGAGGTGAGTGATTTGGTGGCAAAGATACAGGAGATATTGGGGCAAGAGTTAAAAGGGGTAGATGAGGTAGTGAATGGGATTTGAGAGGACAGTAGTGAGAGAGAGTGTGATTTTGAATGAAAGTGGTAGGAAAGAAGTGAGTGTATGAGGGGCCTCGAACAAGATCCAGGGGGCCAGTATCCAAACATCTCTGGGTTTTAAAGAGGGCTATTTAGTGTGAATGTTGTATGTTGTCAAATGTAACCAGGGAGGAAATATGGGGCAATTAATGAATTGGTTGCATTCGACAACATTCTCATGGGTTGCTCGAGAGAGAGAGAGAGAGAGAGGGGGGGGGGGGGGGGGGGGGGGGGGGGGGGGGCTGGTTCTTTTGTCTGTGTCTGGTTGGGTTGTTTGCATTCGTCTGAAGCGATAGATAGTATGGGGAAGGTTTGTGCACTTTTTTTTTTTTTTTTTTTTTTTGTTTTTTTTTTTTTTTTTTTTTTTTTTTTTTTTTTTTTTTTTTTTTTTTGAGAGAGAGAGAGAGGGTGTGAATGATGAATGGGTGGTTAACGAGTGAACTGCTTTTTTGGCAGGTGTCTTGGCTTGTTGAGTGGTTCGATTGCCAAGCATTGGGAGTCAGTCAGAGTGAGAAGCAGTCAGTCAGTGAGTGAGTATAGTAATCCAGTTCTGTGGTGCTTGTTTGGTGTTTTTTGTTTGTGAGTTGGTGTGTAGTCTTGGTGCTTGTTTGGTGTGTTTTGTGTTGGTATTCAGTGGTTTGTTGGTGACAGTTGGTTTGGTGTTCGGCAGTTTGCTAATGGCAGTGGAGTTTGTTTTTTTTGATGGCCATACAATGTTGAAAGCACAGCTTCTCACCCTGATTGTGTCAAGTTTCCTGGTGAGTAAGTGTGTTTGAGTTTTTTTTGCCTTGCTGAACCAAGTGTCCTGTTGGTAATTAAATTTGTAAGCCAAGATTGATTAACGTAAATGTGAGGAGGTCTTGTTTGCTTGTTTAGCTTGTGATCCTGCCACATCTCCATCCTTATTTGAGAATCTTAGGTATCTCTTAAGAAAATACTCACTGGTAGGTATGGATAGGGAAAATTAACATGACTCATTCTAAATGATTAAATACACAAGGTTTAAATTAAAAAAAAAAAAATCTAAGATAACAACCTTTTATTTTGCAAATTTATTAAAACAATCTTCCAACTTTCTTAAATAGAAAAATTGAGGTCCATAACGTTTAAATTTGCATGGAATTATACAGCAATACAAATATGAGATACATAAGTAATACCAATACATATACAAAAGTTGTATAACACATATCAAGGAAGTGCCTGAAAATTTATATAAAATATTAAGTCACTTGTTCCTGAATAAAGCAGAATATGTTTGCCTCTTAAGTCTCGGTAAAATTAACAGTAATAAATTACTTTAATAAACATTAGCATGAAACCAAAATCAGTGTATAGAGAGGCAATACTTTCTTCTCAATAAGTTGATAAGAAAGAGTTGCCAAACCATCATCAGACTTGGAGACTCCTTCATTCAGGTGAAGAAAGCGATCTTCTGATGGAGGAAGACTTTGATGTGGTAACATGACATACAGAGCAACTTGTGGATCAAATCGGATTATGGTTAAACCTTTCCTTTCTATGCGACTGTAAAAATCATCATCTTCACCCCCCCATCCATAATATCGATTTGCAAAGCCATTTACAGCTGAAAAGTGAACACGTTGAACTGCTATTGCACCTCCAAAAAGGTTACGATAAGGTAGATGGTATCTGCAAGATATTTTACAGAACTTTAGAATTATTCTCTTTAACCTCCAGTTCCTAACAAAGCAATCACTAGTGAGATTGCTTTCATGAAATTGCACCTTTCACAGATATTTTTCATAAATTATAAAACTTAAACAAGCTAGAAAATAACATAAAATCACCAACAGAATATAAACCTAAAACATGTAAAATATATTGTAAACTGGACTAAATATTCAATGCAAATTATAAAACTTGTTTTTACAATAAAAACAGTTTTCATACAAATCCCATAATTATAAATTCCATTACAATAGTCTTTAACTGTGTGGAACGCAAAGTATTACAAAGACAACGGTTCTAGCATGTATTCTTAGCCAACTCCACGATTCTTAAATACCCTACTTGCATTATTGTTCTGTGTCAATCTCCATCAGAAAATAGATGGGAATCTAGTTTGCATTATATTTGATTAATGAGTTTGTGTAAAATCTGATTTAATGTAAAAATGTAGTTTGTTACTACTGTTAAGGAGGGAGGCTGAAGCAAGAAGGGGTCAAGAGAGGATGATGTAGTTACAAAAAGTCCAGTCCAAGGAAAAAAACATGGAGTATGCAAGGAAATTCTAAAGAAAAAAAAAATAACTTCCAAGAATAATAAGTTTGCAAAGAAAGAATCTCTTGACGATGGGCACTTACATATGTAAAGTCTAGTGGAACATAAAGCCAAAACTGGGCACGCCAAGCACAATAGGTGTACAGGCAAGTCATCCAATAAATAAGTACATGCTTCCAGTGGGCTAGGCAATGGGAGCTGGCTGACAAATATGAGAAAGATTTCAACCCTTCCTACTGAATGTACATGGCCTGCCACAATAATAAGAGATCCTAATCTATTCCAATAAAGTTGCACATTACTTGTCTATCCCAAGGATGTCATACAGACCTAAATTGTACTTTAAAGCCAATAAAGATGGATGAAAGAGCATGGAAAAAGGATTGTGTCAATGGTATTGATGAGGTGACACACTGTTCTCTGAAGGGCAGACCAACTCAACTACTGTCTTTGAAAACTTCCAAGTAAAGTGTATGCACCCACAGATAACAAATGCAAAGGAAGTGGCAAGTGACTCTGCAATTCTTCCTTTGAAGCATCCAGAACAATAAATTGTCCAGATACCAGAAATGTCACAAGTCCTAAAGATACACTCAGAACACTAACAGTGTGAGAATTCTGGTGAAGACCTATGGGACAATGGGTTAACAGGATGTAATGCATGCATCACTCAGGTCTATATGAACAAGGAAGTCCCTCCTGTGAACAGTACAGATTCAATGGTTTCTAAATAGAAATTGGCTCAGATGGAGAAATCAGTAGAGGTGGCTTAGGTTGATGATTGGTCTACATCTTACTAAAGACTTCTGATTGAGGAAAAACCAACTGCAGAACTTCAGTAATTCTCACCAAAACTTCTAGACGGTATCTTTCTGCAGCATGGAGGTGACTTTGTCATTAAATACTTGCCTTCTCACAGCAGTGGAAAGACCAGCATCAGGAAATAGCAACTGACAGCCACAGCAGAGGACCTCTAAAACCCACGCTCCAAGCCAATGAACTGTAAGGCTTTCCAGTTCTAAGCCAGCTGCCAACTTGCAGACTGGATGACTGGACTTCACCTGCTAACACCATTCATGTTTGTTTGCTTAACCTCCTCCCAGGAATCAGCAATGTTCTTTACGGCATCAAGGATGTTGTAGGATTTCCAAATGTCCTTCAGAGTCAAGTCCTTCTTGGTTTTAGTTGCCTGTGAAGCCAAAGCACTTGTCCTTCGGAGGTAGCAGGCCTTGAACGAAGCAATCACTCCTTGGTCCATAGGCTGTAAAAGGGCCGTGGTATTAGGTGGAAGGTAAACCACCTTGACATTAGGGTTAAAGTCTCCCAGCTGGGCAGGGTGTCCAGGGGCATTGTCCAGCACTAGCAACACCTTAAAGGCGCAATACCGCTCCACACTTGGCACAAAATGATTTACGAACCAGTTCTCAAACACCGCAAGTGTCACCCATGCCTTCTTATTTGACTTCCAAATTACTGGTAATTGACCCTTCCAAATGCCCTTGAGTGCCCTTGGATTTTCAGCCTGATACACCAGCAAGGGCTTCAGTTTGAAGTTGCCAGCAGCATTACCCCCAAGAAGTAAAGTTAGCCTCTCCTTGCTGGCTTTATGACCGAGTGCTGACTTCTCCTCCTCGGCGATGTACGTGCGGTTAGGCAAACGCTTCCAAAACAAACCTGTCTCATCCACATTAAACACTCACTGAGCAGAATAACCCCCCTCCTTAATTATCTCAGCCAACGCTTTAGGAAATTCACTCGCTGCTTTCTCATCCCCACTAGCAGCTTCACCTTGCACTATAAGGTTATAGTAATTGGCCAGAGCCTTAAATCACATACACCAACCCCTACTAGCCACAAACTCTTCACTTTCCCCTCCTTCCCCCCTTTTATTTTTTCCACGCTTCAAACAATCTTTTCGCCTTCTCCTGAATCACCATAAGGCTGACTGGAATACGCCGTTGATTTTGGTCTTCCAACCAAAGCACCAATAACCTTTCCATTTCAATGATTAGATTACTACGCTGCTTGGTTATCACTGTCGCTTTCATAGGAGCAGATCCTTTCACATGTTCAACGATGCACCCTTTATCTTTGATAATGATAGCAACAGTCGAATGACTAAGGCCAAGCGACCGGCCACTGTTTGTTGGCGTTTCTCCCTTTTCAGATCGCTTTATATTGTCCACTTTAACTTCCAAGGTGATGGCCTTTCTTTTCTTCGATGCACTACCATCAGAAGAGTCTGCCTTATGCTTGGGAGCCATAACCAAGGGCAAAAAGTTACAAAAACGATACAACACGAGAGAGAGGCAGTGTAAACAACCAAAATGACGTACGGGCGAGGACTGAGCGTAGGGAAGCAATGCCGTCTTCTCCCACACAAAGTGTATTCTTCCGCTGTGCGCCCGAAACTAGTTCGCGTTTGTTTACGTCGCTTACGACGCTAAAACGCGTAAGACAGAACGACACATAATATTATTTTTTATATTTTTACTGGGGCGTGTTCGTAACCACGAAACAGCGTAAGTCAAAACCAGCGTAACCCGAGGACTGACGGGGTGTGTGTGTGTGTGTGTGTAATAGTGTGGCACAGTGTTGTTATTACAAAAGGCAATAACTTAATAATACTTAAGAAAAAGGCACGAAACGGATAATAAGAGAAGAAAAAGGAAAAGGGAATAAGATAATGATTTTTCTTAGCGAAGGGATTTTGTTACTCCAAACATTAGGCTTTTAGCCATTAGACATCTGGTTTTCATCTCCCCCAAAAAAACTGTTCCGTACCAGCGATTAGTGACCAACAAGAGATTTATAAGCCGATGAGGGATATCGCCCAGGCATCTTCGAGAATTGGAAAACTACTCTCATTAGCGCCTATGACTAATCGGCGTTCCCTTCGTGAACAGGTCAGAGAGAGCCATCTGGCATACGTTAAAAGGGAATTCTATGACCCGTTGTTAGAAAGAGGGAATTACCAAACTCTTCAGAGCTCCACCCTCTCGAGATCAGACCTAAGGACTTTGACGAATCAAAAGCCACGAGTGTTGGTCATAAGACAGCCAAAAGGGGTATCAACGAATGACCTATGAGGTTACTAAAGGGATACGCCCCCAAGAAGCCAGGACATGAAGAAGGAGGCGTATACAAATTCAGAGCCTACGAATCATTGTAAAGACCTGACAGGAAGGCGGTCTTGTATGAAGTTAGCAGCCATTCAGACACAAGAAGTCTTTAGAATCCAGAAATCCAAAGGCGGTGCTAAGGAGATTTCAACCCAACAAAAAGGGCAGACAGAGAGAAGAAGAAGGAAGAGAGCAGAGAACAAAGGGGAACAGAGAAGTCAAGAGAAGATAACGACAAAGAGAGGGGAACGAGAGGGGAGAGAACGAGTAGGGGCAGCAGCCGAAACAGGAGAAAGACAGAAGAATCCCCAGAGAGAACAGGTGCAAAAGTGTGTGTGCGAAGCCAATCAAAGACAGTGAAAGTGACAATCAATACTCAGTAAATTCCTTCGTGCCTATAGACTCATAATTGCACAAGTGCCAATTAAGTTTTATCAGTCCAAGAGCCCAGTAACTCAGAAGGTGGAAAACATTTGTAAGAACCCCTAACGAAGAATAAACTTAATGCAAAGAAACATATCAATTAATTTCTCATCCTAAATTAGAACCCTTTTTAATGAATTCCAGATTAAGAACATTGAGCAAGACAAGAAGAATTTATATAAGCCTAATTCCCAAAGTACAGCCTCCACGGCGCACGTTACCTTAGATCTGTGCGAAAGAAGAAAGTAAGTACCGTCACAGAAAAATTGGTGGCAGAGCGACGGGATACGATGAGATAAAGATTGATATAGTGACAAGATTAATTGATGTCGAGCGGTAAGGATAGGAAGAGACAAAAGAGACAGCAAAGAAATGGTGGTTAGCGACGTGATACGAAGACATGAATGACAGTTAAAACCAGCGGCAGCGAAAACAGAATCAAAAGTTTAGTGTCGGCATAAGAGATTTTCAATTCATTCACGCCACTCGAAATAGAAAGTTCTCCCCTAAGACAGTACCAGTGCTTCACCAAATTCAAAGACAGTTATCGAGTCGTAACAATAAAAGCGCTCCAAAAAAAAAAACCAAAAAAAAGCCACCCACACTGCGGAAAAAAAAAAAAAAAAACTCCACTCCGAAGAACAAGAACAGTCGTTCCACTAGAAGAACAAAAGATGCGAAGCATGAAGAAAAAATATCAAGAGGAAAGAAAACCATTCCGAAAACGCATCAGTCAACACAACCCTGCTCTGAGAGCAAAGAAGAGAGCAGAGAAAAAAGGGGAACAGAGAACGAGAGAAGATAACGACAAAGAGGGGAACGAGGAGAACCAGTGGCCGCCAGCAACAGGCAGAGAAGAGAGAGAAAGACAGAAGAATCCCCAGAAGAAGAACAGGTGCAAAAGTGTGGTGTGCGAAGCAATCAAAGACAGTGAAAGTGACAATCAATACTCAGTAAATTTCCCTCGTGCCTATAGACTCGTAATTGCAACAAGTGCCAATTAAGTTTTATCAGTCCAAGAGCCCAGTAACTCAGAAGGTGGAAAAAACATTTGTAAGAACCCCTAACGAAGAATAAACCTAAATGCAAAGAAAACATATCAATTAATTTCTCATCCTACAGAACCCCTTTACCTAATTGCCCCAAAGAACAGCCTCCAGTGTCGGCACACGTTACCTTAGAGCTGTGCGATGAAAGTAGTACCGTCACAGAAAAGAAGAATCCGAAATGACAGAGACGTCAGAAGACATTCCAGAAGAAGGAACTAGATATAACCTAAGAAATAGAAGATCACTTTTCAGTGAAAACAGAAGAAGAAACCCATTAATTCATCCCATTATTCCCATGTATTTATTTGATTTCGTTATTGCTAAGTTTACCTTCATCGTCGACTTAGGAATAATCTTTTATTGTTACAATTCTTACTTTAATTAGTCGGTTTGTAGCAAGAATTTTGGAGTTATGTGCACTAACTTCAAATTAATTTTGACTTGAAGGGAAATATTTGGGTATGTAAGAAACGGTTCAATGCGCAGTATAAGAATTTCAAGACGTATATTAAGTTTAATCGTTCCATAAGAAAAACATTCTTAGAAGTAAAAGAATAAATAAGACGGGTTAAGATAGACATTAGAAGATTTTATAAGATAAGGGAATTCATTCCAGAAATGATTAAGATTTTGAAGGGGTAATTAATATACTTACTTTGTTCAAATCCATTAGATGTTGATTGATGATAACTTACTAATAAGTTATTAATTGATGAGACTCACTAACAAGAAGTTTAATTGATGAAGACTCATTAACAAGATTGTAGTGTTGTTTAAAACTTACTAACAAGATATTGATTGGAGAAAGCTTACTAATTGTTGTCACAGTAGAAGAAACCTACAAGCATTACCATTTAACCGGTTCCTTAACCGAGGTTGCCAATTTTGTTTTAGTATCAAGCAGTGAAGTTATATTGTTTAATGTACAAGGTTACTCAGAAAATTGCAGTAAGAATGTCCAATGAAATTTGCATAAACACAATACACAATCTCAGTAGGAAGTCAAGGACACACTTGTTATTGCATACAAATACACAAGGATATTTTCTCCAGGACTTGTCACCAAGCAGCAGGTCGCAGCAAACAAGAAGCCATCAAGTGTCGTCAACAAAGAACGAATTTATTTTTCCATAAAGAAAGACGATATCCACCTAGATAGAATAGGACTGAGGACTGAACCAATCATGTAGTGTAAACTTGGATAGTTACCATTTATTTTTGCTCTACCATGCATTTAATATAACTTATGTGACTCAAGGGCTTATGTATTGTTTAACTTTCAGTTTTTCTTGGTTTTGGTGATTTATTTTGTTTGCATTCAGTTTTCATGTTTCTTAATGTGATTTTACTCATATTTGAATTCAGTTTGATGATTCTTTTTAATATTACTTAATCAAGTACTTGTTCATTTTCATATTCAGTTTTAATGTTTCTCTGAATGTTACTTACTCAAGAATTTACTCATGTTTACATTTACCTTTGATTGTTGCCCTTAATGTTACTAAATCAAGGATTTGCTCATGTTTACATTCACTTTTGATGTTTTTTAAGTTAAAGTTTCAATATGATTTCCAAAGAAGCATAAGTTAGGAGTCCTCTTGTAGGTATAATATTTGCTTCAGCTTAGTTAACGCTGTCGGAGTCAGCGAGGTAGCGGGCCGAGTCTGTAATAGTGTGGCACAGTGTTGTTATTACAAAAGGCAATAACTTAATAATACTTAAGAAAAAAGGCACGAAATGGTATAATAAGAGAAGAAAAAGGAAAAGGGAATAAGATAATGATTTTTTTCTTAGCGAAGGGATTTTGTTACTCCAAACATTAGGCTTTTAGCCATTAGACATCTGGTTTTCATCTCCCCCAAAAAACTCTGTCCCGTACCAGCGATTAGTGACAACAAGAGATTATAGCCGATGAGGGATATCGCCCAGGCATCTTCGATGAAATTGGAAACTACTCTCATTAGCGCCTATGACTAATCGGCGTTCCCTTCGTTGAACAACGGTCAGAGAGAGCCATCTGGCATACGTTAAAAGGGAATTCTATGACCCGTTGTTAGAAAGAGGGAATTACCAAACTCTTCAGAGCTCAACCCTCTCGAGATAGACCTAAGGACTTCGACGAATCAAAAGCCATGAGTGTTGGTCATAAGACAGCCCAAAAGGGGTATCAACGAATGACCTATGAGGTTACTAAAGGGATACGCCCCCAAGAAGCCAGGACATGAAGAAGGAGGCGTATACAAATTCAGAGCCTACAAATCATTGTAAAAGACCTGACAGGAAGGCGGTCTTGTATGAAGTTAGCAGCCATTCAGACCACAAGAAGTCTTTTAGAATCCATAAATCCAAAGGCGGGGTGCTAAGGAGATTTCAACCCAACAAAAAGGGCAGACAGAGAGAGAAGAAGGAAGAGAGCAGAGGAAAAAGGGGAACAGAGAAGTCAAGTAGAAGATAACGACAAAAAAGGGGAACGGGGAAGAGAGAGAACGAGTGGTGCAGCAGCCGAACGAGCAAAAAGACAGAAGAATCCCAGAAGAACAGGTGCAAAAGTGTGGTGTGCGAAGCAATCAAAGACAGTGAAAGTGACAATCAATACTCAGTAAATTCCCTCTGCCTATAGGACTCGTAATTGCAACAATGCCAATTAAGTTTTATCAGGGGGGATCCAAGAGCCCAGTAACTCAGAAGGTGGAAAACATTTGTAAGAACCCGAACGAAGAAAATAAACTTAATGCAAAGAAACATATCAATTAATTTCTCATCCTAAATTAGAACCCTTTTAATGAATCCAGATTAAGAACATTGAGCAAGACAAGAAGAATTTATATAAGCCTAATTCCCCAAAGTACAGCCTCCACGGCGCACGTCACCTTAGATCTGTGCGAAGAAAGTAAGTACCGTCACATGTGTGTGTGTGTGTGTGTGTGTGTGTGTGTGTGTGTGTGTGTGTAGTGTATATATATATATATATATATATATATATATATATATATATATATATATATATATATATATATATATATATATATATATATATATATATATATATATATATATATATATATATATATATATATATATATATATATATATATATATATATATATATATATATATATATATATATATATATATATATAGTATATATATATATATATATATATATATATATATATATATATATATATATATATATATATATATATATATATATATATATATATGTATGTATATATGTATGTATGTGTGATATATATATGTATGTATGTGTGTATGTGTTTGTGTGTGTGTACAGTAGTGCCTCATGATACAATATTAATCTGTTCCGAAGCGGCCTTCGTAACCTGATTTTTTCTTATCTTGAACTACGTTTTACATGTAAATTGCCTAATTCGTTCCAAGCCAATAAACAATGAAATACAACAATTTGGACCATTCAATACCCAACCTAACCGTTACTGTACCTGTAAATAAAGTGTATTAGTGTACATGGTACAAGAAATACTGTACGTACATGTACGTACTTATGTAATAAAATGTGGAACCTTACCTTTCGTGTCCAAAAGTGGCGACAGAGGAGGAGGACAAACAGCAGAAGACATGAACACTAAACTTTACGAACCACATTAAAAAATGGCAGAAAACATTAACACTAAACTTTACAAAACACATTAATATATGGCAGAAAACATTAACACTTCTTGATTATCTCCATCTTTGTCTCCATAAAAAGCATCCTCTTCTTTCCGTGAACTTCAGCAACATTCTTGGGACCCATGGTTAATAAAGTAAGTAAGTTCACACACAACACGATAAAGTAACTTACAGAACAATGAAAGCCAAATCACTAACATACATAAATTTACGTTAACGAACGAAATCTATGTGAACGAATGAATTCCAAGTGTGTACGATAACGCTGCCGAAACGAAATGATCGAGGAACTCCCTTACGTAGATGCATGATGGGATAGATGCTGACCAGTAGGAGAGCAGGATCTTACGGCAGTAACTAGCATCAGGAACCAATGGGAGAGGGGGAGGATGGTGGCGAGTCTAACGAGTTGGCTGCGCGCAAGTTTTAACATTTTTCTCGGCGGCCCAGGCGAATCTCAGACTTTACAGTACACCCTTTCGCAATCTGAATTATTTTTGTACACAGAAGCAAAAAAAATTTTCGTCTTTGCCTTCGTAACCTGGATTTTTCGTACGTAGGGACTTTCGTATGTAGGGCTATGACTGTATGTATGTATGTATATATGTATGTGTGTGTGTATTTATATGTATATATGTATATGTATATATGTATATATATATATATATATATATATATTATATATATATATATATATATATATATAATATATATATATACTATATTCACTTCTCAAAATAATGGAGACATTGCATCGTGGATTGAAGACAAAGTTAAATATTTGGTGTGATTTTAAAAGAGCCCCAACTAATGAAATACTGACTGGAGACCGTTGAGAATATAAAATTGATAGTCATAAAATGTATACTTGTTAGGCAACTATCCAAATAAATCCACTTTAAAATTGCTCTATAACTACTGATTGTTCATTTTACGATTGACTTTCCGCTTTTGCTTAATATTTAGTTTTATATGTTGAAGTATGTTTGTAAACATATGAAAGCTCATAATTACATTTGCATATGTATAATATAGTACAGCTATGGAGCTTGTAATCACCATAAATTCTTTACTATTTTACTATTGCATACCTCTATAGGCCTCTGAATAAACATACCGTAACAAAAGCCTAGGGGAAAATGCCAATGAGGCTTCTATGCCCTGGGAAGGTGAAAGCCATGGAGATGAATACCAATGTGGATTATGACCACACCCAGATTAACTTTCAACTATTCAGAATTTGAACAAAAGACTGAATGTAGTAGTGAAAAAATATGAAAAAATCAGATAAGCATGACACGAAGCCAGCATTACAAGAACTGATAGACAGCACCAGAATAAAGCATAAATTCACCATTTGACGGGATCCAACTATGACCTTGGTTGTTGTATATAACAACCTGGCCGACACGCTGAATGTCAAGAAAGGAGGAGGAGCTAAGATGATGACGAACCTACCCAGCTATCAATGCTGCCAACGCCGGCTATAAACTGAACACCCATGAAGTGCTTGATGGATGCTTCTGTTAATTGCCTTGTCATTCATAAAATATCAATTTATGTCGACTGAAATATTTACCATCACTGTAATTAAGGAATATTCTATCAACTTATGAAAAATTGATTACATTTGATTAACCATAAAATATATTTTTTGACCCTTGAAATCAGAGGAAGAGAATAAGAAATGCTAAAAGTTAATTTTGGTTCTGTTTTATAACATATTTTTAAGAACTTTTAACATATGCTAGAATAAACTCTCAGCTTTCCAATGGTACCACTTTAGTGATAAAAAAAATACACGGGTAAACTTAAAACGCATTTTATGGAAACTTTCAATGTGTCTAACTTTTCAACTGTTCACCTAAGCGTAAATGACCAAGACCTGAGCATACACAATAGGGTCGGCCTGTCTGGACTGGAAAGGGTTAAGTTACACTGCTTAATTATGCATTATCATTTAGTTCAGCAATAACTAAATGCTAAAGTAAAAGTTTTAAGTATACGTATTACAAGACCTAATCCATCAAAAAGTAATACTAATCTTGAGCTTTATAGATTTTCTCTCAAGTTAATAACTGATAAATATTACAAACATTCATCCAAAGCCTTTTCATTTCCATATTTTTTCTGGTGCCCTACAGAATCACATGATTTGTGCACTAATATCTCTACAATGAAAGGAGCATACAAGTAAAAAACTGATTCCAGCATAGACACCATATTCTAAAGACTAAGACTGATTAATCCACAGAAACAATACTGTATTATTCGTGGAATGCTTTCATAAAATTTCATGTCACTTAATTCTCTACAGTCATGGAACCTAACCAAGTGTCACAAAATCACTAATCCTACTGTCTTCATCAGCAACCATTTCCATCTTACTATTTTTCACTATCACAGTAGTTTCTTTTAAACAAAGAATGATGACATGTACTGTAACAACCTAACCTGAACTTAATGAGCCATTTTCTTCAGAGTAGTAATATACACTCAAGTATATTCGGTTATATGCAAAGAGCAATTACTTCTCATCTTCACTTGTTAAAAGGGAGTTTTACCACTGGATTCCATATCATGTCTTGTATGTAGATCAGCTTACGTATGGGTTTTCAGAATTCAATGCCAGTCAAGGACTGTTAATAATAATCAAAGGTAATATTCCAAAACTTCTATACTCACCTGAATTTGTCTAAAGCTGAATACATGTGACGAGGATGATGAGTACAGGCATATATGTTCATATCATTCTGAGGCAATAAATCAACATCATGAAATACAAAGCAGTCAACTGTTGCCATTTTGAGGCTCTCAACAAAGCCAATGTTGAATAATTTTGCTCTATTGAATGTAGTGACATTAGACTGTTCAACAACTACAATCCTGTAAGTAAAAAAAGAGAAATATAAGGATGGTAATAAATTGACTTACATCTGGCATCATCATTATTACTACTGTAGTATCATTATAAAGTTGTAATATTCTTAGCCTCTCCTGGAGTTTGTTCAAAGGATTTGTTTTTGAATAAGAGTTGAAAATAACAAATGAAGTACACCTGGGTGGAAAGAGACCCGAAAGAATAAATAAAAAGTTGAAGGCAGAAATGAATGCAATAATAGAAATGCTTCAGAGGACCTTTGATGTCATCTAAAGGTACACTGTAGCTTTAAGTGAATTTCAGTAAAGAAATTTAGCTATGGCCAAAACTTAATGTGTAACAAACTCTCCCAAAAATTCATGTTGAAAATCAATAAAACTACATACTATTTCTGTGTTTTGAGAACTAACAAACTTCAGTATCACCCTGATGCAAACCACATCTTTACCACTGGGTGCTGACTGCCATAAGTTAAGAAAACAAAAATGAGCTAAGCATAACCATATGAAAGACAATAACCTTCCCAGTTGAAAGATAGAAAATAATAAGAACCAACAGAAACAATGGCAAAGAAAAATCCAAATTTTGGCAGTAGAAAATAATAAATGATCACTGGTATATGTAGTAGAGATTGGTGTATGGACATATTGTTGATGGAAAATGCACTAAGCAATTGTTCTTCTGACCCCAGCTGCTTAGTCTCTTCCTATTTCCTCTCCAACTTCTTTATCTTGCCACTGTAACTCAGTGGTCCCATTAAACCACAGGACTGATATAATATATATGTGATAATACTATATAATAACAATAATGCAAAAAAGGTGTAACAAGACTAGATAGGCTACGAAATGAAGACATTAGAAGAGAACTGGGAGTGGAGGGGATACTAGATTTTGTGAGAGAGGACAGCTTAGATGGTTTGGACACACCAAAAGAATGGAGGAGGAGCGATATCCTATAAGGTTTTGGAATGGACACCGAAGGAAGGAGACCGGTAGGAAGACCAAAAATGAGATGGCTACAAAACATAGAGAGAGGAGTAGAGAGGAGAGGCTCTAGTTTGCGGGAAGTTGATGAGATGAGGCTCTATGATGATCGCCAAGAATGGAGACTGTTCCTGAAGCAGGACGACTGACAGGCCTGGAGGCCTACCTGGCGTCTGGTGAGAAAGGTGAGAAAGAAATGAAAAAAACAAAAAAAAAAAAAAGAGAGAGGACTTATGGCAATTTCAGACATGTCTTTCCATCACCAGGAAAGCAATATTTCATACTCTTTTCAAGACATAACCATTTTACTGGATGGAGAAAGTTTAACAATGGAGAACATGCTGGTAAAATAAAAGTATGAAAAGACAAGTTTTAAATCTTATTTATATAGTATACTAGATTATTTCTAACATTTCAAAAGGTCACAAAAGTTATTAATGATATTTTCACATAAATCTGTATAAAATATGTAAACAATTTCCTAGACAAGGCTATGCCTTTTCGATTGCTCATGCCCACGTGGCCTAAGAAAATTTTTTTTTTTTTTTTGTGGAGTCAATAAAAGCTTATCTTCAGGTCCAATCAGCCCCCTTGCTAGACACCCTCAAAATGAGTACTAAATAAATCTAACTTGCCATCTGAACATTCAAGCTCCAAAGTTTTTTGATCACCAAAGAAGATGCATCAAGTGCTGTCTGACCAGTCTGCATGCTCTGACAGGTCAGGAGGAGAGCATCACATTCCACTGCCACTGTATTTTACACTATTCACAGAGACTTACAGTCAGAAAATTACTAAATGACTGGGTTTGGGAAGTCCAATAGTTCTAAAATTAAGAAGGGGTCATGAAATAGGATAAAACCTTTGTTGGTAACACTGGGGTTTATATTCCTGAATGACTAAATCAACAGTAAATCAAAGAATCTACACTATCTGCAGTGTAGAAGTGAGTACTCCAGCTGATCTTGCTACATGACAGGTGACCAAGATTAGGTGGTAAGGATGTCACAGTCAGAAGTACTATATCCTCTCCTGAACAAGAGTATAAAAATGACCCATAGTTACAAGAGGTCCAACTGCAAATAATGAGCGAGGGCTCAGAGGTTTAAAACACAAAGAAAGGTATTTGCAGACAATCATGAATCAAAACAGACAAAATTTTTATACCAGTGGACTCTATTAACCCTTAAACGCCGATTGGACGTATTAACCGTTGATATAAATTGTCTGTTGGGTGCCGATTGGACGTATGGTACGTCGATATAAAAATTTTTTTTTTTTTAAATTCGCAGAAAAATAGTTATAGGCCTACTAGGCGAAAACTTTTGAATCACGCACCTTGGGGGATGCTGGGAGCTCACGGATCAAGGCGTTGTTTTGTTTACAATCGTTACCAAGGCGCGCAAGCGCGAATTTCTTTCTTCTCGCACTAAAACGTATCAGCGACACATCTAAGAAATTATTTCGTCACTTTGACATAATTTTTGCACCATTTTATATTAGCCATTACATGGAGTATTATATATGAAATGTGAGCAATTTCATGTAGAATACAACTAAAAACTACTCATGGTTGTAGCTTTAATCGGTTTTGAAATTTCATATAAATAACGATAAGTGCCCAAATTTCAACCTTCGGTCAACTTTGACTCTACCAAAATGGTTAAAAAATGCAATTGTAGGCTAAAACTCTTATATTCTAGTAATATTCAATCATTTACCTTCATTTTGCAACAAATTGGAAGTCTCTAGCACAATATTTCGACTTATGGTAAATTTATGAAAAAAACTTTTTCCTTACGTCCGCACGGTAATTCTTCCGAAAAAATCAATAAATTTTTTTGTCCAATTGTCGTAATGTTTGCAACATTTTAAATTAGCAGTTACATAAAGTTTTATATATGGAAATGTGCGCAATTTCATGTATAATACAACTTAAAACAACTAATGGTTGTTGCTTTTATCAGTTTTGATATATATTCATATAAATAACAATAAGTGCCAAAATATCAACCTTTGGTCAACTTTGACTCGACCGAAATGGTAAAAAAATGCAATTGTAAGCTAATACTCTTACATTCTAGTAATATTCAATCATTTACCTTTATTTTGCAACAAATTGGAAGTCTCTAACACAATATTTCGATTTATGGTGAATTTATGAAAAAAAAAAAAATTTCCTTACGTCCGTGCGGTAACTCTTCCGAAAAAATCAGAAATTTTTTCGTCCAATTGTCGTAATGTTTACATCATTTTAAATTAGCCATTACATAGTTTTATATATGAAAATGCGTGCAATTTCATGTAGAATACAATAATAAACAACCCATGGTTGTAGCTTTTATCAGTTTTGAAATATTTTCATATAAATAATAATAAGTGCCAAAATTTCAACCTTCGGTCAACTTTGACTCGACCGAAATGGTCGAAAAACACAATTGTAAGCTAAAACTATTACATTCTAGTAATATTCAATCATTTACCTTTATTTTGCAACAAACAGGAAGTCTCTAGCACAATATTTCGATTTATGGTGAATTTATAAAATAAACTTTTTCCTTACATCCGCACGGTAACTCTTCCGAAAAAATCAGAAATTTTTTCATCCGATTGTCGTAATGTTTGCACCCTTTTAAATTAGCCATTACATAAAGTTTTATATATGAAAATGTGTGCAATTTCATGTAAAAAAACAACCTATGGTTGTAGCTTTTATCAGTTTTGAAATATTTTCAAATAAATAACGATAAATAGAAAAAAATTCGTCCTTAGGTCAACTTTAACTCGACCGAAATGGTCGAAAACGGCAATTTTTAGCTACAACACTTACAGTCAAGTAATATTCAATCAATTAACTTCAATTTGCAACAAACGGGAAGTCTCTAGCACAATATTTCGATTTATGGTGAATTTTTTAAAACAGCTTTTTCTTACGTCCGAGTGTTACGAATTCATGCATCATTTTGAGATAATATTTTCTGTGTTGCCTTGATTGTTTTACAATGTGGTATATACCAAAATGATTGCAATTTAGTGTACAATACAACGAAAAAAATAAACTCGTTAGCTTTAACCGATTTGCTCACAGCATGATTTGTATACAATTATAT
>NC_087217.1:10289367-10309367 GCF_015104395.2 Macrobrachium nipponense
CTGGAAAGATCCTAAGATCAAACCAGGAACAGTCTCTCGTATCCTAACTCTGGGGAGTGTAATCCGTAGAGTTCTGTAACTCAGGCAATAGAGGGAAAAAGAGGATGACTGTTCTTGGACTCTCTTCTCGGAGCTAGCAAGAGTGGCCGATAACTCGCGCCATCAACTTGCGTGATGATACCAAACCAAATACTTAGAAAAACGTATTCGCCTAAGCGAAAAAGACGCTTCCCGAAGGAGAAGCAGAGGTTTCAACCCACCAAACAAAGCATTCTCTCTCTATGTACAACTGGTTCGATCGTGGGAATGCGAGTCAAGTAGAGTTGACTGCGCCAAATTTTGCGAGAACTTGCCATTTCTCGCCACACGTCTGTCTTAGTGATAAAAAATTTCTGTTCGAATGGCGGCTAACAAAAGATCCCCTAGTGTCTTCGGGCGTTCAACAGGCAGCGCCAGACTTTCAACAGCTTGTGCCAGGTCAGGCGTGGAAAATGCCTAACGAGCTGAAGCAAGGGAGTGGACACCTCATATGGCGCAGAGCGCCTGTACATGGATTCGCTCGACAATAAATGCCTGATACGAGAGATTCAAGCGGCTAGGTGCTAATACCTGGTGTTCATCATGAGAGTCGGTAATTATTCTGATGAGCGTCTATGACAAAAGTATTTGAGAAGGCTCAAATATACAAAAGCAGGAGCAGAATTCTAATTCACTTCCTAACAGCAGACAAGCCTGCGTCTCTACCTTTAACATCATTGTGAAGGTGAGCGAGTCGACACACCTAGCTGCGAACGCCTGTGGAGGAATGGCTATCGGAAGCAAAAATTCACTTAAGATGCTTCCAATGTCTAGGAGCTAGCACAGGGCATTTAATATACTAATTAGGTAAAATAAGTAACCGTCCTTTGATCTGATGCCTACTGAGCACCACTCTCTAAACGCCTTTCCAGTGGCATTCAGTCGAAACCTAACAAAGTATGACAATTTTGACAGAGGGGGAATAAACCCCCAACGGACTCCCTTCAGTTGAATCAGCTGAGTGGCGAGTCTAAAATCGACTAAGAGTCAAATCAGTTGAGTCGCGAGTCAAACATCAATTGTAAGTCTCATCGGCCAAGGCATGATTCGAAAATTGACAGAGTAGGAACAACCAAGTCGCGAGTCGAATGTCGATTGTGAGTCGAATCGGCCAAATCATGAGTAAAAAATTGACTGAGAGTCAGATCAACTGAGTCACAAGTCGAACATCGATCGAGTCTCGAACATCGATTGTGAGTTAATTTAATTCAACCGAGTCTCGAGTTGAACACAGATTGTGAGGAGTTGGACAAACATGACTAAAGGGTATGAGGCCTCATCGACTAAATAATACCTCTTCAGAGGTCGAGACACCAAAGATTAACGCCATCGATGTGATCTGTTATGTGACGTACTACTGGAATTGGACAACAACTCTACACTACGATATGCCTGCTCAACAGCACTCGGTCGAAACCTATAACTCATGACAGGTTCGACCCGGGGATGAAAAAAAAAAAAAAAAAAAAAAAAATCCTCCTCACTACACATCCAACAAGATGCCTTTTAAATGGCTGTCTGCCAATACCTGGGAAAAGCTACAGGTTCGACCGAGGGGCAACTACCAGGGGCAACCCCCTCGGACTCCCTTCGACTACCAGTATGTCCTCTCCTAGGCAGATGTTGGCCGTGAGGAGGAGCAAGACGGTGACTTTAAGTCTAGGTTATCCGAGGGGCCAGATAGTCACCTCCTCTGACACATCCAGAAATATGCCTTTCCAGCGGCTGTCTGTCGATACCTGGGACAGACAACAGGTTCGACTAAGGGCGCAACTACCTATATGCAACCCCCCCAACCTCCCTTGGACCTCCGGTATGTCTTCTCTGGGTGCGGGGGAGCGGGACAGTGACCTTTGTCTAGGAGAATCACAGGACAAGTAATCGCCTCCTCCACTGCACAACACTTCACTGTTACATTGATAATTCATGATAATCGAAATAAAGCTGGCAAAGGCATGGGAAGGAAGCGATGGAGCCAGGCGCGGGAGCAAATGACAAAGATCGGAGGAGTACTAAGAGAGAATTGGCGTTAGCTTTGGGAGGCGAAGGGAGTCGGCAAACGAAAGACAAGAGGCGAGGCGCATCTGATAATCTCAGTTACTGATTACTTTCATAAAAATTATTGATAAATAATCGATTGCTAACTACATACTTTATTATAGGGAATACAGGCAGTCCCCGGCTTACGACAGGTTCGGCTTATGACGTTCCGAGGTTACAACGCTTTCCAATTCTATTCATCAGAAATTATTTTCAGGTTTATGGTTCATATTCCATGGTTACAAAGCTTGCGACACCCCTCTGATGGAAGAAATATGACTCCAAAAATGCAAAATAATCAATGTTTGAAGCTTTTTTTAATGAAAAATGCAATAAAGATGCAGTTTACATAGTTTTTAATACAGCCAAAGCATTAAAAGTAAGGTTTTCTTATGATTTTCAACAATTTTCTGGCTTATGGCATGTCTCAAGAACGGAACCCCCATCGTAAGCCGGGGACTGTCTGTACTGGCATCTAGGCCTGAAACATTCATAATAGTATATGAATACATCAGCCTTTCATATTCAGACATGCATTTAAACATAATGTAAGTGAATGCATAACTCCAAAATAATAATTTATATTAACAAGCCATTTTGCATTCAGTATCAAAGCCAATCGGCACCAGTAATGTAAAAACACTGCTTTTGTTCTCCTTTGTTAAAGGAATTAACAAATATTATTTACATAAATATGAAATAGCATTTCTTGTATTCAGATGTATGTACATAAAATAACTTACCCTTCTAAATATACATATGTGTTTATATCACCAAACGTTTTCATATTAAGTCTCAAAGCAAATTCAACTCTAATATAATTGAAAATTTCCAAATAAACGATTACTCAAAAAGAAATCATTTAAAAAATTATCATGAATGAAAGCAATCGCAATCAGTGACCGGTTGCGTGCCCCGCTAATTGACTCGAGTGGCCTGTGCTCAAGTCTAAATCAGTAAAAGGTTATGTGCCCCGCTAATTGACTCGAGTGGCCTGTGCTCAAGTCTAAATGACTCAATAATTCTCTCTCTCTCTCTTACAGAGATGTATGTTTTTTGTATGATAAGTGATTCACTAATTTTCATATTAATAATAATGTAAAGAGCAATCAATTCATTAACCCACAAGGTGTGGCTCGTTGCTAAAATAGACGCTTTATATGCCGTGTAAGGACGTACGTCGATATTATTGATTGTTTATTTTCAAATATCGTGTAAAATCAGCCCCTCCTCTTAGCTCTGTTTGAGTGACGTCAACAGTCTCACCAACCATTCAGCTCATCTTGAGCATAAAAGATGCCATTTTTCATTTAATCATCGTAAAAGTAGCAAAATTGTAAACCTTCATTTTCGGGGGGGGGGGGGGGGGGGGGGGTGTGTGTGTGTGTGTGTGTGTGTGTGTGTGTGTGTGTGTGTGTGTGTGTGTGTGTGTGTGTGTGTGTGGCCAGGAAGGGCTTTTGTATCTTTAATTCAAGCAACGGTCAACGCTTTTATTGTTCTTTGTTTATTTTGCAACTTCTTGGAGATAATGGCTTCTTTTGACGATGATGTTGATTCATTATCATCATGAAGTGATTTTGATATCAATAATTACAATGACTGACGAAACTGACAATGACAGTGAAAGTAACAGTGATAACGATGTGCATATTGATGTGGGAAGCTTATGGAAGCGGGTGTATGCACCTGAAAACCCTTGTTCAGGTATGAAATTTAGTTTTCTGCAGACATATAGGACCAATAAACACTCCTAATAAAAATGCACATCCAATAGAGTACATGTTGTTATTTATGAATAATGCCATCGTCAACAAATTAGTCCCTGAAACCAACAGATATGCCAATCAAGTCCTTTCTGAGAAGGAAGATGGATGGCATCACATCCACATTCACGATATTCTCGATGGAAACCTGTTACTCGAAACAAAATGATGAAATTTTTGGGTTTGTCCTTGTTGATGGGTCTTATTCCTTTGAAAAATGTAAAGCATTTTTGGAGCACTTCTAGAGAAACTAGAATTCCCTTTTTTTCCGAGACGATGGCAAGGGATGAATACTTGCTCATTAGTAGATTTTTACATATTAGTGATAATGCACTAGTCTATCCTAGAGGTCATCCCCAGTTCAATGCTTGGGCCTGTATAAGGCCATTTTTGGATTCATGTAACAGTTTGTTCAAGTACCATTATCACCCAGAGCAAACCGTATCTTTAGATGAGAGTATGGTAGGTATGCGCAACACGTGTGTGTACATTCAATATATGCCAAATAAGAGGCATTCCAGGTATGGTATAAAAAAATTTGAATTATGTGAAGCCAGTACATGGTATGTTTATCACATACTTATATTCAGGGAGAGATTTTTATGCTAGTGGATCCAAGAAAGGTCTTCCACATACTGTGGTAATGAGTATTATGGAGAAGAGTAATCTGCTGAATAATGGTTACCATCTTGTAACAGACAATTTTTATTCAAAAGTGCCTCTTGCTAATGATTTATTGCTTCATAATACTTCCCTTACCGGAACCATAAGGATAACATCAAAGTTTTTGCCAGCTATATTGAAAAATGGAAAACTGAAGGCAGATGACAATGTGTATGCAAGGAAGATCCAAGTCCTTACCTGTGGCTTCAAAGAAAAACCTTCCCGTAAGCCAGTATATATACTAACATTTTCACATGCCAAAAATGTAACACTAAACCAAAAGTATGGCAATATTGTGAAACCTAAAGTAATAAATGATTATAACATGGGGATGGGAGGGGTGGACTTGAGTGACACGAAATTGTATCATTTTGCTGCTCAAAGACCTAAAAGGAGGTATTGGAAGAAAATATTTATGAATATCTATGATATTTTAGTGCTAAATGCATATATTCTTTATAAAAAAAAAACACTGATAAGCCAGTCGAGAGATACGAATTTATTCGTACGACAGTAGGAGTCCTTTGCCAAGACGAGCAAATTCATACCTATCCAGTGATCCCAGCATCACCTTTGTCACCTTCCAGTAGTCGCCTGTCAAACTTTTCAAATTCCTCAACTGGTCCCTCATCACCTGGATGCCTGAACACAGCACTGGTTTGCAAGACTGGATGGGACAAAACTAAGATTGTGTGCTATCTGTCCAAAAAGGTCAAAACTCTGGTGCCCGGGATGTAATGTAGGCATTCATGAGAAGTGTTGGCCCGAGTTGGACCACTATTTTCGGGTGAAAGGGCGCCCAAAGAAGAAACATAATGATAATGAATAAATAATAAAGAAATCTTTGTACCTCATGTAAGTAGAAGAAAAAAATTTGAGTTATTTTGAGTTTTATAACATTTTTATTCAGTGAGTAATATTGGTGTTTACGCTGGCTTGCATATGACAGTAAAATACACATGCATATAACCCCATCTAGCCAATTAATAACTAGTGTATATTTTTCATTTTTTTTCAGGTATTTCCTCAGTATATAAGGAGTAATTTTGGAATGAAAAAAATTGGAATTGGGTGTGAAAATACTGTACAGCGCCTTCCAATAATAAAAACTTGTTTCTGAAAATTTTTTTCTTTCCAAAAAACAATAATTTTAAATATAAATTTTTAAAAGTATCTTATATTTTTTTTATAGATCATTCATCTGTGAAAAATGCCAATTTCAACATTGTATAATACTAGGTGATAAGGTTGATAAGTTGGAAATGCATAATATTGCCATCATCCTTAAGTGGCATCCCCCCAGCACCTCATGGGTTAAAGAAAATACTACAGAGAATTAGGAAGATTTTTAGTTAATAAATTTTAAAAATTATGTAAGAATGAAGGAAATCCCAGACTTCAGCATATTTCTTTCAAACTTCAGGTCCAAGCTGAGGTCCAACAGCTGTCAAATATATCAAGTAATGTGACAGGAGGGGAGGGAGTGTGTTCTCTCTCTCTCTCTTTACTGAGATGAGAGATTTTTATGGTACACGTATGTCTAATATGTTTAGTAATATTTTCAAATAATAATAATAATAATAATAATAATATTAATAATAACTGTAATTACAAAAATCATATGTGAAAGTATTTTACAGAAATACTACGATAATCTCTCTCTCTCTCTCTCTCTCTCTCTCTCTTACAGAGATGTATGTTTTTGTATGATAAATAAATGAATAATTATCAGATATCAATATTAACCCTCTTACGCCGAAGGGGTATAGTAAAAATCGTCTCCCGTATGCCGAGGGGGGTCTCGGAGTGAGCGCTGAAGCGGAAAAAATATTTTTTTCAAAAAATCACAGCGCGCTTAGTTTTAAAGATTAAGAGTTCAGTTTTGGCTCCTTTTTTTGTCATTGCCTGAAGTTTAGTATGCAACCATCAGAAATGAAAAAATATCATTATCATACATAAATAATACGATATATGATAGCCCCAAAATAAAATTTCATATATAATTGTATTCAAATCGCGCTGTGAGCAAAACTGTTAAAGCTAACGAGTTAATTTTTTTTCGTTGTTTTGTACACTAAATTGCAATCATTTTGGTATATAACATATTGTAAAACAATCAAAGCAACACAGAAGAAATATTATCACAAAATGATGCATGAATTCGTAACACGAGGATGTAAAAAAATGTTTTTTTTTTTAAATTCACCATAAATCTAAATATTGTTCTAGAGACTTTCAATTTGTTTCAAAATTAAGATAAATGATTGAATATTACTATACTATAAGAGTTTTAGCTTACAACTGGAGTTTTCGACCATTTCCAAGGAGTTAAAGTTGGCCAAATGTCGAATTTTTATATATTTTTTTTATATGCAAATATTTCAAAAATGAGAAAAGCTACAACCTTCAATTATTTTTTGTTGTATTCTACATGAAATTGCGCGCATTTTCATATATAAAACTCTATGAAATGCCTAATATGAAACGGAGCAAATATAACGAGAATGCGACATATGCATTTCGGAGATTTGCGGCGGAGAATCTGCGCGCGGAGGGAAGGAAAGTTTTTTTTTTTAAATTCACCATAAATCTAAATATTGTGCTAGAGATTTCAAATTTATTTAAAAATGAAGATAAATGACTGAATATTACTAGAGTGTAAGAGTTTTAGCTTACAATTGCGTTTTATTCGACTATTTCGGTAGAGTCAAAGTTGACCAAACGTGGTTTTTTTTCTATTTATCGTGATTTATATGCAAATATTTCGAAAATGAGAAAAGCTGCAACCTTCAATAATTTTTTATTGTATTCTACATGAAATTGCACACATTTTCATATACAAAACTTTATGTAACGGCTAATTTAAAATGGTGCAAACGTTACGACAATCGCAAGAAAAAATTTCTGATTTTTTTTTGGAAGAGTTACTGCGTGGACATAAGGATTTTTTTTTTTTTTTTCATAAATTCACCATAAATCAAAATGTTGTGCTAGAGACTTCAAATTTGTTTCAAAATGAAGGTAAATGATTGAATAATACTAGAATATAAGAGTTTTAGCTTACAATTGCGTTTTTCAACCATTTCGGTAGTCAAAGTTGACCGAAGGTTGAAATTTTGGCACTTATCATTATTTATATGAAAATATTTCAAAACTGATAAAAGCTACAACCATGGGTTGTTTTTAGTTGTACTGTGTATGAAATTGCGCACATTTCCATATATAAAACTTTATGTAACGGCAAATTTAAAATGGTGCAAACATTACGACAATCGGACGAAAAAATTTATCGGAAGAGTTACCGCGCGGACGTAAGGAAAAAGTTTTTTTTCATAAATTCACCATAAATCGAAATATTGTGCTAGAGACGTCCAATTCGTTGCAAAATGAAGGTAAATGATTGATTATTACTAGAATATAAGAGTTTTAGCTTACAATTGCATTTTTCGACCATTTCGGTAGAGTCAAATTTGACCGAAGGTTGAAATTTTGGCACTTATCGTTATTTATATGAAAATATTTCAAAACTGATAAAAGCTACAACCATGAGTTGTTTTTTGTTGTATTCTACATGAAATTTCACACATTTTCATATATAATACTCCATGTAACGGCTAATTTAAAATGGTGCAAAAATTATGTCAAAGTGACAAAATAATTTCCGAGATGTCACGGTACTTTTAGTGCGATTTAAGAAAGAAGAAATTCGCACTTGCGTGCCTGCGTAACGATTGTAAACAAAACAATACCTTGATCCGTGAGCTCCCAGCATCCCCCAAGGCACGTGATTTAAAAGTTTTTGCCTGGTAGGCCAATAAGTATTTTTCCGCGAATTTTTAAAAAACTTTTTTATGTCGACGTTTAATATGTCCAATCAGCACCCGGGAGACAATTTATCTCGATGTTTAATATATCCAATCGGCGTAAGAGGGTTAATGTAAACAGCAATAATATAAATTCATCAAAGAAAATAAAGTGAATTTGCAAGATTTCAGTTTATATATAAAAAAAATTATGTAAGAATGAAAGAAAATCCATTCTATCCCACATCTTGTAGCCAAGCTGAGATGGCTGGGGTCCAACAGCTGTCAAATATATCAAGTAATGTGACAGGAGGGGGAGTGTGTTGCCCATTCAAGATCATGTCATTTCTCTCTCTTTCTCTCTCTCTCTTTTACCGAGATGAGAGAATTTCTATGGTACATGTGTATATGTTTAGTAATATTTTTGCATAATACTAATAACATAACTAATTTAAAAATTCATATGTGATAGTATTTTAAAGAAATACAATAATCTATCCATTTCCCTCTTTTAAATAAGGACAACCCTCTCTCTCTCTCTCTCTCTCTCTCTTTTGCCACACGAGAAATATGTATGTTACAGTGGTAACTCTCGCATTTAGTTTGGGCTGGAAGTGTATGCATATCTTTAAAGACATTACTACATTTTATGGTAAAATAATAATATACAGTACGAACTAGTTTTCAAATAATGATATTAAACAATAACAATAACAGCTCTCTCTCTCTCTTACTTACGTATGTTTATTTGTTTTGTAGTATAAATAATTAAATGATTTACCTTACAACTAATATTCAAATATTAATAAGATTAATAAAAAAATAGCAATTCCCAGTCTTTTTATCCACTTGGAGGAAGGTAAATGGCAGTTGGATATATGAATTGGCAGAGGAGAAGGCGTCGGAGTCTAGGAGTTATTCTCTCTCTCTCTCTCTCTCTCTCTCTCTCTCTCTCTCTCTCTCTCTCTCTCTCTCTCTCTCTCTCTCCATTATTATTCTTTCTGTCTCAGAAATAATTCATAATTTCACTCTTGATGGTCAGATATATGATATTGCCATTCAATGGTCTCTCTCTCTCTCTCTCTCTCTCTCTCTCTCTCTCTCTCTCTCTCTCTCTCTCTCTCTCTTATTGGCTGTAGGTATATATTTTTAATGGTAGAATGTTTAAGATCACTTTGAAATGATATTAATAATATAACCTCAAAGATTAATACAGTAACAGGTTAGTAATTTTAGGTATATTTGAAGTAGGATGTTATCTAAGGTATACATTTGGTATCTGAACTTTCAAGATAGGCAGTTATAAGCATTTTTAGTGGTGGTTTTAACTATTCGTGGGTTTTTACTATTCACGGGGGTGTCTGGTACGCATCCCCCACGAATACGGGGGGAACACTGTATATGTTTCCATGAACCTTGGGAATGAAATTAATAAGCGAAGAATAACATTCTCAGATCTTGCCTAACGATCATAAATCGTAAGAAGAACAGATTGTGCTGGCAAAATATGCCAATATGGCTTTTCCCACACACTATATCATTGTTCCACAGTCTAAACTAAACCATTTTTACTGGAACTTGAAATTATGCACTTAGCTGAATCAATAAGCAAATAACAGACTTCTCTGAACTTTGGTTTCTTGATCTACCAGAAAGGGAATGGTGTTTTGGTAAGATTTTAGTTGTATGTAAACAATATGACTGTGTGTATGCTCATAATCACTTCTTGCTGTTTTGATGTAGGTAAACTTGGTATTAGTATTTGCTGAGGATAAGAGAAAGAGCCCTCTTTTCCAGAGTTCATTTATACGCTATCATGTGTTATAATGTTTATCATTACAACACAATACCTGGCCAGAGGACCAGTTAAGAGAATTCTATGACATTAGTTTGGTCACCATAGAGCTCTGGATAGAAAGGGTAACCCCTGAGGACAAAAACAGCAACTACACTACCAGAAATAAGCAATAATACTTCACTGAATCCAGTTACTCAACAGAAACCTAGTGAACAAAAGGTGCTGCAAACATCCACCCAATGTTTACTCGAGCGTTGGCAGAAACAGAATGAGGTTTTCTGTTAAGTAGTTTCCAGTACTTCCGTTAGTGGGTGGGGCTTGTTGCACGAGTTAGAACCTATAGCTATGCAATTACTTGGAAAGTTACTTATATGAAATTCTAGTTTCATAGATACAAAGTTAGCAGAAAAACTGAATGTAAGAGAAAAAGGAAATTGAATTACACTCACCTGATAACGTGAAAGGCATTCTTGTGGCTTCCATGATCCACCTGGTTGTATTTTATACTTTTTCACAAGTTCCTCTTCAATTAGTGAGTCAAATTCAACATCAATTAGATGGACTGTCTCCTCAATGTAAGGTGAAATTGGCGGGCACCAACGAATACCTTTTCCTGCATCACCAATTAGTCCTACTAATTCGTAAATTATGTCTTTACGGGCAATATAAGGATAAGTGACATCAGTGTACTTTCCCAACAACAATGGAACAAACCACAGTATTAAAAATGCAGTCAGAGAAGCAAGAAATACTTTGAATACATTTACAGGAACTCTTTCAACAGGTACAGCCATTTTCTTCCGCACCATTGAGTAGTAAGCACTTTCTGACAAAACTTATCATCTGTATGAGACCAATGGCAGCAGTTTAACTTGTGTCTAAGCCTTGTAGCTGTCTGAGAAGTTCATACACATATCTAATGTCCCCTTTAATTTTAGCACTCTTCTTTGTGGAGGTTGACACTTTCTCATTCAGTATCTTCAACCTTTTATCAATAAATACCAGGGCCTCCTCTAATGTCAGCTCAATGTGAATGCCAAGGCCAACATTCACATAAATACGGGATACATCCGGTCTGTTGGTAAAATATATAGGTTATAATGTACAGTCATCTTAAAAAGTTATAAAATTTGAAAATTTCCATAAATACAAACCAGTTTGAGCAAATGTAAACAAGGCATGGATGTATAAAAACTGGAGACAATTCTTGTGCATATCAAGTTTTTAAACTAAAACTAATTTTATCTTTTTTTTTTTCCATACACACCAATTACTTTATATCATTTCTGTGGTACCACTGGTCTCCTGACATATTCCAGAAGAAAGCTCCTTTTCCAACTTCCTGAATGAGCATCCAGGTCCCTGAGTGATGAAAACTGGTAATTTTCTGCATAGTCTGAACCAGCTGGAGATTGAATGGGTATGGTGGAGGGCCAATTATTTTCACGTGTAGTAACTGGTTTATGTGAAAACATCTTCTTAGTTTAAAGAATTAGATTGTTTCCTAATACACCACTACTTTATGACAGGGCAAGTAGCTACTCAGGTGGGAGGCCTCACTTCTCAAATTCAATAACATTCTGAACCTGTAGGGGCACAGGACCAAAGTACCTTGAACACAAAGATAATAGATAGAACAGTAACCTTGTTGTTCACAAAGGGTCAGGATGCTGACTGGGTCATTTTAATAAATCTGTGGGTTGTACTATGATCTTATGAGAGGGTACAATAATGATAGGAAATGCTAATGTGCTACTTATAGGGCATATTAGCAGATACCCCAGATTTCTAAGCCAAAGGTTCAAAGGTTGCATAATGCAAATGATAAATATATTTTCTTTTACCTTCTTCTTTAGGTCAAGAACTTGACTACTATTACCAAAGGGCTAACTGAATAGTAGTTTAAAATTTTAATTATGTCCCCTGAAGCCTAATACAAAAAAAAACCACGAGACTTTCATGTGGCCACATTAAGAACAGAATTCAAAGGAGTTCACATTTGTATTAACCTTAAAAGCAATCAAAGTTGCTATTGTACTGACTTCATGACTTTTGACTTAATTTTGATGCCTGACACTAAGAAAGGAAGAACAGGAAAACAAAATACCTTTGAAGACAGTGCTTATAACTTTGCAGTGCATCATTCCACAGGATAAAACTACCCAAAAATGACAAATTTTCTTAAGACAATTTGTATTTTTCATAGATATAAACCTGAGGTCTTAACAAAGGATAATTTCTAGCGCCTGGCTGGATCTGGTTAAAAAGCAGATGAATGCAAGGAATCTTGTGATATCTGGCAATGCATGCGTAGCTTGGGTGAGGAGTGGTCAAGGACCACGCTGCTACGCCAGTCTTTTCATACTCAGGTTGACTTAACAAACAGAGGGGCGGCTAGAAGCGGGCAGTATAACGTTAAGACCTTAGGTTTGTAGCTGTGAAAAATACAAATTGTCTTAGAAAATTTGTCATTTGTTCATAAGCGAACAAACCTTCGGTCTTAACAATAGGATAGACTCATACTTGGAGGGAGGTAAAAGACATCCTAGACTTGCTAGGGGCCTATCCATCAGTCCAGCTCCCAGAAGAAATGATTTCTGGAGAGGGACTGAAGTCCGTTGAGAAGCTACTTAAATTGATATCTAACCACTCAGAACCTGAGTGACGTACAATGATACATGGGAGAACCATTGTATAGGGAATCAAAGAGAAACTTTGACTGTCCAATAACAAACCAAGACACCAGGGTTTGTATTTCTCCCAACCCCTCCATGCCAAGGAGTGGAGCATATGCTACCAAATAGCGGGTAAGATGTTTGTATATTACACGACCACACTATCAGTATGACTACCTTACTCACCTGTATCAGACCAGTCCAGCAAATGATGTGTCTATTCCTTAAACCGGCTGAAGGAAGAAGGAAAGGTACAAGAGAAAGAAGGAGACCAGCCAACTCACTCATTCTCTCATCCACACAATCATCTTAGGTAAGATACAAAGGTACCCTGTTAAGGGCAACTATGAGTTACACAACCTGTTGGGCAGCCACCACAGGACCCAGGGAAAACATGTCCGCAGATCTGTGGGCTACATCCTTAAGATAGGAGGAGGTGAATGTGGACTGGCGTAACCAAGTACCAGCGCTCAGCACTCTATGTACAGCCAAGTTCTTTCTGAAAGCCAGAGAGGGACCAATACCTCTAATTTCATGCGCTCTAGCCTGCACAGACGTGGTGGTGGAATCATCAAGAGTCAAGTATGCCTGTCTGATGGCTTCCCGTATCCAAAAAGAGATAGTATTCTTAGACACCTCTTTCTTTGTACGGCCTGTGCTAACAAAAAGTCTGCGGCAGCCTGGTCTAAGGTGCCGAGTCCTTTTAAGATAGCAACACAGGGCCTGGACAGGGCACAAAAAAAAGCTCTTGAGCATCACCACCCACAAAGCCATTCAGTGATGGAATGGAAAACGAAGTTAACCTGTCATCATGCACAGAGGGATTTTGGGTCTTGGCCACGAATTCCAGGACAAATTCGGAGGACATCGACCCCTAACCACTGGTGTGCTTCACCTCATAGCTCAGACCGTGGAGCTCTCCTACCCTCTTGCAAGATGCCAAGGCCAGAAGGAAAACTGTCTTGAGCGTCAGGTTCCTGCCAGATGAGCAACGCAAGGGCTCATATGGACTCTTAGTGAAGCTCTTAAGAACCAGGGAAACATCCCATGTCGGAGGCTTGAGCTCTCTAGGAGAACTCAACTGCTTAAACCCCTTAACTAGCAGGGAAAGTTCCCAGGAAGAGGAGATGTCAATACCTTCAAGGTGTAACACCAAACTCAAGGCTGCCCTGTAGCCTCTAATGGCAGAAACGGACAAACGTTTCTCATCTCTGAGGAAGGTTAAAAAGTCTGCTATTCGCTGAATAGCGGCTCGGTTGTGAGTGGAGAAAAACCCCGTTTACAACACCAATCACAGTAGATCGCCCATTTGCCTTGGTAAACTGCAGAGGTCGACTTTCTAAGACTGCCTGACATATGCCCAGCTGTTCTCTGAGAAAAGCCTCTCACTCGGAGGAGATACTTGATAGCCTCCAACCGTGAAGAGACAGGGACTCTACTGACTGGCGGAACCTTTCCGCATGGGGCTGACACAAGAGATGTTGCCAAGGGGGAATCTCCCTCGTAACCTCTGACAACAACGACAGCAGATCTGGGAACCATTCCGCCTGAGGCCACAGAGGGGCTACCAAAGTCATCCTGAGACCCTGTGAACTCATTAACCTGTTAAGAACCTGACAGATCAAACAAAACAGAGGGAAGGCATATACCTCCAGGTTGTCCCACGGATGTTGAAATGCATCCTCTGCCAATGCTAAAGGATCTGGAACCAATGAACAGAATATCTCCAGCTTCCTATTGAAGCGAGTTACAAAAAGGTCCAGCCTGGGTCTCCCCCAAATCTGGAAAAAGCTTGTCTGCCACCTCTTGATGAAGGGACCACTCTGTGACTAGGATCTGATCCCGGTGACTTGAGTTTGTCTGCGACCACATTCTGTTTGCCTGGGATATACCGAGGCTGAGAGCTCTACCGAATTGCTGACCGCCCACTGGTGAACCTTGACGGTCAAGGCGTGAAGTTGATGTGAAACCAGGCCTCTGGAGGATATGCCTTCCTGAGCTGCAGCTTGTCCAACAGAGGAGGAGAGAAGTTGAATGGCAGTAGGTATCCCACCCGAAGGACATCTACCACCCACTTCTCCGCCCCATAACTCTGCCACTTGGCCCAATGGCCCGCCAGGCATCCTCCAACCCATGGCGCAGGAGAGGGAGAGGTGCCTAACCTACCAACAGCCCCCTTTACCTCTGGCCCTTGGGCCCCTTCTTGGCTTAAAGGAACAAGAGCGAAAGGGACGTTGATCTTCTGACTTAGGCTGTGTCGAACAGGAAGGCCCTGCCGAACTCAAAGTCCTCGATGGCCTACCAGGCGACAATCGCCTTGACTGCTGCTGGACAGGTGGAGGAGGAGGAGCCGGACGTCTCCGAGGACGAGACTCCGACTTGGACACGGCCTGGTGCACCGGTCTGTCTTTGGTGTCAGCCAGCGCTGGTCTATTGCATTCTCGAGTTCTGTCCGAGGAAAAAAATATTGGGACTCTCACAGATCTTCATTCCTCAATGCCAGTAAGGACTCTGTGTCGAGTGATCTCTCCATCCTAGACAAAGCCGCGTCTCTTCGAATCAGAAGGTTAGCCCATAAATTAGCATGAGGTGAGCCAAATATGAAAATGTCTTGGCCCCAGACTGCAACAGACTGGCAAGCGAGGATGCACTCACCAACCCTTCCAGGGACCTGTTGGAAGCTATCTTGGCAATAACCACAGACCAGAAGTCCAGCCAAGAAACCATCTGCAACATGGAGGCTGCCGTAGATTCCAATGCTGAGGCATCTTGCGGAGACAAGGACAGAGCCACCGACCTCACCTGCTCCAAAGCCAATCCCGGCTTCATGCGAACGACGTCTGAGCTAAGATGGTGCGACAACAAAAAAGCAGAGCTTGTAGCATAGTACTTCCTATGTCTCGTGAGAGGCGGAGGTAGTAGCTTGGTAGAGCCTCTCGAGCGAAACAAACTGTCCCGGTCTGAAACAGGCATTAACCTTCTGCAAGACCGCCTGAACGTGCCCCGGCAAAGGAAGCTGAAGAGACGATTTGGGGTCCTGAGTAGCTCCCACTAAGGCTTCCAAGCAAGAAGGAGTGTAAGACGACCGAGCCTGAGTCCTACTTTCCAAATTGTTAAGCCTCCGAATGAGATCAACAACTTCCAAAAAGGAAGACAAGAACTCTTGTGTGTCTCCCTCCTCCTGCTCCGGCAACGGAGACCGACGACGAGAAGGATGTGCAGGCTCCTCTAAGGCACCTTCCCCACTAATATTAATGGAAGGGTTAACAGCCAAACAGCCCGAAACCCCAACTAACCTGTCTGGGCTGGGTCCATGCGTTGGCTTCTGAGACGAACTAGGAACATCACTTACCCCAACAGATGACTCATTAACATGCCTATGAATGGTCATGGACGTGGCACACGTACGAACATGGACGGAGGAGGTTGCAACATGCTGGCGATGTGCACGGACGGGGAAAGAGGGTGAACCACCCCTGTTATTCGAAGCTGAGGACGAAGCATCCCCTGCAGATTGCACAATGGAAGGAACACTAACATTGCCCGAAACACCAACACTTTCGGGAACATGTCCGCGTTGCTCCTCCCTCGTAGGTGAAGAAGGGGCAAAGTCCTTAACCCTCCAATGCTTGATACACTGACGGGGCGTAGAGGGGGAAGAGGGAGAGGAAGACAGCACTGGTTTCTTATGCGAATTCTTCTCAGGAGGCGGGGATGAAGCAACACGTTTCCTACCAGTCCTCCCAACCGATAAGGCATTCAACTTCACATCCAAAATAAAGTCCAACCTCTGAAGCACTGCCTGGCATATAACCTCAGACTGATGTGCCACAGAAGGCTCCGAGGACAAGGGTCATGAAGTGAACTGGGCAGCACGGATGACGTTACGGCCGAGAGAGGCAGATCAGAGGAGACGACTGGGAGAGATGTCATCGATGGGAGTGACGTCACAAGTGGTGGTGACATTACGGCTTCCCCTCAATGCGAGGGGGAATCAGACGCCACTGGCGGAGGAATACACAAAGACAGGATCCTGTGACGTCATCAACGGGGCTGACACCACGGCGTCTCTCCGACTCGAAGAGGCGGCAGTAGTCACTGGCGGAGCAATACAAGATGGCCGACCTCGGCTACCCATGAAGACGAGGCCGGGAGGAGGGGGAATGGCCTGGCCAGTCCGGGGAGGGGGGTGCGAGCCTCCACAAAATGCGCTAGCAACCCCTCCAAGGACACGAAGACGAGGCCGGGAGGAGGGGGAATGGCCTGGCCAGTCCGGGGAGGGGGGTGCGAGTCTCCATAAAATGCGCTAGCAACCCCTCCAAGGACGGGGGACCCACTAGCACAAGCGTCTTCCATTCGCCACCATTTTGGACGCCTCCAACTCTGGAAGAAAAGAGATTGATGAAAAAGCCCCCCCCCCCCCCCTTCTTGGGAATCAAATTAACTCCCGAGGAAGAGGGGCTACATTACAAACATCAGGTGGCCTCCCGATACTTCCAGCGACGAATCAATGGAAGAAAAGGAAGGAGAAACAGGAACAACGCTACTCTGGGGGTTGACTACCACAGGAGACGAAGTATCGAGAAGAGGCGAAAAAACCTCCCAAGTAGGAAGAGATGAAACCTTCCGATGTTCTCTCTTGCCATAAAATGACTTCCACTGCTCTTTAGGCCATGCCCGACATTCCTTGCAAGGATTTGTTATAGTACAAAAATTGGAACGACCCCTACTGCACATGAAGTTGGGGTCAGTTGCCGCCGAAGCCAAAAAATGAGAACACGGAAAACCTGGAACTCCGGGGCACATACGTTGACGAGGCCGAGAAGCAGCAGAAGAAGCCATAATATCCGCCAAACACACACACACACTAAACACAAGTGAAATGGGCAATGAACTGGGAAAAGGCCAAGAGAGGTTAAAACGACTCTCGCCCAGGTGGCTAAAGAAAGACTGGCGTAGCAGTGTGGTCTCTCCTCACCCGAGCTATGCATGCGTTGCTAGATATCACAAGATTTCTTGCTTTCATCTACTTTTTAACCGGATCCAGCTAGGCGATAGAAATTATCCTATTGCTAAGACTGAAGGCTTGTTTGCATATGAACAACTGCCGTCGCAAGGTGAGGTAAAACCTTATGACTTAAAAAGTTTTACAAGTAAGGCATGAATAAGAAAGTTGGCCGCTAACTGGGGCCGGAATGAGGAAGTTCCTTGAGTCTTAGTTATGAAACCAGGCACATAAAATAACCTGATATATCAACAGTTCTTAAGAACATCTATCTGGGTTGATGGTGCTTGAAGCTCCAAGGTAAAAGAAATATGGCCTTTAGAGACCAATTCTCTAGGGCTGCATAATTTCATAAATAAAGTACGTAATCCCTCATTTATCTGCAATAATACACCCAAGCCCTTACAGACAGCAGCGCCTCAGTGGCGTGGTTGGTTTGGTGTTTGCTTCTCACCTCGGTGGGCGCGGGTTCGATTCTTGGCCATTCCATTGAGGAGTGAGAGATGTGTATATCTAGTGATAGAAGTTCACTCTCGACGTGGTTCGGAAGTCACGTAAAGCCGTTGGTCCTGTTGCTGAATAACCACTGGTTCCATGCAACGTAAAAACACAATACAAACAAACAAACAAACAAACCTTATAGACAGCAATTTCTGGATATGGTGAAAAACAGCCTACAGATGTAAATCAGTAAATTTTCACCCTTATTTCCCCTACTTTGTCACTTCACAGTACTGTACAAACTATGCATACAAATAACAAAATCATTTACAAAGTTCCTTGTAAGAATTGACTGTCTTTTTATGTTGGTCAATCAAGCAAAGATTTAGATGTATGAATAAAGCAGCATATGTATTCAGTTAGAACAGCCCAGACTTCATATGCACTATTTATCCATCTGAGCAAAAAATCTCATTGCATCAATTGGGGCAATAGCTCAGTAATTGCTAAGTCTAATGATTATGTTTCAAGAAATTTATTGGAATCCGCAATTATACAAAGCACTAATAAAAAAAATCTAAGGCATAGTCTGGGATTGTAAGAATTGGACCCATATATTTGTAAAATGTTTATGATGGACCTTAAAATAAATAAATTAACTATTAAATAATTAGTCCCACATGTTTTTAATTATTTCTTTTCTTTCTCTCATGCTCCCTATATTTATATCTTATGTTCATTTCTCACTCATTGTCTGAACACTTTTGTAAATTTCATGTTACTAATACAAAAGTGTAATGTTTTTCGAATTAAATTGCCTTTGTTCAGTGTGGTTGACCGCACTACTCTTAAATCCTTAATCTAGCCCTCAGGATTTTACTAAATTTATACTGTCCGGACACATATGCCTCTTTGTTTTCAAAATGTACTGTTTTATTACTAAATTACCTGTGACCATGTGTGGGTGGCTGTTTTTAAATCTTTAATATAGTCCACGGGTATTTTTTCGTTTCTTTAAAGTGAATTGGACCTTTTGTTAGTCTTGTAATGCCCGTTTGTATATGCTTACCTGTACTGTGTTTTTCATTGTTCTGACCAGTCTTCCCTATCTGTAGTTCTCATTTTTTCATTTTCCTTGGTATTACCTTTATTTATACATAGCATCATGTTTTAAATATTTTGTGATCAAGTTATTCATACATACGATATATAGCTATAATATATGTATATAATTATATATATATATATAATATATATATATATATAGATATATATATATATATCTATATATATATATATATTTATATATATATATATATATATATACATATATATATATATATACAGTGGTACCTCGAGATACGAAAGGCTCAACTTACGAAAAACTTGAGATACGAAAGCTGACACGAAAAATTTTACTGCTCTACATACGAAAAGTTTTCAAGATACGAAAGGTTTCTGAAAGTCCGAGATTCGCCCAATAACAATTTTGAAACTCATGCCGCGCGCTGCCATCTAAGTTCTAGTAGACTCGCCACCATCCTCCTGCTCTTCCATTGGTTCCTGATGCTAGCCAAGCCATGAGATCCTTCTCTCCTATTGGACAGCATCCCTCCCATCATGCATCTTACGTGGTGGCGTGCCTTCGTTCGGCCACTTCGCACCCGAAGCTTTATCGTACGCATGCGGCATTCGTTTGGTCCAACGATTTAGTTTCGTATCGTAAATTCGTTA
>NC_087217.1:10311867-10376867 GCF_015104395.2 Macrobrachium nipponense
GATGTAAGAGAGTGAAGGACTGACATGATCATGAAAAGATGAACACCTGTGGCTAAATGGAGCAAGATTTTCAAAAAATTCAGATGATTTCCTGGTAGTTTGATTTTTGGTGCAATTCAGGTTTTAAAAATTGGGCATGACAGATATGAGCATATGGGTAGATAGTATAACTTGGCTGAATCTATGAAATAAGGATGTTTACTCAATGCTGAGAGAAAATCTGAGTGGCTGTATGTCAGAAAGGAAAGTGTTAATGAGTGTGAGCGAGTCCATCTAAGTGTGTTATAATTAAAAATAAACGAGCCAATTGAGATGGTTCTGATCAATGGTGTACCTTCACCAGTGACTAGAAGTGGATCTGTGGGGACAAATGTGATGTTGGACCATTAGGTAAATGTATAAGCCATGCCTATCAAGAATAAAAAGTGAGCCTGTTGTTGATGTGGTAAGTATAAGGTGTTTCTGATGTGTATGTGTGTGTGCAGACCAGTAACTGTTAAGCAATAATTGGCCCGAATTTAATGGAAGAGCACTTGAATGTACTTTATGTGTTGAGGTGTGAATGTGTATTTGAATCCTTATATGCTGAGTATGAATGCATTGGAGACTTTTATACTACATTTACTGATGGCTCCAAACACAGTGCTGGCACTGGAATTGGACTACAGACAGTCCCCAGGTTATGGTGGGGGGTTCTGTTTTTTGCAGGGTGCTGCAAGCTGGAAATTGCCTTAACCCAAATCATCATAATTATAATGGGAATAAATAGCAAGAGTACTGTAAGTCTGGGTTACAGTGCTGTAAAGCAGGTTAACAGCACCATGAAGCAAACGTCTCGAGTCCAAAATGACTTGACCCGAACCTGAAGTAACCTGGGTACTGCCTATATAGTATACTAGTAATGATTTTTATTGTAGAAGTACACTACCTGTCACATGTCTAAATTTACTATGGAATTGTATGGAATTTTAACTGCTATTGAGAGAATAGCAACTACTGATGAAGGAAACTACCATTTTTAGTGACTAAGTGTTTTACAAAGTCTCAACACTTTTAACCCTAATAATCCATTGGTTTAAAAAATGATATTGTCATGTTACAATAAAGTTTTATATACTTACCTGACAGATATATACTTAGCTATAGACTCCGTCGTCTCCGACAGAATTTCAAATTTCGCGGCACACGCTACCGGTAGGTCAGGTGATCTACCGCCCTGCCCTGGGTGGCAGGACTAGGAACCATTCCCGTTTTCTAATCAGAATTCTTCTCTTCCACCTGTCTCCTGCGGGGAGGCTGGGTGGGCCATTAATCGTATATATCTGTCAGGTAAGTATGTATAAAACTTTAATGTAACATGACAATATCATTTTTATACATTCAACTTCCCTGCCAGATATATACTTAGCTGATTAGCACCCATTGGTGGTGGGTAAGAGACAGCTAACTACTGAAATAGACAGGTAAACAACATATGTTGTAGGTATTAATAAACCTTGGTTCCTACCTTATTAGGCTGAAGACTTCGCGGCTACTGCCTTGGAGTCTGCTTAGCCTCAAGAGCCTCAGCGAGATATTGATCTATGGCTAAGAGTTCTTGTGGGTCTGCCAATGGGGTCTTATCCACTTACTCGGCAGAGCCTAAAGGCCTTTGTCATTGGGTGCTATTCACTAACATGACAATACACCTTGTTCAAGGAGCACAAAACCGATCCCGATCACCTGATCCTAACATCCATGTTAGTTCTAAGATTGTAAGGAGTTATCCCCGAACTCCTTACAAACAACCAAAAACTCGAAACATAATTACACTTTCATTACAAAATATAAAAAAAAAAAATTTTTGTACTCCCCTACTAGCCATACATACCCTTGATCCCCTACCAGCAATGACACTATGCTCCCGTGCGACATCAGTGAGCTTGCTAATAGAAAACCAAGCACATATCTGACAAGAGGGTTTATGTACGATAAAAACACAATATTAAGGATCAGTCTTTGCTCCAAGACCCAGCACTGTATCTGCTGATACAAAAGGACCTAGCGAGAAGCACTTCTCATAGGTCACTCTCACATCCTTCAGATAATGAGATGCAAACACTGAATTGCACCTCCAATATGTAGTCTCAATGATATTTTTTAGAGACATATTCTTTTGGAACGCCAAAGACGTTGCTACTGCCCTCACCTCATGGGTCTTGACCTTTAGAAGACCGAAGGATTCCTCCGAGCAGTTCTTGTGAGCGTCTGTAATAACGCTTCTCACAAAGAAAGCCAAGGCGTTCTTGGACATGAGTCTTTTGGGGTTCTTCACGCCGCACACCAAAGACCTTGTTGACAAGCTCCATCTGTCTCTTCCTCTCTAAATAATATTTAAGAGCTCTCACTGGACAGAGAGACCTCTCTATCTCTCTGCCTACGAGGTTAGATAGGCCTTTTACCTCAAAACTTCTGGGCCACGGTATTGACGGGTTTTCGTTCTTTGCCAGAAACATTGTCTGGAAAGAACAGATGGCAGCATCTCCTTTGAACCCCACCGTGGAATCCAGAGTGTGCAATTCGCTCGTCCTCTTGGCTGTAGCGAGAGCCACCAGGAACAAGCATTTCCTAGTGACGTCGCGGAAGGAAGCCAGATGTAAAGGCTCGAATTTATCCGATGAAAGGAATTTCAGGACCACGTCTAGATTCCAACTAGGTGTTCTAGGAGTAGCTGCCTTTGAAGTCTCAAAAGATCTAATTAGATCGTGTAGATCTTTGTTGCTTGCAATGTCTAGGCCTCGATTCCTAAATACTGAAGACAGCATGCTTCTGTATCCCTTTATTGTTGAGACAGATAGGTGTGATTCCTCTCTCAGAAAGAGGAGGAAATCGGCAATATTCACTATAGAGGTACTGGAGGAGGACAGCTTCTGACCCTTACACCACCTCCTAAAGACTTCCCACTTGGATTGGTATACTCTTCTCGTCGAAGCTCTGCGGGCTCTAGCGATAGAGCCCGCAGCCTTGCGAGAAAAGCCCCTCGCTCTGACAAGTCTTTCGATAGTCGAAAGGCAGTCAGAGCGAGGACCTGGAGGTTGTGATGAAACCTCTCGAAGTGGGGTTGTCTGAGTAGATCTGGTCTGTTTGGAAGCGATCTGGGGAAGTCCACTATCCACTCCTGGGCTGGCCAAAATGGGGCTATTAGCGTCAACTTCGTGCTCTTCGAAGCTACGAACTTCCTGAGCACTTCCCCAGGATCTTGAACGGGGGAAAGCGTATGCGTCCACACCCGACCAATCCAGGGGAGAAAGCGTCTATTGTGAGGCTCTCGGATCTTCCACTAGAGAGCAAAATATCTCTATTCTTTTGGAGAGGAACGTCGCAAACAGGTCTATGTGAGGTCTCCCCCACAGGGACCAAAGACTTCGACACACTTCTTCGTGTAGAGTCCATTCTGTGGGAAGGACCCGATTCCTCCTGCTCAGTCTGTCCGCTCTCACATTCTTGATCCCTTGAACAAACCTTGTGAGGAGAGTTTATGCCTCTTTCTTCCGTCCAGGTTAACAGGTGTCTTGTTAACTGATAGAGGGAGAAAGAGTGCGTGCCTCCTTGCTTGCGTATGTAAGCCAGAGCCGTGGTGTTGTCCGAGTTTATCTGTATCACCCCGCCTCTGACTATCTCTTCGAAGAACTTTAAGGCTAGGTGTATGGCCACTAGTTCCTTGCAATTGATGTGCCAGGACACCTTTCCTTTGTCCAGGTGCCTGACACCTCCCTTGCTCCTAGCGTCGCTCCCCATCCCGACTCCGAAGCGTCGGTATATAACACTTGGTCTGGGTTCTGCAGGGCAAGCGATACGCCCTCGTTCTTTTGAAGAGGAGGGATCCACCACTTCAAATGATCTCTTACCTCTTGTGGAAGTTGGAAGATGTCCGAGAGTTGTCCCGTCTTCCACTCCACACCTCTTTCAGGAAAAACTGAAGAGGGCGAAGGTAAAGCCTCCCCAGAGAGAAGAACTTTTCTAGTGAGGACAGGGTCCCTAAAAGGCTCAGATAATCCCTCGCTGAACTGTTCTTTCTCTCTAAGAAGCTCGAGATTCTCGACAAACCTCGAGTGATTCTTTCTCGCGAAGGATATACTCGAAAACCCCGAGAATCCATCTGAATCCCCAGATAGACCAAGTTCTGGCTGGGGATCAGCTGTGACTTCTCGAGGTTGACGAGCAATCCCAGCGAATCTATCATGTTCCTTGTTACTGATAAGTCCTCCAAGCACTGAATCTCCGACTTGGCCCTGATCAGCCAGTCGTCCAAGTAGAGGGAGATGTTTATTCCCTCTAGGTGAAGCCATCTTGCCACATTCGCCATCAGGTTGGTGAATACTTGCGGAGCTGTAGACAGACCGAAGCACAGAGCCCTGAACTGAAAGATCTTGTCTCCTATTACAAAACGAAGATATTTCTTTGACAAATGGTGAATGGGAACGTGGAAATATGCGTCTTGCAAGTCCAGAGAGACCATCCAATCTCCTGGACGAAGAGCCGACATTACTGAGGCGGACCGTTTCCATGCGAAACTTCTTTTTCTGAACAAAGCGATTCAGAGCGCTTACGTCCAGAACTGGTCTCCACCCCCCGATGCCTTTGGTACTAGAAAAAGGCGTTGGTAAAATCCCGGGGGAGTGTGGATCCTGCACAAGTTCGATGGCCTCTTTTTCCCACATTTGTTCCACCATTTGAAGGAGAGTCTTTCTCATTACCGGGTCTCTGTACCTCGCTGACAGTTCCCGCCCAGGCGTAGATGTTAGGGGAGGGCTGTTCTCGAAGGGGATTACATATCCCTTCTTTAGGACCGACACTGACCAAAGGGTCGGCTCCCCTTTTTGCCCATACTCCTGCAAAGTTTCAGGAGTCTGGCGCCCACTGGTGCTTGAAGGAGCAACAAGTCATTTGGATTTCTTGAAGGGCCATAAAGGAAGACCTTCCTCTCTTATCAGAGCTCTTCTTTCTGGCAGGGGGACGAGCCGCTGTACCTCCACGAAAGGGCTGCTGAGGAGGACGAGAGTCCTTCTTAATCGCCGACACTACAGGGCGTCCTTTCTTGGACGTTTGTGTTAGTAGGTCTTGTGTCGCCTTCTCAGTTAGCGAGCGAGATATATCCTTCACTAACTGAGAAGGAAACAGATGATCCGATAGAGGGGCAAACAATAAAGCAGTCCTCTGGCTCGAGAAACCCTTTCGATAATAGGGATCCATATACTGATCTCTTTTTCAGGAGACCAGCACCAAAAAGGGAAAGGTCCACTTCACCCGAACCGTCCTGTACTGCCTTGTCCATGCAAGACAGGACGCTATGGAGAATCTCTGGGTTTTTAAGAAACTCCGGATCTTTAGATTTGTTGGCCAGAACTCCGAGTGACCAATCCAGAAAGTTGAACACCTCTAAAGTGACAAAAAGTCCCTTTAGAAAGTGGTTCAACTCTGAAGTGCTCCACGTCGCTCTGACCGATCCTAAGGAGTGACGTCTAGAGGCCTCCACTAAATTGGAAAAGTCCGCATCTGCAGAGGCAGGTAGAGAAAGACCCATAGTCTCTCCTGTCCCATACCAAATACCTCTCTTTCCATGTAGTTTGGAAGGAGGCATGCAGAATACCGTCTTTCCTAACTCCTTCTTCTTGTCCATCCAAGAATCTAAGAATGGAGTGCCTTCTTCATCGATATAGCAGGCTTCATTTTCAAGAAGGCCGAAGATTTTTGCCGTAGCCGAGCTCGAAAAGAGAGAACGAGGAGAAGGAGGGAGGAGCCGCCGGACTAAGAGAATCTCCAAATTCTTGAAGCAATAATGAGGCTAAGACTTTATAACTCGAGAGTCCCTCATTAGCAGGAGGTTCGTCATCCGACAATTCGTCTAACCCTCGATCAGACGAAGGAGAAAGTTCACGTTTGGAGGGAGAGTCCTTCCAAGACCTCCTACGCTCTGAAGGAGAGGAGCTCCTATTTGGAGAAGAGTCATAAATTCCAGGAACGAGTCTCCGACTCCTGCCTCCTGGCTCTTGACTCTTGCCTACCTGATCCTGCCTCCTGGCCTCCTGACTCCTGCCTCCTGACTCCGGACTCCTTGCCTCCTGGACTCCGGACTCCTGCCCTCTTTGGCTCCTGGTCGCCTCCTTGACTCCTGACTCCTGCCTCTTGCCTCCTGGCTCTTGCCTCCTGCCTCCTGCCTGGATGCCTCCACACTCCTGGCTCTTGGCTCCTGCCTCCTGGTTGACTCCTCACTCCTGGCTCTTGCTCTTGCCTCCTGGGTGACTCCTCACTCCTGGCCGTGCCACAGACGTCTGATAGGTTCATCCAGGTTCGTACCGGAAACCTCACCTCGAGTAGGAGTATCGATCCTGGTGGCAGATACCTCCATACGTTTGGAGGATCTTTTGATCGGAAGGGAAGAATCTTTCCTTCCTAGGGCGGCCTTTCCTTTACCAGAACTCCTACAAAAGACGAAATCTGTTCTTGCATCGCCATCATGAATCTCTTCGTAACCTCCTCTTATCCTCTTCGGGAGGAGGGGAAGGAGGAGGGGAGGAGTCCATAGCCTCCACCTCCTGCCTCCTTCTCACTCTGGTTGAAAGAATGGCTCTTCTTGCCTTCTTCACTCCCGAGGGAGACTCCTCATTGGGAAGTTTTCTGGGCTCGAATCAATAGTCGGAGCCTTCCAACTCCTCTTGAGTGGCCGAGATCGATCTGAATCTCTCAAATCATGTCTCGGAGATGAAGATCCCGACGACGAAAAACACTCACGCAGGACGCTTTACAATAGCGATCCTTGGCAGTCTGGGGTGTCACAGAAACCGCCGAAGGGACACCTGATCGGTGGGGTGATTCTCCACAACCTCCTTTCGGTTTTCGACATTCCTTCTCCTCTGGGCATGTGAGCTTGGAAGAGGTCTAGACCTAGGAGCGTTGCTGAGCCGACCAGATGCCCCCTCCACTACACTGGGGACACTCATATCACTGTCCACTGAATAATCACTAGCCTTACCTTGTATGGCAGCCATTTTGTTTTCCATCAACTTGAAGGCTGCTTTTAGATCCGCAAGTTCTTTTGCTGAATCTACAGGTTCTGCAATAGGATAAGGGGCTGCAATGGAAGAGAAGTAGCAATACTTACCTTGGGGAAGATCCCAAGCTAGGAATTAGTTCAGATCTAGAACTACTTAAACTTCTATAAGAAGCCTTCCTCACTCTTTCTCTCTCTAACTTTTTTAAATAATTAGTTAGATTCTTCCATTCGTTCTCACTCAAGTTCTCACATTCCTTACAAGTATTAGTAAAAGAACATTCATACTCCCTGCAACCCTTGCATACCGTGTGAGGGTCTACCGAAGCTTTCGGCAACCTCACCTTACAGCCTACATTCACACAACGTCTCACAACCATTCCAGAGTCAGACATTATTAAAGAAAATTCCAAAATCAAGTCCACAAAACAGTCCACAAAAGCGTATGCCAATCCAACAACTCCAGAATACGTCACCAAAAGTCGGTCAAGAAAGATTCAATTGCCGGTGAAAAAAGAAAAACCAATCGAGAGGAACCAACAACAATGTTGATGGCCCGGGCGACAGAAGAATTCTGATTAGAAAACGGGAATGGTTCCTAGTCCTGCCACCCAGGGCCGGGCGGTAGATCACCTGACCTACCGGTAGCGTGTGCCGCGAAATTTGAAATTCTGTCGGAGACGACGGAGTCTATAGCTAAGTATATATCTGGCAGGGAAGTTGAATGTATAAAAATTCAAAAGTGGCTTTATTTAATGAACTGCTGAGAAATAGTACTTTGGCAATGAAAAGGCTGACAAACTAGCAAAAGAAGCTGTAGCTGATATGCTTCCAAAGAAATAAGACTTCCAAGAAATGACATCTTACCACACACCACTTGTTAGGGATATATGACAGGAATGTTGGAATACAGCTTGGGAAAACATAATACAAGACATTATGAGTGCCATATTTCCTTGGACATACAGCAAAATGCCCAGGAAATGGGAGACTGTACTCTGCCGTCGTCTAAAGTAACGTAAAGGGGAAAGTGTGGCTGGGGGGAATTTGTAAGCCAGGAATGGTTAACGTAATGTAGGGAGGTCTTGCTCGCTTTTGTTTTTTTTAGCTTGTAATTCCCCCACATCCATACGTTCATATAAATTTCGTCATTCTCAACAAATTATATTGGTGTCAATGACCTTAGTTGTCCTGATGCCAGAGAACATTATATCAATCATTTAGTCAATCATCTTGGATAATAAGTTCAAGAAAAGTAGTATGGAACGGTTTTTAACAGCTTGCTCTAGGTCAGATATGAGCTGGTGCAAGCTGAGTGGCAGGGTAACTGGCTGACACTCTCGCTCCCTTCCTAAATCTGTTCCAGAAGTATTTGAGGGAAAATATGTTAGCAAGAGTCAATACCAAATATGGCATGGTCCCAGCAATGTTCACTGCATACAATGCCAATTACCAAGGAGCCCTGTAAAATGAAAATGCTAAAAGTATCAAGGCTTCAGAAGAAAAGAGCTTCTACCCAATGAAAGACAAGGGCATGTGTGCAGCCACTGCAACACTAGGCTCTTCGCCAAGCATCTCCAAATACAAAAGGGAATATCAGTAACAGGGACAGACACACAAAGCCATCTTGGAATCTCAATGATAGTCAGTCACAAACTCTTGCAACCAACATACAACTTCTGGAGCTCAAATCCCATGATAAGGTAAAAAAAAAAAAAAACTGTTTCTAGAACAGGTTTAGAAAGGTTAGAGAATGGCAGAACTGACCCTACAAACTCCACTGAAAAATCTCAACAAACACTACCTGTACATGAAGAAACTGACTCATAACTGAATGTTTCTCTAATATACATACAAAACTCCTGTTGTAAAAATGAATTAGTACACTGTAAGAACCAAGATAATGGTTTTGTATTGGGAAACCTATAGAAAAAATTCTGTTACACGGAAACATGTTGCAGAGATGAAAGGAACACTCACTAGTTGTTTGAGTATCCGTGACATACTGAATAACAAAATAAAAGCAACAAAAGAAAAACAGCTGATCACCGTTCAAATGTTTCTGAACAACCACAAAAACATATACGTATTAGATCAATTTAAAACAAAATGCCCCATAACCTAGTTGAGTTCCGAGACTAAAGTAGCAGCAAAGGCTAGCAGATCAAAGAAAAAGTGACTGGGTTACCATTAGCAGGAGGTAGCCTGCCACACACTCCTGCACCTTCATCGTTACCATGTTTTAATGACCATACCGACTGTCACCAAAGGTATATTAATATAAGCAATATGGTTTGAATTCTCATAAGAATAAATACAGTATAAATGGAATACAAGATTTTTCATAACAAATATTTGAGAAAATGGGAAAGAGGCAAAAATAGCATTCTGAGCAATCTACCCCACTATAATCTAAAAGCCAAAACTTTATAGTAGTATAGTGGACTCCCTGTAGTCATGTTCTTGACATTTGCAGAGTTCTCTATGAACCATATCTACCCATTAATGGCAGGAAAGTCGCGTATTTGCTGTATTTTTCAATGAGAAATTTCCACAAATCACTGCATTTTCATATCAATTTCAAGATTAAATGCATTTTTTGTGATAAAACTGTATTAAAAAATTCAGGTACATATAAGCATCTTTAGAGGGTTTTTCTTGAGTTTGAACTAACAAAAAATAGGCAGTTTTAATTATTTTTATAGGGGTTCTAAGTATTTGTCGATTCCAGCTATTTGGGGGGGTGCATCCTTTGAGAAAAGGGGTCCACTGTATATATATATATATATATATACATATTTAGTACAGCTACGACAACATAATGATTAAAAATCCAGGTACATATAAGCATCTTTAGTGGGTTTTTTCGAGTTTGAACTAACATAAATAGGCAGTTTTAAGCATTTCTAAGTATTCGTGGATTCCAGCTATCTTGGGGGGGGGGGTCTGGTGTGCACTCTCAGAGAAAAGGGTGTCCCCTCTCTATATATTTAGTATAGCCACAACAACAGAATTATCTTCTCTCATAGTCAAAATATAGAGTGGTCCTATCCTAGTGTTTAACTGCCTCTTAACCAAGGTTATGACCTTAAATGAGATATAATCTTATTATTTTTATGATAAAATAAGGTTTTGTATATACTTACCCAGTAATTATATAGCTATCGTTTCCAACGTTCGGCAGCCTAATTCAAATTTCGTGGGTAGCGCTTCGATTGTTCAGTGTAGACATAACAGCGCTGTCCTCCAACAGCAATACTAGGAACAACTTAGCAAAGTACTTCATTCTATTTCATGCATAATGTCCATCAGAGGGGAGGCGGGTGGGCTCTAATCATATAATTACTGGGTAAGTATATACAAAACCCTCTTTTATCATAAAAATATCATTTTTGTATATGAGACTTAACCAGTAATTATATAGCTGACTCTACATTGAAAGGAGGTGGGGTCATGGACATATTCTACTTCAAAGCATTACGTCATGTAATGAATTTGAAAATAAAAAAGTTGCTAGCACTGAAAAAACAACGATGTTGTTCCTATTAGTTAAGAGAGCTATGCAGATGAACACTGCCTCTGGTTGGCGCGCATCTTAACTTGTAGTGGTGTGGTGGTAGAGCCAAGGGTCGCCTCCTGCTTAGGAGAAAATTTGCAGCGAGGGGAATGCTCCTGTGGCTAGCAAAGTATGATAGATACCAGCCATTGCCCTGAGCGGAGCACCAAAATAAAACAACCACAAAACATTGACACTTACACTGAATAAAGTCAAGACCCATCCACTGAGTGGTGGGTGCTCCAGGTACACTGTACCCCCTGACTCTCCAAACTCAGCACCTTATTGAAAAGGTGAAGAGATACTAGGAGAATATCCTGTGGTTCCTTCCGCAATGCCATGCCAGTCGCAAAAAAATGATCTCGAGGTATTGAAAATTTTTGACACTTTTTTTTTAAAACTACACAAAAAATGATATTGTTTATGATACAATAAAGTTTGTTCATACTTACCTGGCAGATATATATATAGCTGTATTCTCCGAAGTTCGACAGAATTTCAAACTCCCGGCACACGCAGTGGTCGGCCAGGTGGTAGTACCCATTCCCGCCGCTGGGAGGCGGGCGTCAGGAACCATTCCCATTTTCTGTCAGATATTTCTAGTGCCACTGTCTCCTGAGGGGAGGTGGGTGGGCACTTTGATTATATATATCTGCCAGGTAAGTATGAACAAACTTTATTGTATCATAACAATATCATTTTGTTCATGAACCTTACCTGCCAGATATATATATAGCTGAATCCCACCTTTGGAGAAAGAAGGAGACAGACTCGGATTTTGGGAAAACAATTCCATTTACATGATTGATATCTTGGTTCCTTACCTGTTAGCATAGCTGGCTTCGTGAGTACCGTCACCCAAGTCTGCTTCTGCTTTACTAGAGACTCCAGCAAGGTAGTGACCTGCGATGCTGTTGAGTTCTAGAGGATCTGTCAACGGGGCGTGACCACAAAACAACTAGATCCTACATTATAGACCTCCAATTTTTTGGGTAATGCATTCCTAGAGGTGCCAGCAAGGAGCGTGACCTGTGTAGCTGGTGCGCTCTAATGAACTGTCACGGGGAGAGTGTGACCACAATGTGACAGATCATATAGGTGTTGATGAGACACCGAATGCTGTTAAGCTTCACTGGAGGTGCCAGCAAGGACGTGACCTATATAGCTGGTGCGCTCCAGCTGATTTGTCAACGGGTACATGACCACAATGTGACAAAAACATTTTACCCTATTATGAGGGCGAAGCAAAAAACATTACCACCTGACCTAGCCTATCTGGTTAAACTTCGTATAACCAAGGCTAATGGAGGGAAGTCCGTCTAAGGCGGCCGACCCAAGACCACAATAAACTAACACCTAAATAAGCATAATAAACTAAAAATAAAAAATAAAAAGAAAAAGAAATAAAATTAAAAAGTCCAAACTAACATATTATATTTCCTAAATGATAGGAAGAGTGCTACTCTCCTGTACCCAATATAGTGTCTGCTGCGACCATATGGGCCCAAAGAGCAACAGTTTTTCGTATGTAGTCCTCACCTCCCGAAGGTAGTGAGAGGCAAACACTGAATTACTACGCCAAAATGTAGCATTCAAGATGTCATTAAGTTGGCCATGTTGCTTTGGAAGGCTACCGACGTAGAAATATAGCCATCACTTCATGCGCATTCACCTTCAACATTTTTCATATCACTGTTCTTGACAGGATGAATGCGCTTCCTTGATGGTGTCCCTCAAGAAAAAAGCCAAAGCATTCTTCGACATTGGTAAATTTGGCTTCCTTACCGAACACCACAAGTTATCCGAAAGACCTCTACAATCCTAGTCTTCTGTAGGTAGAATTTTAGAGCCCTGACAGGGCACAGAACTCTCTCTGGCTCGCCCCCAATGATTTCGGCCATCCCCTTTAATTTCGAAGGTCCTAGGCCAAGGGTTGGACGGATTTTCATTTTTTGCCAGGAACGTTGGGCTCAAGGAACAACCGCGTTATAAAACCTTTAAAGCCCACGTATTTGCTAATCGCTTGTACCTCGCTGACTCTCTTCTCCGTGCGCCAGAGCAGTCAGGAAGATAGCTTTTCTAGTAACATCCTTCAGGGAAGCCGTATGCATAGGTTCGAATGGACTGGACATGAGAAACTTCAGAACTACATCCCAAGTTCCAAGACGGCAACCTGGGTTGTTGAACCTTCGTTGTTTCAAAAGATCTCAAGAGATCGTGAAGGTCTCTGTTGTCCGCCAATCCAGGCCTCTGTGCCTAAAGACAACTGAAAGCACACTCCTATACCCCTTGATTGTAGAGACTGCAAGTTTTAGATCCCTTCTCAGATATAAAAGGAAGTCAGCAATCTGGCTCACAGAGGTCGTGGTGGAGGAAATGCTGTTCTTCTTGCCACAACTCCTGAAGACTGCCCACTTCGATTGGTACACTGCATTGGATGAAGCTCTTCTTGCACTGGCGATAGCTTTCGCCACTGACCTAGAAAAGCCTCTTGCTCTGGCCAACTTTTGGATAGTCTGAATGCAGTCAGACTCAGAGCGAGGAGATTTCTGTTTCTGTGGTAACTCTCGAAGTGGGCTGTCTGAGTAGATCTGTCCTTACTGGAAGCGTCCTCGGGAAGTCTACTACGAAGGCCATGACCTCTGTGAACCAGTCTCTCGCCGGCCAGAACGGGGCGATCAAAGTCTTCTCGTCCCTTCCGACGCCGCAAACTTTCTCATGACTTCCCCTAGGATCTTGAACGGGGGAAAGGCGTACAGGTACCATCCCCGTCCAGTCCAGAGAAGTGCGTCTATCGCCACTGCCGCTGGGTCGAGTACTGGGGAGCAGTACAGTGGAAGCCTCTTCGTTCTGGACGTCGCAAAGATGTCCACTAGCGGACGTCCCCATAACCCCCACAGCTCTTGGCATACCTCCTGGATGCAGAGTCCACTCGGTTGGCAGAAGTTGACCTCGTCTGCTGAGGAGATCTGCCCGGACGTTCTCTACTCCTGCTACAAACCTTGTAAGGATCGTGACGTCCAGTGCCCTTGCCCACAGCAAGATCTCCTTTGCCAGTGCAAAAGGGACCGAGACTGTGTCCTCCCTGCTTCTCAAGTACGCCAGAGCTGTGGGTGTTGTCTGATTGACTTGGACTATTCGATGAGAGACTTTTTCTTGGAAAAACTGGAGAGCTAAAAAGATGGCTGCCATTTCCTTTAGGTTATGTGCCAGGACACCTGTTCCCCTCTCCAGGTGCCTGACACTTCTTCCCCCCCTAATGTTGCTCCCCACCCCGTGTGTGGACGCGTCTGAGAACAACACTAGGTCGGGGCTCTGAAGCTTGAGAGACACGCCCTCCGACAACTTCACTGGATCTAGCCACCATTTTAAGTGATGTTTTACCTCTCTTGAAATTTTTAAGCTCATATCCAGATTCTTGCTTTCTTCCAATTTTTCCTTGAGAAAATGTAGCGGTCTGAGGTGCAGTCTCCCCAAGGAAACAAACTTCTCCAGCGAGGAAATGGTCCCCAGCAGGCTCATCCATTCCCTCACCGAGCACGAATCTTTTCCTTAGGAAGGCTGTCACTTTGTCTAAACATTGCTGCTGACGTCCTGGGACGGAAAAGCTCGAAAAGCCACTGAATCCATCTGAATCCCCAGATACAAGATGGATTGGGTTGGAATCAGATGTGACTTTTCGAAATTCACCAGTAGTCCCAGGGACTTCACCAACGATAAAGTTGTTTAGAAGATCCTTCAGACACCGCGTTTGAGTGGAGGCACGAATGAGCCAGTCGTCCAGGTACATAGAGACTCTGATATTTGCAAGATGAAGCCACCTCGCCACGTTCTTCATTAAAGTCGTGAAGATCATAGGGGCAGTGCTCAATCCGAAGCAAAGCGCCCTGAATTGATAAACTGTCCCTTTTAGACAAACCGAAGATACTTCATCGACTGTGGATGGATGGGACGTGGAAATACGCGTCTTGAAGGTCTAATGAAACCATCCAATCGTTTGGTCTTAAGGTCCCAAGAACTGACTGAGTGTCTCCATCTTGAATTTCTGCTTCTGTACGAACCGATTCAGATTGCTCACATCCAAGACTGGTCGCCAACCTCCTGACTGTTTCGGCACCAGGTAATCCCTGTTTTGTAGAAGCCTGGAGATTCCAGGTCTACGACCTGTTCCACCGCTCTCTTTTCCAAACATCTGCTCGAGCAGATCGAAAAGGATTTGTTGCTTCTCCTGATGGGTAAATAGGGGATAAATCCTTGGTGTCGTGCACAGTGGGGGAGGTTTCAAGAAAAGGAATCTTGTACCCCCCGCTTGATGACGTTGAGCGACCAGCTGTCCGCCTTCCTGGCTCCTACTGGTGGCTGAAGGATATTTGGTTCATTTCTTTCCTCTGATCTTAGCCGAGACTCTGCCTCTGGAACGTGTACTTCCTCGAGAAGATGTTCTCGAGGAAACTCACCTCGAAAGGGCTTCTGCTTCTTGAACGGTTGCGCCCGTGCCGACGTAGAAGAAACAACCGTACGTTTTGCAGACTGAGCTAGGAGGTCTTGGGTAGCCTTCTCTTGTAGACTGCAGCCAGATCTTTGACCATAGCCTGAGGAAAAAGATGGCTCGAAAGAGGCGCATACAACAATTCTGCCTTTTGAGAGATAGAGACCGCCTTTGCAGTAAAACCACAATAGGCCGCTCTCTTCGTCAAAATCGAAGTGCAGAAGTGCGAAGCCAACTCCTCCCGAACCATCCCTGACGGCCTGTCCAGCATGCAAGCACGCTGGACAGCTCCTCGAGGCTAAGCGAATCAGGACTACGCGACCGGTTATCTAAGACCCCTAAACACCAATCCAAAAAGTTGAAACTTCTATCGTACGGAAGAGTCCCTTCATATGATGGTCCATCTCAGAAAGGGTCCAGGGCACTTTCGTCGTCGACAAAAGGGATCTCTTCGGTGCATCTACCAAGGTAGCGAAGTCACCTTGGGACGACGAGGGGGCCTCTAAAACCTATCTCCTCCCCTGTCTCATACCAAAGACTGCCTTACCTGTCAGTCTTGAAGGGGGTAGGGCGAAAGCGTTCTTGTTTCGGGCTTTTCTTGACTCCATCCAATTCTGCATTTTCTTAAAAGCCCTTTTTGTTGATAATGAAGTAGCCATCTTCAACAATCCTGGAGTCTTGATAGCCTTAGACGATAGCAATTGTGAAGGAGGCGACTGAGGGGCTTCAGGTTTAAACTTCTCTTCAAAGGAGGTTCGAAGCAATTGAACCAAAACCTGGTAATCTGAAGATAACTGCTGATGATTGTTCTTCAGTTTAATTCCTCCTCCGACAAGTTTTCTTCTTGAGAAATTCATTACTATCCTCCGAATCTCGGCGAAGTCTGAAGAAACATTACGTCGTGTGTCCAGCTGCGCGCCATGCCTGGCGCAACCGAGTGAGATCCTCCGAGCGTCACGCTTGGATCAGCCGAGCGTCCAGCCGAGAGTCCTGCCGAGCGTCACGCTTGGTCCAGCCGAGGTCCCGCCCGGGTCGACCGTGCGAGAACGTCAGGCCTGGCGTCAAGTCTCGCTGCCCGCCTTAACGTCGTGCTCTGCAGACCTTCGTGCACGAAATCTGGAAGGCGAGGTAACAGGAGAAAAAGCGAGGCGATGAGATGGAGACTGCCTGGATCTCTTGACTGGCAGTTTATCATCTTTCCTCCTGTGACGTGAATTATCCTCTTTCTCTGCAACTAATAAGGCAATTTGATGTTGCAAATTCTCAATCTTCTTCGATTTAGGGCTGATCCTGTGAGAAGACGAGGGGCGAGGGGAAGCCCTCCTCCTTCTCACATGGACCGCCACAGTATATCCTTAGCGCAACCAGGGCGCTCAAAAGCATGTCGTCAAAAGACATCCTCTCGGCGACGATCGCAACACAGAAGAAGAGAAAGGACTGAAGCGTCTTTCTCCTTTAGACCAAAGTGCCGGTCGCCTGTGCGACACCTTGCACCTTTGCTCTCTTTTTTCGGTGGAGAGTCTTCGAATTGTTCTGGAGACGACCGCAAAACAGAAGGGGCTAAGGGATGTGCAGCGTCCTCCTCTGAGGAATCAAAAGGCGGCGGCCGCTTGTGCGACATCTATCGTCTTTGTCCTCTTCAAAGGGCGCGATCGCTTCCGAAAGCTCCAACCGCTGCGCGGGGGGAGGACGATTCTGATGACGAAAAGCACTCTTTCAAGATCCGTTTACGAACTTTGGAAGCCTGGGAAGCGCCCCCAGGTCTTGCCGAAGGAACGTCAGATCGGTTGTCCGACCCCCCCCCTTCCGCAACACTCGGAGCATTACACTACACACCACTGCACTATTACACCTTCTAATGCTTGCACTTTTGATTCCAGGCTACGCAAAGATTCAAGAATCATTGATAGGGTATTACCCTCCACAAACACTAATGTAGGGCCCGAAGGCATCACAGGTTTAGGAGGGATAAATTCCACTGGATGTGTAACTGGCGTTACACTCCTCCTTACCCTATCTCTTTCTATTTTAGACACATATGATTCATACGCCTTCCACGCAGAATCAGACATACTCTCACATTCATTGCAGCGATCATCAAACACACAAACATGTTTCCGACAATTCGCGCACACTGTATGAGGGTCTACCAAAGATTTCGGTAGCCTCACCTTGCATTCTTCCACACCACATACTCTGGCGCTAGTCGAACTAGATCCAGACATCTCAAGTTTAAAGAAAAATCAAGCCAAATTCAAAACCAATCCACAATTAGCGTATGCCTAACCACCGATCCAAATCAAATAACCAAAAAATCAATCGGGATACTCAAGTGACCAAAAGAGAGTTCCAAAATCCAATGACGGAGGTGCAGAAAACACTTGTTGGCTGCACGGCGACAGAAAATATCTGACAGAAAATGGGAATGGTTCCATGACGCCCGCCCTCCCAGCGGCGGGAATGGGTACTACCACCTGGCCGACCACTGCGTGTGCCGGGAGTTTTGAAATTCTGTCGGACTTCGGAGAATACAGCTATATATATATCTTGGCAGGTAAGGTTCATGAACAAAAATATATTAAGCACAGATCGCTTATGCCTCCAGTAGCTCGATGGCAGAAAACGCCTGAAAAATGATATTGTAATGATACAATTAAGTTGTTCATACTTACCTGGCAGATATATATATAGCTGTTATTTTTCCGAATCCGACAGAAATTTAAACACTTACGACACACGCAGTGGGGGAGTCAGGTGGTTAGTACCCATTCCCCGCCGCTGGGAGGCGGGTATCAGGAATCATTCCCATTTTCTATTTCATAATTTTTATTTCCACTGTCTCCTGAGGGGAGGTGGGTGGGTACTTGATTATATATATCTGCCAGGTAAGTATGGAATGAACAAAACTTAATTGTATCATTACAATATATTTTGTTCATGAAACTTACCTGTCGATATACATATAGCTGAATCCCACCTTTGGTGGTGGGAGTAGACAGAATAGAAGATTTTAGGAAACATATATATGCAGATAATTGATATCTTGATTCCTTACCTGTTAGCATAGCTGACTTCGTGGTTACTGCCGCGTAAGTCTGCTTGTGCTACTAGAGTTGCCAGCGAGGTAGAGACCTATATAGCTGGTGCACTCCAGATGATCTGTCAACAGGGGCGAGACCCACGACGTGACTAGACCATATTGACCATACCATGAGGGCTAAGAAGTAAAATAATATATATAAAATAATATATCACCACCTGACCCACCTAGCCAAAGTTAAGGTGTTGGTTAACTAAGGCTTAAGAGTTAAGAAGTCACCGTTGTCGGCGACTCAACTACTAAATCAAGAGCTCTTCCTAACCATTTTCTACAGGATAGGATGAGTGGTACTTCTTGCCCCAAGATTGTGTCTGCAGACACGTATGGCCCTAGCGAGCAGCAGATCTCATATGCCATCTTCACATCTCGCAGGGAGTGTGAATTGAACACAGAGTTGCTTCGCTAAAACATGGTACTCATGGATGTTGCTGAGTGCCATGCTCTGTTGAAATGCTTCCGAGGCCGCGCCCTCACCTTGTGAGCATTCAAATCAAAAGATTTCAAATCTTTGTGCAAACACAAAGAAGGAGCTTTTTTGAAAGGACCTCCTTAACAATAAAGCCAGGGTGTTCTTCGATATGGGCAAGTCTGGTCTTTTCGGAACACTGCAGAATGTCCGTACGACTTCGACTTTCTTGAGTTTTATGTAGATAAAACTTGAGAGACCGACAGGGCACAGGACTCTCTCTGGCTCCTGCCCACTAACTTGTGCCATCCTTGCTTCAAGCTCCTGGCCCAAGGACAAAAACGGGTTTCCATTCTTAGGCCATAACGAAAAGCTTAGAGAGCACACCGCCTTGTGTTCTCTAAAGCCAAAACTTGTGACGATGGCTTAAAATCTCACTAACCCTCCTTTGTCGTATCTAGGGTGGTTAGAAAAATGCCTTCCTGATCACATGCAAGAAGTTAACAGGTAGGAGATGTTCGAATGCTTTGACATCAAGAACTTCAGACTATGTCTAAGTTCCATATTGAAAGCTTCGATCTGGACATGCACAGTCAGTCCGTCTGTACTAACGTCAGGTGGACCGACCAGTTGACCAGTCAGACGAATCAAGGACAGCAAGGCTGTACCCTGAAGACCATAAGGCACTATTCTTCGCTGAAGGATGAGTGTCTGGACTGCCTGGGCGATTCAAGCTAAGCAAACCTTGGGGGGTGTATCAACGCAACCCAATGTCGTTAGCGAATCAACTCCTGAGCCACTCCTGACTCGAGCTTTCTGGTGCCAGGAGAAAGGAGCGAGGAGCAAAAAGGCGATTCAGTCCCCGAAGGACGAATGCCTGACAGTCAACCTGGTCTCATGTTTAAACGATCTATCGGGGGTGTTTAAACAAAACGCAACAACCGACTTCGTCAACAAGAAACTCAGGGCTACTATATGTCTCCTGATCTAGCACGAGTGTCTGGACTCCGAGAAAACAGGTGAGACAAAAAGTAGATGGTGAGCGAGTTTCGAGATTCACAGAACTCAAAGATCGTGAAGGGCTTTGTTGTTTGACAGAAGCCAAATCTCTGAGCCAAAGGCCGTCAACTACATATTGCGTATTCTTTAATAGTTGTGACTGCCAGCTTATCCCATTCTTCAAACGGAAAGGGAAGACTACAATCTTATGCTATCAACATCTCGATAGTCTGAACGTAGTCAGACTCAGAGCGTAGAGGTATAGGTACCTTTCGTGTTAAAGGAGACCGACTCTCTCGGAAAAGGTCCTTGGAAGGACGTGACCTCTGTGAATCTAGGGTCTTGAAGGCAACATGGGGCGATTAGCGTCATTGTCGCTCCCTGTGATGATATAAATCATCTTATTACATTTCCTAAGCGATTGAAAAAGGGGAAAAGAGAACTAAACATCCATCCCCACCCCGTTCAATATCATAGGATGGCGTTTAATGTTACCGCTCCCGGATCGAGAATAAGGGAGCAGAGAAGAAGAAGCCTCTTCGTCCTCAACCTAGCGAAGAGATGAATGAAAGGACGTCCCTAAAGTCTCCAACTCTCAACATACTTCTAAAGAAAGATTCCACTCGGAAGTCAGTAGTTGCTGCCTTCGATCGAGACGATTCGAACGGACTTTTGCAATCCTGTAACGAACCCTCTAGAGGATCGTTCCATTCTACGCCTGTTGTTATAATAGGCTCTTTCTCGTAAACCCGAACCGGGACCGAGAGAAGATACTTCCTAAGATATGAGAGAGCTGTGGAAGATCAGAGTTGATATGGACCATGGTTCCAAAAACTCGTTTCGAGGACTGGAGGGACGACTGAATTGCTTCCCCACTTCTTTCAGATTATGATCCAGGACATCTGAAACCCTCTCCAGATGTCCGGCACCTTCTTTCTATCACCTCAAGAGATACTTAACGCACCGAGAGATGTTCAGAATCATTCCTAGATCTTTAATAGTTTCAGTTTCCCGGTAGGAAAAAACTGTAGAGGTCTGAATTGCAGTCTATTCAGGGAAACAAAACTTCTTTAGGAAGGAAATGGTCCCAGCAAGCTCATCCATTCCCTCACACAGTATGTTTACTTCCCTAATAAGGCTGCGCGTTTGCCTAAGCAAGAGAGCATATAATAGTGCAATGTTGTGTAGACTCGTAGTCCTATTACCGTGCGGTAAGAGCACCGAAAGGAGAATTAAGATATCTCTGTAGAACATATTAAGGCCAAACGAATGCAATGTTTATTCATTCATGTAAGAAAATCCCCTCAATCTTAGGCTAAAGTCCGTGATTGTAGGGCAGAGATACAGTTCGTCAGTCAATCCCGCAGGGAGAGAGAGTTACGTAACTGCCAGCACAGAGATACGGTTAGTCAGTCAATCCCGCAGGAGAGAGAGACGTAACCTACCGCGCATGACAGCGAACGAGTTGGTACTGGCTCGTTTGGACTGGAGGAGAGGACAGTGACAGCAGCAGCTTACGATCGTCGTCATCGTCGTCTCTTAACTTTATGCCTGGGTGCCAGCTACCCTATTCTATGAAGAAAAAAGGGTCCCGTTATTTTTAGCATAAAGAGACCTCTCAAGCTGGTATATTTAAGCGAAACAGAAAAGCGCTATATAGATGCGTTGTGTTGTCAGAACACTACATACCACGGTAAAAGATAAATCGGAAACTCCTGGAAGGCTGCAGGGAGTAACGATTAAATGTCCTTAAAATGGACCATAGACCTCTCGGTTGCCATCCGAAGAGGTAACTACAGCAAGCGTATATGACTTGAACCAACCAGAAATAAAATAACGCAAGGCAAAATATGAAATTATATCACAATAAAGTTTGTTCATACTTACCTGGCAGACATATATATAGCTGAATTCGGAAATACAGCTACATACATATCTGACAGGCAAGTTTCATGAACAAAACTTAGGAGAATCGAAGCAGTCAGCTCAAGCTTCTTATGTTATTGGACATAAGGGTTCATTGACGTAGTCTACAAGTCTATTTCTGTACGAGTCTGCGAATGACGAATGAGAGCTCTTCCGAATCTTGTCAATAAGAGCTTATTCGCTTATGCAATATCAAGTTAATGAGATGTTTGTCAATGAGAACTAACCCATTTACGGGGACAAAGAGATATTTTGTCAATGAGGGGATACCCACTTACTTGACAAAACGATAGTATATTGTCAATGGGGGAAAGTCACTGAATTGACAAAACGTAATCCAGGAAGTCGAGCATTTTATTCCGATTCCCGTCTCAAACGAGGAAGGGGCAAGAATCCTGTTAAGAGACTGGGCTTACGTCAGGTAGAACGACGATGTTCAATTCGGCAGCGTAGTCCCGACTAGGTAACTAACAAAATCAATCATCTGAAAAGCCCTTTCAGATGGGCTAAAAAGCTGGCAAAATTATCCTGGGAAGAGGAAGAAACTCTCCAACCAGCTTCCTCTCCCGTATCACAACTAATGCCTGCTAAAGCTTAAAATTTATTGGCAGTATGGCAAAGGAAGTCCTGTCTTGCGCTTTCCTGAAGAGCGTACTTTTTGATGAGTGCCTTTGCAAGAATCCTACTGAACGTTGCCGAGAGTCCTGACGGTGCAGGACATCGAGCCTTTATAACCCGTAACTGGCCTTATCGCAAAGTCTTTGACTGCGGTAGTGGCAACTTAAATTTATTGGCAGAATGGCAAAGCTTGCGGTAGAGCAAACGAGAACTTCCCTTGAGCTTTCCTTAACTCCATCCACCTATGCGAAAAGCAATATTAATTGACAGAGACCTCTTGAATTCACGAAACCCGATGTCTTGCTGGGTTTCGAAGAAGAAGTTGTCTGTTCACTTTAAGCTTCCTCCGAAGCACTGCCTACTTCACATTCTTTGCAGGTGAGGTAGAAGGTATCATCGAAGGTAGAGGTAAAAATTCTTTAAGCCCAAAATCTGAAACAAGAGCTTGAAGAGTTCAACAGAAACGTTCAGCCAGGCGACACCACCTGGCGTGCGCTGGTGCACGCTCGGCGTCCACTGGAGCGCGCTCGGCGTCCACTGGCGCGGCACGCTCGGCGTTCCACTGGCGCGGCACGCTCGGTCTCCACTGGCGCGCACGCTCGGCGTCCACTGGCGCGCACGCTCGGCGTCCACTGGCGCGCACGCTCGGCGTCCACTGGCGCGCACGCTCGGCGTCCACTGGTGCGCGCTTGGCGTGCACCCGAGCGCCCCTGGCTTGGGCGTCCGCTCTCAAAAGCTTACTGCTACTATGACTTCTTTGAACGTATTTCTCGGTGGAAAGACGGACACGAGTTCAGGGCGACGTTCGCCTTCTTACTTCTCACTGAAACGCATAACGAGAGAGAGAGAAGAGAGAGGGATGTGAAGCGTCCTCTTTCTATAAAGCTTTCTATTTAGAGGGGCGCGAGTCCATCCGAAAGCTCCAACCCCTGCGCGGGGAGGACGCTTCGGAGGACGAGAAGCAATCCTCAGGATTCGTGCACATGCACGCACTTAGGCAGTCTGGGGATTTTCATCAGAAACTGCCGAAGGCACGCCAGATCGGTGGGGGTTCCTCGTAACCCTCCTTCGGCTTTCGACATGCTCTCTCCCCCTGGTTCTGGGAGTCAAGCAGAGGTCCCGGCCTAGAGGCGAAACGAGGCCGATCTGACGCACCCTCCACTACACAAGGGGTATCACTGCACTTCTGCACTTCACTTTTACTCTCTAAAGCAAGCACTTTCGATTCTAAGTTATGAATCGAAGGAGTATCAGAGAAAGGGCAATTTCTCTACAGACACTGCTTAGGGGCCCGAAGGCAACACTGCAGGGTTAGGAGTAAAACAATTACAGAAGTAGCACTTCACAGCAATGAAGGAGAGCGAGCACCTCTCGTAGACCCATATACATAGCCCGTAGGCCCCATACTACAGAGTTATGCAAAAATAAAGTCTACAGGAAGGTTAGCAGGTTCACTACCCTGACTTTTGTTACTGATTAATTGCGTATACGATCTACGTCTTCCTTACGGAATTAGACATGTTTACTGATTAATTGCTACATACGAATCATACGTCTTCCTTACGGAATAGACAAAGTCTCACACTCCTTACATGACAAATCTCAACAAAGAAGCAAGACCCATACCCCTCGTACATACCAGTGCGAATCTACCGAAGCTTTCGGTAGCCACATTCTTTGCAGACAACCCCATCTGAAACTAGCCTAACTAGATTCAGATATTTTTTTATGCAAAAATGAATCAAATTCAAATCAATTTAAGATAGCGTATGCCTAGCCACAAATCCAAGTAAATAAATCAAAAGACAATTAGGATACTTAGCGGCAATGAAGTTTCCAAAATCCTAAGACGGAGGTACTGAAAACAGGTGTTTTCAGCACCGGCGACAGAAAAATTATGAAATAGAAAATGGGAATGATTCCTGATACCCGCCTCCCAGCGGCGGGAAGGGTACTAACCACCTGACTCCCACTGCGTGTTGTCGTAAGTGTTTAAATTTCTGTCGGATTCGGAAAAATACAGCTGATATATATCTGACAGGTAAGTTATTTCATGAACAAACTAAGGAAGTAAATGCTGTTCTTACATCCTTAGCTTCGCCGCAAAGTAGGCCAAAAAACATCTGACTACATTGTGTCTTAAACATGAAGTCCATATAAACTAAGACAACCCGTTTAGACAGAGGAAGAGACAAGTTCTGGGAGCAACTTCTCTTCACACTGGCAGCTGAGTTATAAGGCTACGTCTTTCAACCACAGTCCAATTTGGGGTGAACAACTAGTAATTGAACACTTTATGCAACTCGGGTTGAACAACTAGTAATTGAAAACTTTACGAATTAGAAAAAAGAAAATGGACAACATAAAACCGCAGTGTTTGTCCGAAAATAATTCTAAATCATCGCAGTGGCCTACGGATCAATTGTGACGAAGCATAAGACTTACAGATTTCTGTTGTACTGCCGGTAAACAGAAAGAAATAATGAGTCTAATGAAACATCTCAGTCCGATGATTCTTGCAATGGCAACTGTGGAGCACAAAATATCAACCATAAGCAAGAATCCAGAGCCAACCAGAGACTTAAGTCTGTGATGGCCAGGCAGAGATCCGAATTAGAAGTTAACCTTCGATAGATGAGAATCAATACTAAGACGAACAAAATCTCATCGAGATGGCAGCACACTGATCCTCACTCGTCTCCGACTCTGAGGCTGAGTTGCTGGTAGCACATTCCGCCTTGGAATTCATTCGTCTTATAGAGCTATCAAGTGTACGACAGATACCCTCGATCACCTATATGTAAACCAAAAGAAGAGGGAAAGAAAAATACCCCTTGTTTGATGAAAATGCCAACCATGGCATTGTTGCCAAAACAATACCACTAGTCTTATCAAAACAAAATTGGAAACTTTTGGGGGGACCGAAAGGCTGTCCCGAGTTTAAGGAAATTAAATTGTCTTTGTCACACACAAGAAGAATTCACTTAGATGTACGTATATACCTGTACTCGAACGGTACAAATGATAGACATATGTTGAGAGGAGAATATACAAGTACGTATATTCGTAAGATCCTGTCGACCGAGTGTCAGCCTAATTCTTCACTTCGAAGAAAAAAAGAATAAGGGCTGGAAGCAGACCTTCATTATTTAATGAAGAGAGTGAAGGTAAAGTTATCCTGAAGGAAAGCTTCTAAGGCAAAAATAGGGCATTGATCACAACTGGTTCATGCTGAACTGGTTGTTCTCCAAAAACAGGGACACTGGAAAGATCCTAAGATCAAACCAGGAACGGTCTCTCGTATCCTAACTCTGGGGAGTGTAATCTGTAGAGTTCCGTAACTCAGGCAGTAGAGGGAAAAAGAGGACGACTCACGCCATCAACTTGTGGTGATGATAGCAAACCAAAGACTTAGGAAAACGTGTTTGCTTAAGCGAAAAGACGCTTCCTGAAGGAAAAGCATAGGTTTTCGACCACCAAATGAAGCATTCTCTCCCTACGTACAACTGGTTCGATTATGGGAATGCGAGTCAAGTAGAGTTGACTGTGCCAAAGCTTGCGAGAACTTGCCATTTCTCGCCACACCACATGTCTGTCTTAGGGATCAGAAATTCCTGTTTGAATGGTGGCTAACAGAAGATTCCCTAGTGTCGAAGAAGATCAACAAGGAGACTGTGTCATCGGGCGTCCATTAGGCAGCGCCAGACTCCCAACAGCTTGTGCCAGGTCAGGCGTGGAAAACGCCTAACGAGCTGAAGCAAGGAAGTAGACACCTCATATGGTGCAGAGCGCCTGTACATGGATTGACGCTCGACAAAAAATGCCTGATACAAGAGAGATTTGAGCGGCTAGGCGCTAATAACTGGTATTCATCATGAGAATCAGTACTTATTCTGATGAGTGTCTATGACAAAAGTATTGAGAAGGCTATTATATTCAAAATCAGGAGCAGAATTCCCCTACAGCGGACAAGTCTGCGTCTCTACCTTTAACATCATTGTGAAGGTGAGCGAGTTGACACACCTAGCTGCGAGCGCCTGTGGAGGAATGGCTATCGGAAGCAAAAATTCGCTTATGATGCTTCCAACGTCTAGGCGCTAGAGCACAGGGCGTTCAATATACTAATTAGGTCAAAAAAAGTAACCGTCCTTTAATCTGATGCCTACTGAGCACCACTCACTAAACGCCTTTCCAGTGGCATTCGGTCGAAACCTAATAAAGTAGGACAATTTCGACAGAGGGGAAAAAAACCCATCAGACTCCCTTCAGTTGAATCAGCTGAGTCACAAGTCGAACATTGATTGTGAGTCGCATCAGCAGAGTCGTGAGTCAAAAAATCAACTGAGAGTTGGAACAGCCAAGTCGCGAGTCAAACGTCGACTGTGAGTCTCGGCCGATTCATGAGTAAAAAATTGACTGAGTGTAGAATTAACTGAGTCGTGAGTCGAACATTGATTGAGTCTCGAACATTGATTGTGACTCGACTTCAGCTGAGTTTCGAGTCGAACATCGACTGTGAGGAGTTGGACAAACATGACTAAAGGGTATGAGGCTTCATCGGCTAAATAATACCTCTTCAGAGGTCGAGACACCAAAGATTAACGCCACCGACGCGATCTGTTATGTGACGAATCACCAGAATAGGGCGACAACTGTACACTACGATACAATACGCTTGTTCAACGACGTTTGGTCGAAACCTATAACTCACAACAGGTTCGACTGAGGGGTAAAACAAGACCCTTCTCACTACACATCCAACAAGACTCCTTTTAAATGGCCGTCTGCCGATACCTGGGAAAAGCTACAGGTTCGACCGAGGGGCAACTACCAGAGGCAACCCCCTCGGACTCCCTTCGACTACCAGTATGTCATCTCCTAGGCAGATGTTGGCCGTGAGGAGGAGCAAGACAGTGACTTTAAGTCTAGGGTATCCGAGGGGCCAGATAGTCACCTCCTCTGACACATCCGTCGATACCTTGGACAGACAACAGGTTTGACTAAGGGAGAAACTACCTATATGCAATCCCCCGACCTCCCTTGGACCTCCGGTATGTCTTCTCTGGGTGCAGGGGAGCGGGACAGTGACCTTTGTCTAGTAGAATCACAGGACAAGTAAATCGCCTCCTCCACTGCACAACACTTCACTGTTACATTGATAATTCATGGTAATCGAAATAAAGCTGGCAAAGGCATGGGAAGGAAGCGATGGAGCCAGGCGCGGGAGCAAATGACAAAGATCGGAGGAGTACTAAGAGAGAATGGGTGTTAGCTTTGGGAGGCGAAGGGAGTTGGCAAACAAAAGACGAGAGGCGAGATGCTGGCGCATCTGGTAATCTCGGTTACTGATTACTTTAATGAAAATAATCGATTACTAACTAGTACATACTTTACTATAAGGAATACTGGCAACTAGGCCTGAAACATTCATAATATATGAATACATCACCCTTTCATATTCAGATATGCATTTAAACATAACATAAATGAATGCATATCTCCAAGATAATAATAATTTATATCAACAAGCTATTTTTGCATTAAGTATCAAAGCCAATCGGACTCTAGTAATGTAAAAACACTGCTTTTGTTCTCCAATTAGTGATAAAGGAATTAAACAAATATTATTTACAAAAATATGAAATAGCATTTCATGTATTCAGATGTATGTATATAAAATAACTTGCCCTTCTAAATACTATACGTGTTTATATCACCAAATGTTTTCATATTAAGTCTCAAAGCAAATTCGACTCTAATATATACAATAATTTACGAATAAACGATTATTCAAAAAGAAATCATTTTAAAAATTATCATGAATGAAAGCAATCGCAATCAGTAACCGATTACGTGCCCCGCTAATTAACTCGAGTGGCCTGTGCTCAAGTCTAAATCAGTAACCTATTACGTGCCCTGCTAATTGACTCAAGTGGCCTGTGCTCAAGTCTAAACCCTAAATGACTCGTGGCCGCCTGTGCTCCAGAGCGCCTAGTGAGCTCGATGGGATCGGCTTAAATGTGAAACGTTCACAATTGCATGACGCCAGGAAAATACCTCCATATGTCGAGGCCATGTAAGCCTTCTCTCTCAAAGCCTCCCGAGGCAAACATTAATATCATTCTCTCCTTAATACTTTCAACCTCCACACTTTCAGTCTCTACAAAGGAAAGTGATGAGTGTCGCAAGCACGGTAAACAAAAGACGTATTGGCCAGTGAACGTTTGGCCTGAAAGAATGTCTCAACATTCACAAATTACTTTAAGGTAACTATATTTACTGGTGGCTTGTGACTAATAGCCTATGGCTGGTAAACAAAATCCCAAAAGCAAGGTACATCTAACCTAAGGGAATTATGTAACCTTCACGTAGCCTAATCCCGGCAAGTAAATAATAAATGCAAAGGTTCCAAGATACAAGAATGGAATAACCTTCGAGAATTATTTCAAGGTAATTATTAGTAGTGTCAGGCTAATAACCAATGGCCGATAAACAAAATCTAAACAAAAGCTTGGCCTAAGAAATAATGTATAAAATCATGATTACTTAAGGCAATTGTTAACCAATGACTTGCTCATAGCATAAGCCCGTTAAGTAAAACTTATACGTATACAAAAGTATTAGGCCTAATTGAATGGACATTCTAGGACTATTGCCGGAGAATACATATATCCGGCTTGATGATAATCTGAATAAAACAAACAAAGGACAAGACTCATCCTGCTCGAAGGCTACGAATGCGTTCCGGTGGTTGTGTAACACTACCAAAATCCGGTGACATAACCAGAAAATAAGAACCTGCTGCTGTAAGCACTCGATAGTTAGTCAAGCGCAGCAGGAAACAGAATGATGTGCTTTGTTCCTAGTATTGCCGTTGGGGGATGGCACTGTTACGTCTACACTGAACAATCGAAGCGCTACCTGCAAAATTTTAATTAGGCTACCAAACGTTGGAAACGATAGCTATATACTAATTACTGGGTAAGTCTCATATACAAAACTGTAGTTTACCTCAGGATAAACAGTATCTCGTAAATCCAAACATTTTCTATATCTAATACAATTTTGTACTACAAAGCATGAGTCAGCAGTACGTACACATGAGCTTGCACATAGAAGTTGGATCCTAAATCAACCTGAGTTCGTAGGCCCTCATTGCCCTCAGCCTGAACGATGCAGTTGATGGACTGTTTTAACTGTGAGTGATCAGCAATGTCTTGATACAATTTATCACGTCTCTCCAGTTCCTCTCTGTGAAACATTTAAATATTATATACATAAAACAGAAAACAAAATTCTGCCACATATTACATAACAATGCCAAATAATATACATATAGGTTATAGCAAAACAGAAATAAATGTTGAAATTTGCATTTTTTTCATGCATACAAACCAGGGGGTTTTATGTATAAGATTATTCCTGAACAGTGGTACAGTTGGTTAAAACTGTAAAATGACAAACTTTTAAGTAAATTTGTATTTTTCATAGCTAACAAACCTACAGTCTTAACTTATGGATAATTCTTCTAGTGCCAGCGGGAAAACCAGTAAAAATACAGCATACAAGGAATGAGGTAGCCTAGGTGGCAACTGTTAACTTTCTTCGCTTATGAGTCAAAGAGATGCCGTCTCAGTTTCTTCCAGGTCAGGTAACTTGGTTTTGTGGTACTTAGAGGTGGGCCCAATAAGTTAAGACCACAGGTTTATTATCTATGAAAAATACAAATTGATTTAAAAAATTTCCATTTGTTCATATGTGGAACAAACCTGGGTCTTAACTAATGAATAGACTCACTTTTGGAGGGAGGAAAGAAAGTCTGGAACAGACTGGAGGTTCAGCACACATGGTAACTTTTCCTAGCTTATAGAGGCTTACACATAGGCTCTCATGGCTGGACAGAGAGAAGCACACTCCTCACAATACCCCCTAGTCACCTCACTCCTCCCAGTGTATTCCGATGAGGAGGTTGAAGGGACAGGTGAGGCAGATCTGACGCTCCTGCTCTGTCTACCAGTAGAACCATTGGCAGAGATGGCTGCAGACGATCACCAACCCGTGGTGATGACCAGTCTGCAGGTCTAGACCAGCGGTCTCCCTGTGGAAAAGTGCTGGTCCGAGGACCGGAGTGTCGATCTCTCGCGTCAGGGGAGCCACTACCAGCTGCCCAGACCGTCTGATCCCTCTGGTCTGATCAACGGTTGGGTGATGGGTAGCGTCCATCAACGTGGCGAGACCGAGCACTGTCCTCACGACGCATCACTGTCCCAGAAGCAGCCAAAGCTGCTCCTGGGGACCTGAGGGACCTTCTCCCAGTCTCGCCTCGTGTACGGCCTAATGGGACCGTCACGCCAACCCTGGGTACCGGAGGATCGTTACGAGAACGGTCACCGGTCTGGCAAGAGTCACCTGGGCGACTCTTACCATCCTTCCACCCCATGCCAGAGTCCTGGCATGCCCAGCAGCCTGGATTCTGGCTGCACGATCACCAGCAGGTGACCATAAACTTGGAGAAGCTTGCTAGAGAGCACCCGAGACGGTTCCTGCTCCAGAGGTGGAACCTCCAGAACCCGGAGCAGAGGTACCGGCAGTAGCTGGTACCTCTACGGGCCCTGCCTTTCTCTTCACTGAGGAAGGAGAGACGGTTCCCATTCCCAGAGGAACGGAAGGACCAGAGGAAGGCCCACCTGTCTCACCGGGACGATGAGACATACCCTTAGAAGTCTCTGTGCAAGACTTCTTGGAGGGGTGAGACCACCTTCTTCTTCCTTGGCTGGGGAGCCTTGGAAGGAGAAGTGGAGGAGGCGGCAAAAGATGACGACGAAGACGAAGAAGATGACAATGACTTCCTCTTCTTCTTGGACTTCTTCTTCGCCAACTTCCTCAGGATGGCAGAAAGGTCTTCCATCCAGGATGGGGCTGCGGTGGCTTCCCAAGCAGCAGGCCGCAGTACAACCTGGGAAGGAGAACCTGACAGAGCAGCAGCACTTCCACAGGCAATATCATTGGGAATGCCCGTTGCCCGACTATTTAGAAATCTCAGAAAACCAAATCACCCTGTGAATGCTAAGAATCCCAGGGAATTTAATGGCTTAGCGAGATTCCTGACTTTTGTGGTAACAATTACCATGAATGTCTGTCTTGACAGTGTGTTTGGAAATTACAGAAAAACCATAACACTGAGAACGCCAGAAATTCCAAGGAATTCGAGCATTCAGTGAGATTTCCGGTTATCGTAGTAACAATTATCAGGAATTCTCATCTCACCCAAGTGTTTGTAGATTGTAGGAGACCAAAACACTTGGAGAGTGCTAGAAATTTCAAAAAATTTTAAGTGCTTGGCGAAACCCCCGAATTTCGTCAGACGATCATCGGGTGGGGGCCCTCTTCAACTCCCGTAGAAATCGAGGAGGAATGGGCATATAAGATCCTTCCTCAACGACGTGGACGTACGTCCAGTAGGACTCAAAAGTCCCTCCAGGAACGTAGTCCCCTGACGCTGAATCCTACACGGAGCACTCTGCAGGATCCCTCCCATACACCTCGCCCTTCCTGGCGTAGCCATAGGAAGTAGAGGGAATGGGGGAGGAAGACTGGATGCTCTCGCTTGCCTTGCTAGCGGAACTAGCAGGAGAAGCCAGTCACGGGCAGCCATCAACCTGCAGTGATGGCTGCTCCCGCGAGTCTAGGAAAGTGTTATCGTCTGGAGAAAACACTTTCCCGAGGAGGGTTATGAAACTATCATACAGCAGGCAAAATGTCTGCCGCCACCAAGACTGGTCAGTCACATGAACGTGACTGTTGTCTGGGTGGGGCTGAGTGTGTACCTGATAGGAAAGAGTCGATACCGTCCTCCGAAGCATCCCAGTCCTCATCGATGCTGAAACCTCTCAAGAGGACCGATGGGGGAGCCCACACCAGTCTCTGCGTGCACGGTCCAGCAGGACCGTCACATCAACCACGAGTCTAGGAAAGCGTTATTGTCTGGAGAAAATGCTTTCCCTTGGAGGGTTATGGAACTCTCGTATGGCAGGCAAAGCGTCTGTTGCCACTAAGACCGGTCGGTCACATGAACGTGACTGTCTTCTGGGTGGGGCTGAGCGTGCACCTGACTGGAGAGAGCTGATACCATCCTCCAACTTATCCAAGTCCTCGTCGAGGCCAAAACTACTCAAGAGGACTGGATGCAGAGCCTCCACCGGTCTCTGCGTGCACGGTCCCGCGGGACTGTCACGTCAACCCCGGGAACCGAGCAATCGCCGTGAGAGAGATCACTGGCAAGGCGCGAGTCACCTGAGCGACTTGCTTCTTTTTTCAAACCTGTGCCCGAGTCATGACAGTGAGTGGACTTAGTGTCACCAACTCTGCATGCACGCGAATCTGAAGACACATTCACTCAGGGACTTGCGAATGAGCGCCCGACATGGAACTAGTCTTAGGGGCAGAACCTCTAGGACTAGCAGCAGAAACGTGAACCGAAGTTTGAGCTTCTACGGCTCCCGACATGCTAGGCCCTGGGGACAGCATGACAGTTCCCGTTCCTGAAGGAACAAGAGAGCCAGCAGAAGACCCAACCACCTCCTCAGTTTGAGGAGGCAGACACTTAGAAGTCCCGTGATAAAACTTATTAGGGGGAGAGACTAACTTCTCCTTCTACAGCAGGGAGCCTTGGAAGTCAAAGGGGTGGAGACTGATAAAAATATGATGATTCCGAAGAGAAGGATGACAACACTTGACAAGCTCTCTTCCTCTTCGATTTTTCCAAATTCTGCGAGACTTCTACAGGATGAGGTATTACCATCAGGAATAGTTAACAATCACAGGGCAGCGGCAAAGGCTTTGTCCAATGATGTAACTCCAGGATAGCAGTGGTCAATGAATATGATTTCCAGCAGGGGATCAGTACACACACTCAAGGACCAATATCACAGCATGCTACGAGTCACAGGTACAATTCCAAGGTTAGGATAACCACCATGAAGAGCTATCCAAACCATATACAGCTATAATCACAATCACCACTGACAGTCTGTAAAATAAAGAAAATAGGATTCAAAGTAATAAAGATACTCCTCTCACATCCAAGGGCACTGCCCTCTGAAATGAGAGGAGATCCCCCAAACACCAAGACCACATGCTCCCTCTTCTACCTTCGTCCGATAGCTAGCAAAAGGATGAAGGAGAAGAGGAATTACCAGAATAAACAAAGTACAAACCTCTAAAGTTCCCCTCAGTAATTCCCAAAGCGTAAATGTAAATTTATGTACTAATAAAGATGTTGGATACCTTTGCCGCCGACCCTTAACACAAAGTAGAAAGGTGGCTATCACAAAAAGTTGGTTTGTATATTATTACTTAATTCCACCCATTATTAATATCAAACACAGTATATACATATTTATCCCAAAAATAAAAAATGAAAGATCTCAACGGGAAAATGATCAACGGCCAGTCAGCAAGAGCTCACAAAAAACACGTCTACATCGGAAGACGACCGAAAGAAAAAAGTGGAGTGTTTACATCTGGGCAGGCGGGCCTACCCGCCTGCCACACGGTAGTTCCTGCCTAACCACCTTGTTCGAGAATTTAACAGCCGTAATTCCAGCTACGATGAAAGTAATTCCTCATGTAAAGGACCGAGGGTTTGTCTATTGTGTAGGAACAAACCTATTTTTGGTAGTCACTGTTGAGTTCTCAAAACCCTTCCACATCCCTGACGAAAAGACATGGGATTTGGGTACGAGATCATCCTACTTTGACCAACAAAAAGGATTATGGTTGTATTTAAACAATATGACAATGCACAAGTGCATAACCACTTCTTGTGGTTTTGACATAGCAGGTAAACTGGGTATTAGCGTTCGCTGAGGATAATAGAGATTGCCCTCTTATCCTGAGTCCATTTATACTCTATCACATCTTATATTGTTCATCATCACAATACAATACCCAGCCACAAGACCAGATAAGAGAATTCTTTGACATTAGTCTCATCACCATAGAGCTCTGGATAGACCATAGAAAGGGTAATTCTTGAGAACTCAACAGCAACTACCAAAAATAGGTTTTTCCTATGTCAAAACCTGTTTTCTTTTCAATTATTTGCAAGTCAAAAGTGGGGTGTCTTTTAAGGTCGGAGCACCTTTAATTCTAGAAAATGTTAATTTCTTACATTTAACTTACAGTCCATTTCTTTTAATTTCATTTGCAAACTTTAGCCCTTGTAAATTCATTGCTCCTGTCAGAATTACCCATTGGAGGTGAGGGAGATAAAGGGTAGTGAGAGGGGGAGAACTCCTGAGTAGCAGAGTAGTCTATTTTACACACAAACACACACAAAAAGGAGCCAAGAACAGAATAAAACTCATATGACATAGTAACGATGCACCTCTAACAGCCATTGACAGGTCATAGAGAAAGATGTAGTATTTGCTTTAGAGCTGATAATGCTTTAATAAGCTTCCAGCCCTCTAAGTCTTTGGGGTTAGAGCATCTTTAATATGATACTGTTATTGTACAATAAAGTTTCATACATACTTACCTGGCAGATATATACTTAGCTATAGACTCCGTCGTCCCAGACAGAAATGACAATTTGTCGAAAATTGCATTTTTCCTAACTATACAAACCTGAGGTTTCCTTTAACAATAGGAAGGTAAACTAGCGGCAGCTGGACGGTCGTAAGCTTCGAACAAGGGGAGAACGGTAGTTAACTGCTTGTCCGATCGTGCGCGCGCCGCGCGCCCGGCGGTGAAGAATCACTTTTGCGGTTTAGGCCCATGCAAAAAGTTGCAGAGTGAGGGGTGGTATGAGGTGGGACTATATGTAAAGGACCTCAGGTTTGTATAGTTAGGAAAAATGCAATTTTCGACAAATTGTCATTTGTTCCGATACGTAATACAAACCCTCGGTCCTTTAACAATAGGAAGACTCACTTCTTGGTGGGTGGAATCTGAGTCTTTTTGGTGAACAGACTGGTGTTCGTCCAACCTTGGAATGCCTCCCTGGTCGTTAAGAGCAAGGGAGGGATCCAAAACCTCTGTCCGATTGATCGGGGTGTGCACCGCAGGATCAATGGTCAGACCTCTGAGCCAAGTACTAAGAGAGAGGCAAGCGTATCTCTTCGTACCAGCATTGTAAGAACTTGTTTCCTGTACAGGAGCCAACATAAAAGTTATGGGTTTGTCTCAAGTAGGCATCCACTCCTTCCCCCTTGTTGGAGGGAGTGGAGGATATTTGCTTCTATCCCTAACTAAAGGGATAGATTGGGGCTCGGTTGAGTAGCTTACCTGCATCGGATTCCTTTCCAGCATGGTGACGACCGTGACCCTCCCCTGCCCACAGGTAGAGAGAGAGAAAGATGGAGAAGAGAAGCCAGTCGCACTCTCATTCAACCATTCATTCTACAGTCACAACCAGAATCGATGCTGTTCTGCCTGCTCGGGTGCTGGGTAAGCTTACACAACGTGTTGAGCAGCCACCACAGGTCCCAAGGAAAAGTATCCAAGGACTTGTGGGCAATATCCCGAAGGTAGAAGGACGTGAAGGTAGTCTGGTTGGCCCAGACACCTGCCTTCAGGGACCTGCGCCACGGAGAAGTTCTTGCGGAACGCCAAAGAGGGGTCCAATACCTCTGACTTCGTGGGCTCTCGGTCGGAGCGTACGGATGTCGTCACTACCATCAGCCTCGTACGCTCTCCTGATCACCTCACGCAGCCAGAAAGAAAGCGTGTTTCTTGGATACTTCTTTCTTGGTAACCCCAGTGCTAACGAAGAGGCGTCGACACTCAGGCCTGAGGTGTCGAGTTTTCTTCAGATAGCGCCGTAGCGCCCTCACAGGACAAAGCAGCATCTCATCCGTATCGTTGTCGGTGAAATCCATTAGGGAGGGGATTGTGAAAGACTCGAACCTGTCGTCAGGGATCGACGGATTCTGAGTCTTAGCTACGAAATTCGGGACGAAATCGAGCGTCACAGATCCCCAGCCCCTGGAATGTTTTAACATTGAAGGACAGACCATGAAGTTCCCCTACTCTCTTCGCCGATGCCAGGGCCAGCAAGAAGAGGGTCTTGAGGGTCAGATCCCTGTCTGACGACTCTCGGAGTGGCTCGAATGGTCTTCGAGTCAAACTCCTAAGGACGAGAGTCACATCCACTCAGGTGGCCTGAGCTCCCTGGGTGGGGCAAGACCTTTCGAAGCTCCTCATTAGCAAGGAGATCTCGAACGAGTTCGAGATGTCCAGTCCCCTCAGTTTTAGGACGAGTGCCAGTGCAGCTCTATATCCTTTAACTGTGGGTACTGAGAGGAGCTTCTCTCGGCGAAGAAATACGAGGAAATCCGCTACCTGCTGAAGAGTGGCTCTGAGAGGAGATAGACCCCGTCTACGACACCAACCACAGAAGACGGCCCACTTCCCTGGTACACAGCTGCAGGAGGACTGTCTGACGTGTCCAGCCATCTCTGTTGCTGCGCTGCGAGAAAAGCCTCTCGTTCGCAAGAGATGGTGGATAACAGCCAGCCGTGAAGTTGTAGGGACTGGACTGCTCGGTGGTACCGCTCTACGTGTGGCTGGGCTAGAAGGTTGTGCCAGTGGGGCATCTCTCTCGGTTCTTCTGCAAGAAGAGCCAGCAGGTCCCGGATACCAAAAACGGCTTGTTTAGGTCGTTTGGGAGCCACCAGGATCATCCTGAGATTGGGAGTGACCAGCGCTCGGCTGATCACTTTCCGAATCAGACAAAAGGGAGGAAAGGCGTAGACGAAGAGGTTGTCCCAGGGGTGTTGAAGAGCGTCCTCTGCAGCTGCCCATGGGTCCGGCACGGCTGAGCAAAAAAACTTGAAGTTTTTTGTTGTGCCGGTGGCGAACAGGTCTATGACTGGACGCCCCCACAGGTTGAAGAGCCTTTCGCCACTTCTGGGTGTAGGGACCACTCGGTCCCTATTACCTGATCCCAAGACGGCTGAGCTTGTCCGCTACTACATTCCTCTTGCCTGGAATGTAGCGTGCTGACAGCTCTATCGAATGAACCGTGGCCCACTCGTGCACCTGCACCGTCAACTGGTGTAGCGGGGAGAGACACACTAGGCCCCCCTGCTTGTTGACTGTATGCCACTACCGTGGTGTGTCGCACATCAACACCACTGAGTGTCCCATCAAGCGGTCTTGGAACTCTTGGAGAGCGTAAAACGCCGCCTTGAGTTCCAGGACATTGATGTGAAGGTGCTTGTCGTGATGGTCCCCACACACTGCAGCCAGCAACTCCTTCAGGTGTGCGCCCCATCCCTCGGTCGATGCGTCTGAGAACAGCAGCATCTCCGGGGGGGGAGTGCGTAGGGGCACTCCTCTTAAGAGGTTCCTGTCGTCGAGCCACCAGGCTAGGTCCTGCCTCACCTTCTCCGTGATGGACACGGGGAAGTAAGGTGGATCCTTTACCTGTGACCAACTCTCCCTTAGTCTACCACTGGAGAGGACCGCAGGTGAAGACGTCCGTGAGGAACTAACTTCTCGAGTGACGACAGGTGGCCGATCACGACTTGCCATTGCTGAGCTGCCTGTTCCTGCCGAGACAGGAAACGGCCGGCTGCCTCCCTGAATTTGCTGATCCTCAAGTCTGCGGGGCGGACTTGAGCTGCTACCGTATCGATCAGCATACCCAGGTACTTCATCTTCTGCTTGGGTCGAGATCGGACTTCTCGTAGTTTATCACGATCCCCAGATCGCGACAAAAACTTTAGAAGCCGATCCCTGTCCTGCAGCAACTGCGAGCGGGAGCTCGCCAGGACCAGCCAATCGTCGAGATACCTCAGAAGACGTATCCCGTGCGAATGGGCCCAAGCAGACACCAGCGTGAACACTCTCGTGAACACCTGTGGGGCGGTTGAGAGACCGAAGCAGAGTGCCCTGAATTGGTACACCGTCCCGTCGAAGATGAAGCGGAGGTACTTTCTGGAGGACTGATGGATGGGTATTTGGAAATACGCATCCTTCAGGTCCCACTGAAAGCATGAAGTCGTTCTCCCTGATGGAGTCCAGCACGGAACGTGCCGTCCTCCATCTTGAACCGAGTCTGGCGAACAAATCGGTTCAGGGGAGAGAGATCTATCACCGGGCGCCAGCCCCCCGATGCCTTTTCCACTAAGAAAAGGCGGCTGTAAAAGCCCGGTGACCGATCTACTACGACTTCTACAGCTCGTTTGGTCAGCATGGTCTTGATCTCCTGCCGAAGAGCGTCGTCCTTTGAGGATCCCAGAACATATGTCTGCAGATGGACCGGGTTGGAGGTGAGGGGTGGCCGAGATTCGAAGGGTAGTAGATATCCCTCCGAAGGACGTCTACTATCCAGGTCTCGGCACCGTAGCGCTGCCAAGTTGCCCAATGGCTCGCCAGGCACCCCCCCACTTCCGGCAGCTGGTGAGGGGGAACGCCGTCCCTAGCGTTTCCCACCTCGCTTCGACTTCTTCCCAGCACCTCCCCGGGGAAAGGAGGGCTGGGAGGAGGGCTGGTTACGGCCTCCTTTACTAGAAGTTGAAGCAGGAAGAGTCTTTCCTCGGGGGCTCGATGGAGCAGCCGTCTTAGCAGCGAGGAAGCGCTAGCTAAACTCTTAGGCTAGCTTAGCCGAGATGTACGAGGTTGCCCAGAAAACCTTCGTAACTGCCTGGTGAACCAGACGGTCACTGTCATCAGTGCGCCGTCTTTCCACCGCAGCGTCCACCATCTCTCCGGGAAAGAGAGCGGAGGAACTCTTCATTGGTCCGTTACGTAGTCCATTTACCGCTTCACGCCCGGCCCCCTTGGCTACTCGTGTAAGGACAGCGTCCCTACGACGGAGAACCAAGTTGGCCCACAGGTTTGCCGTCTGATGGGCGAGGTAGGAAATGGCCCTACCTCCAGACTGGCACAGTCTCCTGAAGTCGGGGTCGTCTTCGAGGGCAGCGCCCCCGGCGTCGGCCGCGACCTTGGATACTGTGAGGGACCACAGATCCAACCAAGAGACTGCCTGGAAACAAAGCTGCCATAGCGGTAGCTTCCAGGCCCAGTGCCTCCTGCTGCGAGAACCATAGGTTCTCTGACAGGAGCTGCTGCAGGGACACACCTGGAGTTAGCCTAGCTAGCTCCGGGTTAACCTGTTTGGGCGGTATTGGATCTACTGATGGCACGTAGAACTTCCGCTGTCGCTGCAGAGGAGGAGGAAGTAGCTTGGAAGACCGTCCTGACTTAAGTGAGTCCTCTCGTCCTGAGACGAAATACTCCACCTGGTCAAGGACTGAGTCTGCAAGCTCCGATCGCGGGCAGTCCCACCGTCAATTTGGGTTCCCTCTTCGGGCCCCAAAATGACTCGAGCCGGGGACGTGGGCTCAGATGGTGGTAGCGGCGATCCTTCCCCCAGGTCGTTGTGCTGACGAATCAGCGCAATAACCTGGGCAAAGTTCCTCTGGATCTCAGGAGTTACAGCGTCCTGAGGAGTAGGACCGTCCAGTCCCTCCAACAGGAGCAGCTCTCGAGACCCTCCTCCTTCAGAAGGAGGAACAGCAACAGACCCCTGACGGTCGCCTCCAAACCACTTGCGCGTACGACCTGGCTGGTCCTACAACCATGCCTGGTTCGTGCGGCGTCGTGGCGGGATCGTGAGCGGCGCACCTCTCACGATCACTCCTGGGTACCTCGCTCTTCCCAGTGTAGCCCGAGGAAGTTGAAGGTATAGGAGAGACAGACCTGACGCTCCCCCCCCGTTCGCTGGCAGGACCAGCGTACGTGAGGGGCTGCAGCCGATCACCAACCCGCGGTGGGGATCGTGCTGCAGGCCTGGTCGTGCCGCTCACCTGTGGCGAGCGGCTCGACTGAGCACGTCGTCCCCGATCTCGTGCGTCAGACGAGCTGCTGCTGGCCACCGTCTCCGTCCGGTCCCTGTGGGAGCGGCGGTCAGGTGATCTGCAGAGCTGCGCTTTCGCGGTGAGACCGGTGAGCGTCCTCACGGCACGTCAAAACCGCTGGTACCAGCCGAAGCTGGTGCCGTTGGTCGAGGGGACCTCTCTCAGCCTCAACCCGTGGCCCGGTCAGAGACCGTCACGTCAACCCGAGGTACCGGCTGGTCGCTACGAGAGCGGCCGCTGGCCTGGCGAGCGTCACTTGCGCGACTCTCGACAGTCTTCTGCTCCGTGCCTCTGTCGTGACGGTGAGCAAGCTCAGGCGTCTTGACATTGGCTGCACGGTCGCCCGAAGGAGACCGTACACTCGGACCTTCTCGCGAACGAGAAGTCGAGACCGGTACCTGACTTAGCAGCAGTGCTACTAAGACCAGGCGCGGATGTACCAGCAGTAGCCAGCACATCCTTGGTCCCCGTCTTCTTCTTCTTCTCAGAAGAGGAGACGGGCCCCGTTCCCGAGGGAACAGGAGGACCAGCAGAAGCACCCCCCGTCACGCCAGAGCGAGACGGGCCCTTCGAAGGTCCCGTAGGAGCCTTCTTAGGGGGGGAGGAGGCAGCCTTCTTCTTCTTCGGCTTGGAAGCCTTAGAAGTCGAAGGGGAAGAGGCGGCGGGGGCAACAGACGACGAAGAAGACGATGAAGACGACGACGACATCTTCCTCTTCTTCTTCCTCTTCTCGTCAGCTCTCTCAGGACGGACGTCAGGTCTTCCATCCACGGAAAAGTCGGGCCAATTGCCGAAGCAACACGCCCCGACTGATCCTGTCCGGGGAAAGACCTGAGACCGGTGCAGCACCTCCATGACGAGACGCGACGTGGGCAGGGGCAGGCACGGCAGGAGCGGCAGGAACATCAGCAGCAGGACCAGCACCATCAGGACCAGCACCAGCAGGACCAGCACCAGCAGGACCAGCAGCAGCAGGACCAGCACCAATAGGACAGCACCAGCAGGACCAGCACCAGCAGCAACATCAACATTAGAGTCCCGCACCGCGCGCTTCGTAGGAGCGGCGCGAGGGGCTGGGCCAGCAACACTCGCTGCAGGTACGGCAGGTACGGCAGCATAATCCGGCGTCACAGACCTCTCCATCTCAGCCAAACTCATCATTGGGACGGGCGGTAGATCCAGGGGCGAACTTTTGGGGCAGCGAAAGTCGGGCGTCGGCAGCACATAAAACCCAGGTGGCGGCGGCACGCCCCTCTTAGGCACGGCAGCGATCGGCATCTGAATTGACGCCGTTGGAGTCACTGACGCAATGTGTTGCGTATACACCACATGAGGAGGGGCGGCGTACGCTGGTGTTGACACCGTATTGGTCGTAGTTGTAACCACACCATGAGTTACCACTGCCGACCCCGCTAGCCGTTGAATCAAGCCCTGGATACTGGGGGCGCCCTGCAGTCCCAACGACGCCCACACCTGTCCAAGGTCGTCACTCACAGAAGGCACACCTGAGGGAGGAACAGTCGGGTCAGTTAGAGGGGCACCCTCACGCTGGGGGAGGACGAACCCCACCCAGAGCGGACGGAAGACCCCGAATACAATTGCACATCCGGGTATCGGGCACCCTCCTCCACACTCGACGGATCGAGTGAGGAAGAAGACTCCGAAACTCCCGCAGGGGAAGGCGCAAATCGTGGGGGCTGAGCTGGAGGCAGGAAGGATGACGAGGTATCCGTAACCAAAGGAGTCGCTGGAGAGCTTTCCGACGACTCCTTGGTAAACCTACGCCTCTTCCTACCCTCGTACAGCACCCACTGCGCCTCGGACCAATTTACACATACATCACATGGTTCGGTTCGGGAGCATTCTCGCCCCCGACACCGAAAACATAAACTCATGAGGATCATATCTGGGTAAGAGCGGAATCCGCCGCTTTACGCCCCTCCAACCCGGGACACACTCTACGGCAGTTTGGTTCGCGGCGAAAGCTCTTCTTGATCCATGATTAATTAATCTTCACTCAATGAAAAATGAAAACAAAGTACTTACAATTTCATTCAAGACCACACACAAACCAGTCAGAAGAAATTGTAACATCCAAAGCACACGACGAAAATAGCGGGCAGAGCGATGACGAACACGTCTGTCCACACCACGGCCGAAAGCAAAAGATTCTTCACAGCGGCGCTGCGCGCGCGGCGCGCGCACGATCGGACAAGCAGTAACTACCGTTCTCCCTTGTTCGAAGCTTACGACCGTCCCAGCTGCCCGCTAGTTACCTTCCTATTGTTAAAGGACCGAGGGTTGTATTACGTATCGGAACAAATTCAAATTTCGCGGCACACACTACAGGTAGGTCAGGTGATCTACCGGCCTGCCGCTGGGTGGCAGGAATAGGAACCATAACCGTTCTTGAACCAGATTTTCTCTTCCACCTGTCTCCTGAGGGGAGGCTGGGTGGGCCATTCAATCGTATATATCTGCCAGGTAAGTATGATGAAACTTTATTGTACAATAAACAATATCATTTTCATACATTCAACTTCCCTGTCAGATATATACTTAGCTGATTGGCACCTTTGGCAGAGGGTAAGAGACAGCTTAGGTTTACTGATTAGACAGGTAAACAACATATGTTGTAGGTAATAAAAGTTAATTAACAATACCCTGGTTCCTACCTGTTTAGGCGGAAGATTTCATAGCTACTGCTTAGAAGTCTGCTTCGCCTCAAAAGCTTCAGCGAGGGTGTGACCTATGGCTGAGAACTCATGAAAGGACTGTCAATGGGGTCTTATCCACTTACTCGACAGAACCTGATGGCAATTGTCACTGGGGTCCTATCCACTTACATGACAATATACCTATGCCTATTGGCATACAAAGGAGTACAACAACATGATCCCGATCACCTGATCCTACCGTGGATTAGTATTTACGATTGAAAGGAGTTATCCCCAAACATCTTTCAAACAACCTAAAAACTCAACACCAAATTATTTTAAAATCACACTATACAAAATATAAGGATAAAAAACAAATTTAAGGATCAGTCTTATCTCCTTTACCCAGCACTGTATCCGCTGATACATACGGTCCCAGAGAGAAGCATTTCTCGTATGTTACTCTTACATCTCTTAAGTAATGTGAGGCAAACACCGAGTTGCACCTCCAATACGTGGCTGCTAAGATGTTCTTCATCGACATGTTCTTATTGAACGATAAAGATGTAGCAACTGCACGTACCTCGTGTGCTTTAACCCTTAATGTCTTAAATGAATCACTATCACAACTCATGTGAGCTTCAGTTATTATTACATTTTAACAAAAAGGCTAATGCATTTTTGACATTGGTCTTCTCGGGTCTTTAACAGCACACCAGAGGCTTTGATTGCAACCTTGCAAACTGTTTCTTCTTTTGCAAGTAAAACTTCAATGCTCTAACAGGGCATAATGCTCTTTCAATTTCATTTCCCACTAATTGAGAAAGCCCTTTTAACTTGTCAAACGTTCTAGGCCTAAGGTCTTGAGGGATTTTCGTTTTTCGCTAAAAACAAAGGCCTGAAAGACAATACTGCCGAGTCTCCCTTAAAACCCACTCTCAAGTCTAGAGCTTGCAACTCACTTACCCTTTTTGCAGTAGCGAGAGCTATCAGGAAAATACATTTTCTTGTTATGTCTCTGAAAGACGCTTTATCAGGAGGCTCGAATCTCTCTGACATTAGATATCTGAGGACCACATCTAGGTTCCAACTAGGGGTGAGTGAAGTTCTTGATTTCGTCGTCTCAAATGATCTAATTAAATCATGAAGATCTTTGTCATTCTCTATGTTCAGGCCCCTATTCCTGAACACAGCAGACAACATGCCCTTATACCCTTTAATGGTTGACACTGCTAACTGAGATTCTTCCCGTAAATATAAAAGAAAATCAGCAATTTCGGTCACAGAGGTATCGGAGGAGGACAGCTTCTTCGCCTTGCACCATCTACGGAAAACTTCCCACTTCGATTGGTATATCCGCATGGTTGAGGACCTTCTTGCTCTCGCAATTGCTTTTGCAGCTTTGCGAGAAAAGCCTCTCGCTCTGACCAGTCTTTCGATAGTCGAAAGGCAGTCAGGGCGAGAGCGTGGGATGTTTTTGTGGGTACCTCTCGAAGTGGGGTGTTTGAGCAGATCTGTCCTTTCGGGAAGAGATCTGGAGAAGTCCACCATCCATTCCTGTACCTCTGTGAACCATTCTCTTGCAGGCCAATAGGGAGCGATCAACGTCATCCTCATTCCTTCCGAGGACACGAACTTCCTTATTACTTCCCCCAGAATCTTGAATGGGGGAAAAACATACGCATCTATGCCCGTCCAGTTCATGAGCATGGCATCGACTGACAGGGCTCTGGGATCATCCCCCACCGAGCAAAAGTTCTCCATCCTTCTGGAGAGGAACGTTGCAAATAGGTCTACTTGAGGCTTCCCCCAAAGAGACCATAGTTGCTGGCAGACTTGTGAATGCAGGGTCCATTCTGTTGGAAGGACCTGGTTCTTTCTGCTCGATCTGTCCGCCCTTATATTTCTCCCTCCTTGAACGAACCTCGTCAGGAGCACTATCCTTCGTTCCTCCGTCCAGACCAACAGATCCCTTGCCAGCTCGTAAAGGGAGAAAGAGTGTGTCCGCCCCTGTTTTCTGATATATGCCAGAGCCGTGGTGTTGTCCGAGTTGACCTGGACCACCACGCCTCTGACTTCGCTCTCGAAATGTCTCAGTGCCAAATGTACGGCTATGAGCTCTTTTGCGTTTATATGCCAGGTCTTCTGTTCTTCCGTCCAGATGCCTTACACCTCCTTCGTCCCTAGTGTTGCTCCCCATCCCGTCTCCGAGGCGTCGGAGAACAACACTAGGTGAGGGTTCTGCAGAGACAAGGACACTCCCTCGTTCTTTCTTAGAGGTTCTAACCACCATCGCAAGTGGTATTTGATGCTTTCCTCTATGGGAAAGGTATCCGTCAGCTCTCCTGTCTTCCTGTTCCAACTTCTCCTTAGATGGAACTGCAAGGGTCTCATGTGCAGCCTCCCCAGAGAAACAAACTGCTCTAGCGATGAAAGGGTGCCCAGAAGACTGAGCCATTCCCTCGCTGAGCTTCGTTCTTTCTCCAGGAAGGCCGAGATCTTTTCCATCCCTTTCGCAATCCTTTCTTGAGATGGATATGCTCGAAAACCCCGAGAATCCATCCGAATCCCCAGATAGACGATGTTCTGGCTGGGGATCGTCTGAGACTTCCCGAGGTTCACGAGCAATCCGAGAGATCTGACTAATTCCAGAGTTATCTCCAAGTCCTCCAAACACTGTTGTTTTGACTGCTCTTATGAGCCAGTCGTCCAAGTAAAGCGATATTCTCACCCCCTTCAGATGTAGCCATCTTGCTACGTTCCTCATCAACGCCGTAAACACCTGAGGAGCTGTCGAGAGGCCGAAGCACAAAGCCCTGAATTGATAAATCCTTCCCTGCACCATGAATCGAAGATATTTCCTCGACGAATGATGCAGGGGAACGTGAAAGTAAGCATCCTGAAGGTCGAGGGAGACCATCCAATCTCCTGGACGGAGAGCAGCGAGGACCGAATTGGAGGTCTCCATGGAGAACTTTGTCTTCTCCACGAAGCGGTTCAATGCACTCACGTCCAGGACCGGCCTCCACCCTCCCGAGGCTTTTGGCACCAAAAAGAGGCGATTGTAAAAGCCCCGAGAGTGCGGACCCTGTACTCTCTCGATGGCCTCCTTCTCCAACATTTGCTGTACTAACCCGAGAAGGGCATCTCTTTTTACAGGATCTTTGTACCTCGCCGACAGCTCCCTCGGTGTCGTCGTCAATGGAGGTCTGTTCCTGAAGGGGATGAGGTATCCTTTCTTGAGAACTTGTAGGGTCCAAGCATCCGCTTTTCTTGAAGCCCATGCTTCTGAAAATTTCAGAAGTCTGGCCCCTACTGGTGCTTGGAGGACTGGAACCTCATTTTGGATTCTTTCTCGGGACTCTGATAGAAGATCTTCCTCTTTTTTCCCCTCCTCTCTTCCTTGGGGCTCGGCTTGAAGTGCTGCCTCGAAAGGGCTGTTGGGCAGTTCTTGGCTCCCTCTTTGTGACAGGAACAGCTGGTCTAGGTTTCTTTGCAGATTGCACCAGCAAATCTTGTGTTGCCTTCTCAGTGAGAGTGTGGGAAATATCCCTCACTATCCTGCCCAGAAAAGGGATGCCACTTCAGCCAATCCATCATGCACCGCCTTGTCCATACAGGCAAGCACACTATGCAAGACTTCTAGTTCTAAAAACTGAGGGTCTTGCGTCTTCTTGGCCAAAGCCCCAAGAGACCAGTCTAGGAAGTTAAAAACTTCCAAGACATGGAATATTCCCTTGAGGAGATGGTCCGTTTCAGACATTGTCCAGCTCGTTTTGGCCGATGGAAGAGCGTGTCTCCTTGCTGAGTCCACCAAGGTCGAGAAGTCCGCCTGTGCAACGTCTTGAGTCCCTGCCAGGTGAAGGCCGATGTTGCCCTTTGTCTTTGATTACACTAAGACCCTCCTGACAAGGACGACGGCCGCCTGTGCGACAACTCTCGTCCTAATCAGGAGAAGTCCTTGAATGTCTCTCCATTTTTGCAGAATCACGCCCGTCCTGACAGGGGCTACGGCCGCCTGTGCGACATCTAGAGACCCTGTCAGGCGAAAACTGATCCTGAGAAAAATCCCAAAGAGAAGCCTCCAAGTCCGCCTCAAACTCCGACAATGCTTCTGATTCATAGCGCCTGAAGCCTGGTCCGTGTAGTTTGGATAAGTCCTTGCGCCTACTTGTCACTTGATGGATATTAGGCACTTCAGGAGCGAGGCGCCTGAATCTCAGGCGCCCGACGCTTGGCAGTAGGCTCAGGCTCTTTACGTCTAGAATCAGGCTCTTCGCGCCTGGCTTCAGCCGCTTCAGGCGCTTTGCGCCTCATTTCAGGCGCCGTGTGCCTCGTTTCAGGCGCTTTGCGCCTCACTTCAGGCGCTTTGAGCTTTGATTCAGGTGCTTTTCGCCTCATTTCAGGCGCCCCAAGCGCTTTTCGTCTCGCTTCAGGCGCCTCAGGCGCTTTGCGTCTGATTTCAGGAGTCTCAGGCGCTTTACGTCTGATTTCAGAAGTTTCAGAAGCTTTGCGCCTCGATCCAGGCGCTTTTCTTCTAGTAGGAGTTTCAGGCTCTTCTAGCCATCCATGAAAATCCTCTCGCCTTGTAGGCGCTTTGCACCTGACAGGAGCCTGGCGTCTGGCTGGTGCCAGGCTCCTGGCAGGCGCCTCGTCCGAGCTCTCAGAGAATTCCATAGGACGGGATCTTTTAATTGGAAGGAATTTATCCTTTCTTCTAGGAGGGTCCTTCTTAAGAACTCCTACTAATGAAGATATTTGCCTTTGCATTTGCTCCAAAGAAATACTTCGTAGCTGGGCGTCCTCTTTTTCTAATTCCGATGAAGGAGAAGGAACTTCCGAAAATACCTCCTTTCTCTTCTTTTCCGGAGGATATTCTTCCAGAAATTCTTCCGGGCTAGAGTCAAATACATGTACTGGAGACTTCCAAGATCTCTTCGAAGGTCTCGATAATCTGTCAGAACTCCATCCTTTCTTCGAAGACGAATCAGAAGAAGAAAAGTACTGTTTCAGGACGTCTTTCCAACGACTATCCTTGGCAGTCTGGGACGCAACTACAGAATCTGCCGAGGGGACGCCTGACCGGTGGGGATTCTCTGAAACCTCCCTGCGGCTTTCGACATTCCTTCTCCTCTGGGCTTGGGAGCTTGAAAGAGGTCTAGACCTGGGAGCAAGACAGAGCCGATCAGACGCACCCTCCACTTCACTGGGAACACTTTCACTATGCTTACCTTCTAATTCCTTTAGTTTACGCTCCATTTCCAAAAGCGAAGCTTTCAGACTTGCAATTTCCGATGTTGAACTTGCAGAGTTGGATAATTGAGAAGGTAAAGCTGTATGGGAGGAAACAATTGGATTAGAGATAGGCAATCGCCCGCTAACTGGCTCGTTAGAGACCGACCTACTCACACTTCTTGGAAGAGGCTTTTCTAGCCCTATCCCTTTCCAACTTTCTCAAATAGGAATCAAGCATCTTCCATTCCTCCTCATTTAAATCCTTGCATTCATCACATGTATTCAATTGTGAGCATACATTCCCTCTACAATTCTTACAAGTGGTGTGAGGATCTACCGAAGCTTTCGGTAGTCTCACATAACAACTCTCATTCACACACACACTGAACGAAATCGAAACGTCAGACATTATGAGAAAAATCCAAATCCGAAATAAAAAAAACAGTCCACAATAGCGTATGCCAAACCAGAGATCCAATACGTCACCAAATAGCAGTTCAAAAGATCAACGGCGTAATGAAATTCGAAAGTCAAAGCAGGAGGAACTAGCAAACGATGTTACCAGCCCCGGCGACAGAGAAAATCTGGTTCAAGAACGGTTATGGTTCCTATTCCTGCCACCCAGCGGCAGGCCGGTAGATCACCTGACCTACCTGTAGTGTGCGCCCACGAAAATTTTGAATTTCTGTCGGGGACGACGGAGTCTATAGCTAAGTATATATTCTGACAGGGAAGTTGAATGTATGAAACTATAATTTTTTTTTTTTTTTTTTTTTTTTTTTTGCAAATTTATGCACTAATAAATTCACTGTCAAAGTTGGAGTTATCCATCATTAGCAGGAGAGATGGGGGGGGAGTGGGGGGGGAGGGGGGGGGGGGGACTCTTGAGGAGCAAAAGTACAGTGGATTTAATTTAAACACACACAAGTTCACACAATGAAGGAATGAAACTTATATGCTGTAGACATAACACATCTCTAACAGCCACTCACAGGCCATAAACAAAACGATATTGTTGCTTTTAAGCCAATAACATCTGCAGAAGCTCCCACTCCTCACAATTCTGCTCTGCTCTCCTAGGCCCCCATACGCAATTACCCTGGTCTATCCCACTATACTGCACTATCATATATCTTAATCAGCATGCTACATATTAAAAATGTTAGAATGTTTCCATCATATTCTTCCTCCTACTGTGTTGCAAACCAGAGAGCTTTATATTCAATGTATATATATCAAGTTTATTTTGTGGTGGGCTGCTGCATCATGTGGGTAATGACAAGTTGTGGGTAATGCAGCAGTACCTGTAAATCCTTGTTACTCAACAGATTACTGCATGTTACTATTGGGAGGACAGGCCATCAAGGTGTCCATTAAAATGAGGTGCCACTACAGCAATACTGCATAATTACAGTGTAATAAACTGAAACACATACTTACTTTAAATCCTGCCTCAAAACATTATTCAAAAAGTGTTCATAGTTTTGAATTTTCTCTTTACTGGCCATCATATAAGCTTCTGAAATAAAGAAAAAACAAATATTAATACTGTGTATTACTATTGATCTCAACATATATTACTGGTTATGTAAGAAAAAATTTCTGTATAAATGAAATAACAAATGAAATAAAATTAAAATCACAATTTTTGAAAGTAAATTGTACTTTTCCTAACTATACAAACCTAGGTCCTTTACAATAGGAATTACTTAAGGCGTGTCTGGACAAGACTGCTTAATTCTCAAACAAGGTGGTTCGGTAGTTAACTACTGGTCCGGTCATTGGTAGTCTCTGACCACCCTCTCCCTCCTTGGCAGGGAGCCCCAGAAGTCGAAGGGCCGGAGACTGATGAAAATATGATGATTCCGAAGAGGAAGATGACGACACTCGACAAACTCTCTTCCTCTTCAACTTGTCCAAATTCTGCGAGACCCCTTCCACAGGAGGAGGCACATTTACCAACAGGAACAGAGTTAATAATCACAGGCCAGCAGTGAAGGCTTTGTGCAGTGGCGCTCCAGGATAGCCGTGATAAACGAATATGATTTCCAGTAGTGGACCAGCACATACACTTGAGGACCAATATCACAGCATGCTACAAGTCACAGGTACAATTCCAAGGTTAGGATAACCAACACGAAAAGATATCCAACCATCTACTACTGTAATCACTATCTCCACTGTTAGTCTGTAAAATAAATAAAATGGGATTTAATGTAATAAGGATACTCCTTTCACATCCAAGGGTACCGCCCTCCGAAATGAGAAATCCCCCAAACACCAATACCACACGCTCCCTATTCTACCCTCATTTGGTGGCTAGCGAAAGGACGAAGAAGAGGAATTACCAGAAAAACAAAGGACAAACCTCCGAAGTTCCCCTGGGTAATTCCCAAAGCGTAAGCATAAATTTCGGATGAATACATGTCTCGTTAAAGGGCAAAAATATGTACTGATAAAGATATTGTCATACCTTTGCTGCCGACCCTTAAACACAAAGTAAAAAGGCGGCTATCAAGGCTATCACAAAAAGTGGGTTTGCATATTAATTATCAAATTTAATTATTAATATCAAACATAGTATATTTGAAAAATAAAGAATTAAAGATCCCACCGGGAAAATGATTAATGGCTAGTCAGCAAGAGCTCACAAAAATACATCTTCATTGGAAGACGGCTGAAAGAAAAGTGGAGTGTTTGCATCTGGGCAGGCGGGCTTACTTGCATACCAGACAGTAGTTACTGCCTAACCATCTTGTTCAAGAACTTAATGGCCGTAATTCTAGCTACGCTGAAAGTACTAATTCCTTATGTAAAGGACCGAGGGTTTGTATATCGTGTAGGAACAAACCACTGTTAGCCTGTAAAAGAAAGACAATATGATTAAAAAATAAGGATACTCCTCTTGCATCCAAGGGCACCACCTCCGAAACGAGAGGAGATCCCTCAAACACCATCACCACAAGGCACCTGCCTCTCTTGTCACCCAATAAGCTAGCGAAAGGATGAAAGAGAAGAGGAAATACTTGAAGAAAAACCAAGGACAAACCTCTGAAGTTCCCCTAGATCATTTCCAAAGTGCAAGTGCAAATTTCAAATGAACAGAATCTTGCCCTGAGGTTAAAGGGCAAAAATATGTAATAAGGGTGTTGGCATACCCTTGCAGTCGACCCTTAACAAAGTAGAAAGGTGGCTAGCAAGTCTACCACAAAAAGTGGGTTTGTATATTAATTATTAAAGTCAATTCATTATTAGGCTAACATTGAACACATTAATAGGGTAAAAAACCGCATGGTACAGGGGTGGACCATGTACGATCAATGTGTACAACCCCAAAAAAAGTACATTATAACGCGTCCTGACATCGGAGATGGGCATCAGACGCGACTTCTTGTTGGTGAGAAACGGAGCTAAAGACCTCTACTCCGGTGTCAGGACGTGTTATAATGTACTTTTCTTGGGGTTGTACTCGTACATGGTCCACCCCTGTACCATGCAGTTTTTTACCCTACATAAGATATGTATAGATCCACTTAAAATATAATATAAGAAAGATCCCACCCGGAAACATACCTAGGCTATGTCTTCATTGGAAGACTGCCAAAAGCAAAGTGGTGTTTAGCACATCAGGGCAGGCAGGCCTACCCGCTTACCAGATGGTATACTACTACTACCTAGTTCCTGCCGAACCACCTTGTTCAAGAATTTAATGGCAGTATTCCAGCCTATGTTGAAAGTAATTCCTAATGTAAAGAACCGAGGGTTTGTATATCGTGTAGGATCAAACCTTGGCTAGCCTATTACATCTACCTACTCTTTGCTGCGTAGCTAAAGTAAACGACCGAACGGCAACATAGCCTAGGTAGCGGCCACCTTCCCGAAAATGTATACTTGAACTTGCTGCCATAAGCATCAGTCATGAGTTGTGGCCCATCCAGGCAGCATGCCGAGACCTCTACGCCCCTCTCGAAGTAGACAAGTGTTTTCTCCTAAATTACGAAATAATGGTGCCTAGGTAGGTACTACTACCTATATACTAGCTAGGTATAATTCAAGCGCTTTTCCGGGAAGTGGCCACGTTCCGAGAAAGGTGGCCGTTATGTCGCCACACCTCTGCAATAATATGCATGATGCATTTCCCTTGCCCTGCATAGCTTTGATTACTACCTAGGTACCTATATAGCTAACCGTCATCCTACCCTACAATTCCCAAAGTTGTAGTAGAAAGCCTAGATATCCTGGTCAACGAAACATCTCCCGTTTCGGTAATCACAAATTTTGCACTATAGTACTTAATAGAGGCAACACTATCATCAAAACATCAATAGACCCAAGAATTATTGGCTGAGATAATACGTACATAAATGTCTCGTGTGCTGCTGCATCAGATGACAGTCATGCTCAACAATATAATGTTAAAAAAGATCGTCAGAAACCCGTCGACTGCAACAATCTCAATAGAGTAGGATCCCTCTATCACTCCACTGTTTGACAGAAGAAGAAGAAGACTCCATTTACATGGGACCAGGGAGCTATTGGTTTTTGTTATTGTTGGTTTTTGCACAAAGAGATAAATGGTTATAGATCTTTGGTAAGAAATCAAAGAGTTTTACGTACGTTAAAAGCGTTGTTATTTGGTGATGCGACGCGGTTTTTAATTGAATGGATTCATAGATGTTTTTTCCAACGATGTTCTGCTGCCTTCCCTGTATGCGAAATACTACCTATGGTATGCTGATGGACTGTGGGCTGGGGCTTACTTTGCACGATACTATGAGGTAAGTAGGCCTAACTGGAGTTATTTTGCTAATAAGCCATCATGAATTACAAGAATAATATGATTTCAGTGAACGTTGTAACAGGGATAATTGACTGCATGATGTCGTTCACGAACAGCGCAGCTTTTCGTCCACGCCACGGTAATGTCAGTTTAGTTCGTAAAAAATTCTGTTGTAGTACAAAGTCACGTGCAATCTTAGGTAGTTTTCGTACTTTAGGAGTTAAATTGTATAATTTCTACCAACACCATTCCAGATAAGTTGACCAGTGGTGGGAGGGGGGAATCACCACCAGAAGAGGAACAAAATTTACTAATATTTTTCTAGTGCCGCTTTTTGTGTAGATTACGAATTATGAAAGATGATCAGCCAGTTTCGGCGGCATTTCTGACTCCTGAGATACTAAGGATCAAAGGTCAATATACGTTAAAATTAGGCAATTTTAAAAAACTGATGGAAAATCACCAATGGAAGAAGAACAAATTGTTTACATACTTTTCTAAACCAGTATTTTGCGTAGATGATGAATCCGTAAGGTGATTAGCTAGTTTTGAAGACACATCTGAGATATTAGAGGTCAAAGGTCAACATACGGAGCATGTGGCCAAATGTACAATCTACTTGGCGGAAATAAGAATTCATTCATAATTTACATTGAAACCAATCATAGAAAGTACTGGAGATCTACCATGGCCTCCAACTAGTGATTCCTAATGAAACTGATACAGTCACAATCAATGCATCACATAGCAAGTAATGAGTCACAAAAGCTTGCCGAGTACATCTCACAAGATTTGATTTATGGGTATTCCAATGGGAAGTTTCTGACACAAAAACATACTCTACTAGGAATAGAGCTCCAAAAATTGACAGGAGAGAAAATGTAGTCTCTATACTGGCCAGATTGGGGCATTCCATTAGTTACGATCAAGATCGCATTAGTGAAACGGCCCAGGTTGTTCCTACATACTTTTGGTGGGACAATTTTGACTGCATGGAAGAGAATAATATAGGAAAAGAGACTCACAACGAGTACCATAGTTAACACCTGAAATTCAGCCATCGGCCCATCACAGCGAATGGCCTGTAGAAAAACTGCAACTGTGGTTCCTCAGAAAAAGAATCCACACAGAAACCCTCCCAGATTCTCAGTAGTCAACGCAGTCTTTGAGGTGGACCATAATGTAACAGGCACTACTAAGGTATTTATGTGGAAACTTCTACGACAGCATTACAGTTCAACAGTGCAGTCTTTGTTGGTTGGGTTATTCAACTTCATGAAGACCCATTATCGAAACCGAAGTGTTGAGCAACAGTGCCAAAAGACAATAATGTTCCAGTTTCTTCACGTACACTACGGTAAGACCCCACAATACTGGGCAGTGCGTACATTAAAGCTGTTGATCGTCAACACACTCTTCATTTGGCCATAAACATGAGTGACTATGACCTTCGACTGAAATGTTGAACAGGTTCTTTGCCATTTTGCTTTGCCATGAACAAACAAAACTATGCTAGATATGGGTCCTTTTATTGTCGCCAGCTAATGACACTTGATGATACACATCCAGGTGCCAGGAACGAACTTCTGAAGGGCATGTCTGTCTGTACAAACTGGAATCAGACAGTCACTTGATGCGGCTGGAGAGCAGACTTTCATGAAGAACTCGAAAACACCTGGTGGGACCAAGAACTTCAGTCATTGGGAAACAGCATACAGGAAATGGGTACTGAACCATTCATTTACGCTGCTATGGTTTCCTCTCTGTTAGAACTCAGCAACCTCAGTGACAAACTAAAAACCCAAGAAAATGCCTAAGAACAAAAGAAATACATAACTCAGAGGACCGAGTTATAAGGATGATGGTAGTTATCAGGTCCTACTTCATCAATCCATTCTCACCTGATATAGGCCCTAGTAAGCTGTTTAATTGTTTCAGGCAAACCGTAACGATGTCGAAGAACACCTTTTATCAACCCGCAAATGAGGGAGTGAATTCTATACTTGACATGGAAAAGGATGGTGAAACTTTTTTTTTTTATTGAATATCAAGAGCACCTTGGAGAAGATTCAAGATAACATTAAGAGGACAAGACTTCAGTTTGCAAGAGGACAGATAAAAAAAACTTAGCAGTACGAAGAGATATCCTTGGTATACTGGCAGCCAAATCGAGGGAAGAGAACATGTCTGTTAATTTTGATAAAGCATTAACCTACCCTTTAGCACCTGTGCCTCTATTTCTAGCAAAACAATCAGCACCTAAAGTTAAATGATGGAAGTTGTTCTCACATCACTGGTTTCGACAAATATTGCCAATGAAATCCCATATTTATGCTCATTTTTTAACATACCAGACACATTCCGGTTATTAGCCTGAGAGTAATGGCTGACATACCCATACGATGCAAGGTGATCTACTTTGCTTGTGACTCAAATAGTGCAGATTCCATAAAGCAAAGAATTAGAAGAGAGCAATCAGATAAGTGCACACCATATATTAGAATTCCAGCTCCATTTGGACAGTTTATGTGCAATGGAGAGAACAAAGATATAATGTTGGAGCTGATTGAAAAGGTTCTTCGAGAAGAGGGAGCTCTCCTTGCAGATCGTGTTGTGTACCATACAAAGGGGAAGGTCTGCATGAAGATAACGTCACAGTGTTCAGAAGAGATTCCATCCCTGGCAAGTGACCATATTGAGGCTGATACAAAAATCTGTTATCCCACCCAGCATGCTTTAAAGGAAAACACTGGGGGTCCCACAGTCTGTGTAATGCGTTCAAGTTCGGGTGATACAGACATTCCCACAATTTTGCTAACCAGTGAATGTGAAAATCTAAAGGTTATCATAGGTAATGGGAGTGGGAAGAGTCGGCGAGTCCTTAATCTAAGTCAGTGTCAGCTCAATGATATTCAAAAAAAGGGTATTGCTTGGCATCCACGCCTTCTCAGGGAATGACTGTATCTTCTTTTTTCCGGAAAGGGAAGAAAATTTGGTGGAAAGTAATAAAAGATGATGAACATTTGCTGAAGGTATTTGCAGACCTGGGTAGCGAGAAACATATCTCCAACATGATTTTAGATGAACTTTAAGGGGATACTTGTGTAGTATACAATCAAAGGAGACGCAAACGAGTTAATGAAGCGATAGCTTCTCTTTTCTGGAGCTGCTTCCATGACGGTAGCTGATCTGTCTGCGTTACCACCATGCGAATTGGCACTGGCTTTACATGCACCTCGAAGTAACTACGTGGCCTGGATGTGGCGCCCGGCACGCAAAGCCCTGCAGTCTTTGGGTACTCGAGTAAATCATGGGTGGAATGATGATTTATCGATCCACTGGGTTGATATGCCATATCCTCGTGATGTTGTCGAAGTTCTTTTTAATAAATCCGGTGAAGATAGTGGTGAAGATTTATCAGGTTACAGTGACGGTAGTGATAGTAACTGTGATTAACATCAGAGTAGTTAATAAATGTAGTGCTACCCTTGTCCCTTTATTTAACGGACGTATTTACCTATGTCCCATACAAAAGCATGACTGATTTTGAGAAGGATAGCCAAATTTGCAAATATGTTGTAAAATGGGGGGAAAGCAGTCTTTTCATAATAGCAATTGAAAGTTTACTTCATTACGACTAAAATTTTAACATTTCTTAGTTTTTTTTATCACATCAGATTAACGAATGGAATTCTACCCTTAGGCACCAAAATTTAATTAATACATGCACTAATTCATCAGCGAGAAGTGCAAATGTAATAGCCGCTGTGACAATACTTTCTTCACTCAACTGTAATATTAAGTGTACAATTGTTATTCTTTGACTACTGATCTTTGAATTAAGTTGGTCATCAAAATGACTATACCTGTATTTATTATTTGCATTTGGATACATATAGGCATAAGAGAGTCATAAAAGCACTGAAGTTTATGTTTCAAAATTAATTATAAAATAAAATCTTATATTTGGTCAGATGTTGCGAATGTGGACCTTTAAACTTTAATATCTCAGAAGTGTCTTCAAAACTAGCAAATCACCTTTCAGATTCATAATCTTCACAAAAATACTGGTTTAGAAAAGTATGTAAACAATTTGTTTTTCCATTGGTGATTTTCCCTCAGTTCTCTAAAACTGGGTAATTTTTACGTATGTTGAACTTTGACCCTTAATATCTCATTAACGCCCCCGAACCTGGCTGATCACCTTTCAGATTCCTAATCTACACAAAAAACTGGTCTAGAAAAGTATAAGCAAACTTGGTCCCTCCTCCGGTGGTGATTCCCCCCGCCCCCCTCTCCTACCACCGGTCTAAAGGCAATGTCTTCTAGCTGGCAGACATGAGACAAGAAGTGTGTTTTAGCTTTCACAACTTTACGTGGGACTGGGAGGTGGTGGAGATCTGGTATTCTCAGTGTGTTGGTTTGGCAATTTCATTATTAGTAGACAGGGTCATAGCTACAAATCTGTATGAGGCCCTGTTATACTGTTTTTTTTTTTTTTTTTTTATTATTATTATTATTCGCCAGCGTCACTTAAATTTCAGTAGTGCTTCTTCGGTAGAATATTGCTATGATTAAATTATGACGAGGATAAGCTGAGATATTTTCATGGGGATCAATCCATTTGTTTTGTTGATTCTAACACGCTGAATTATGACTAATCGATTATATATGACTGATGTAGGGAATACGTGTGAAAACGCACATATATGCATGTAGTATACTTAAAATTTTTGTTATTTATGTAGCATTTAAGAATACTACTGTAAGAAAATGAAACATAAAGAAGTCTCCTGACAACCCTCAACGATATTTACATAAAATCCGATGTGTCTCTTGACAACTGTTGAATTGATCAAACTGGAAAAAAAAAACATTGGAAAAAAGAATAGAACGGCATAGGAAATGTGTAAGATATGCACAGGGGAACAACAGAATTTCTGTACAAGTCAGTGAATGTTTATCAACTGGGCAGTATGGAAAAAGATAGTTTATTCTCACACTGCAATGGAAAGTACACCATTGAGTTTAGATTTATTTTAAAAATCTTCTGTAAGGATGTGAATTTAATTAACGGTATATATAAACTTGACACATTATTTTCAAAAGAAAAGTAAAAACGATAAATTTTAAGAACTGTTGAAACAGACCGAGAAAGGCAATCGCCTACCCTTAGCAGGTTTGTGAACTGAGTACTACTTAACCTCAGAATCAAATGAGTTTCTGGCTCCACGCCCTCGGTGGCCGTGAGTTCGATTCTCGGACATTCCATTGAGGAGTCAGAGATGTGTATTTCTGGTGATAGAAGTTCACTCTCGACGTGGTTCGGAAGTCACGTAAAGCCGTTGGTCCCGTTGCTGAATAACCACTGGCTCCATGCAACGTAAAAACACCATACAGTTAAACAAAAACCAAACGTTTGTATGCTTCTTTGCACGGTCCATCTAACAGGTAGGCTATACAGTCAATTTTTACCACTTGTATCACTTCTTTGAAAGATGTCCTAATTATAAAGATGAAATTAACTGGGCAGGATTTACAAATTGTTCATTTCCCTGCGGTAAAGCGTGACTTATAAACACGTGCCAGTATGATTGTAATGCACACATATTATATATTATTATCTATAATATATAATTATATATATATAGATATATATATATATATATTATATATTATATTATATATGTATATATGTATATATATATATATATATATATATATATATATATTATAGTTATTATATTATATATACTTATAATTAATCTGGTGAAAAAGTGACTAGTAAATTACTACATATAGATATATAATATATATATATGATAGTCTATAATTATATATATATATATATAGATATATATATATATATCTTTATATATATATGGGTATGTATGTATGTATGTATAACTGAATCACGAAAGTTAGGAACGTGATAAATCCATAAATAAAGATATATGCCACGAAGGAAAAATAAACGAATGAGTAACTGCGAGATCTTTCGACGTTTCCACGTCCTTTACTGAGCAGAACTGACATACATGGGACAAAAGACAAAACAAGAAGATTCGTATAACTGACAGATAGGGATTATAAAGAGATTAGTATCTAGAATCCGACACACCTGAAAGAGAGTAACCTTCCCAAACAAGCATAAACAATGGGTGCGATTAAAAGTTTAAGATAAACATCTCAGATACAAGGACAAGACAATTAAAGAATTATAGGTGACATCTATTCAGAACTTTGGTAAACAAAACCCTGTTCACAATACATATTCACAATACAGGTTAGAAAAAGGCCACGACTAACACTGAAATTACAATGAAAAGTAAGTTGTAATAAAGCAGATTCTGAAAGATTTTGTGATAAGACATCTCTTGACTTTAATACAACTTACTTTTCATTGTAATTTCAGTGTTAGTCGTGGCCTTTTTCATTTAGACCCTTGTATTTGTAACATGTTTAAGAATGACCTCAAAGATATAATTACAGACTTAAATAAAAATTAGTTGCCTTTGAGTTATCTTCGTTGTAATGTATGTCTAACCTGTATTGTGAATATGTATTGTGAACAGGGTTTTGTTTACCAAAGTTCTGAATAGATGTCACCTATAATTCTTTAATTGTCTTGTCCTTGTATCTGAGATGTTTATCTTAAACTTTTAATCGCACCCATTGTTTATGCTTGTTTGGGAAGGTTACTCTCTTCCAGGTGTGTCGGATTCTAGGTACTAATCTCTTTATAATCCCTATCTGTCAGTTATACGAATCTTCTTGTTTTGTCTTTTGTCCCATGTATGTCAGTTCTGCTCAGTAAAGGACGTGGAAACGTCGAAAGATCTCGCAGTTACTCATTCGTTTATTTTTCCTTTGTGGCATATATCTTTATATATATATATATATAGTATATATATATATATTATATATATATAATATATATATATTATTATATATCATATTATATATAAATATATTATATATATATATATCCCCATATATTATATATATATATATATCTATATATATATATATATATATATATGTGTGTGTGTGTGTGTGTGTGTAGAGTCTACTAGTCACTTTTCACCAGATATATAAGTATGGTATGTATATATATATATATATATATATATATATATATATATATATATATATATATATATACATATATCTTTATATGTGTGTTACGATCATACTGGCACGTGTTTATAAGTCGCTTTACCGCAGGGAAATGAACAATTTGTAAATCCTGCCCAGTTAATTTTATCTTTATAATTAAGACATCTTTCAGAGAAAGTGATACAAGTGGTAAAAAATTAACCGTATAGCCTACCGGTTAGATGGACCGTGCAAAGAAGCATACAAACGGTTGGTTTTTGTTTAATTGTGTGGTGTTTTATATATATATATATATATATATATATATATATATATACATACACATATACTATATATATATATATATATATATATATATATATATATATATATATATATATATATATCATATCTGGTGAAAAAGTGACTAGTAGATTCTACACACACACACACACACACACACACACACATATATATATAGTATATATATATATATATATATATATATATATATATATATATATGATATATAGATCAAAATATATATACAAAAAGAGGAAAAATCTCTAACGAGGTCAAATGACACTCGTTTAAACAAACGAAAACAAAGCATCCTACTGGTAACGTAGCCTACCTTTTTCTGTTGAATGCCATCTCTGGAGTTGGCTGAAAATCAGTTTCAAACTAGGCTAATGTAAACTCTTGTTGTTACAAAAATATACTTTTTATTTCCTAAAATTAGCTAACATGAAAATGGAATAAAATAATTAAGCATATTCCTCTCAAAATCATATTTAAGTAAGTACTCCCCTTTCCTCTAAGTGTCCAAACATTCATAGTTTACTAATAGTCAAAATTGGTCTAGAGAAAACCTATAAGGTGACTTCGAATCCATCTTGCAACAAACTTCTAGCGCCTCTTCTGTGGAGTGTTCCACACACTATCAATCGAATTCAGTGAGTCCCCCTTTGCACTCACCAATTGGCACACAAGAGGCATGCACGCTACATACATGAAACTCGTGATCTTCGGAATGTGTCACTGACCCCAATTATGCGCCGGTAAGCTTTCCTGTTTGTTTTGTTCATTTCAGCATCTTCGAGAAATCCAGCATTTTGCATCCGTCTCTGACCGGCAAGAGCTAAGGTTATCAAACCGACTATTTAATATTATTGGCTGTTATTAGTGCCTTTAAGATATATATATATATATATATATATATATATATATATATATATATATATATATGTGTGTGTGTGTGAGGTTGTACTCCACAGGGGAAAAGGAAAGCTGAGAAACTGTTGAGCTAACAGGAATTTCAGCTTTTCTTTTCCCTTGTGGACTACAACCTCATATATCTATCTTCATGAAAAAGGAAGACTAAGACCTCATATATATAGGGAGCCCTCTCTTTTATGGGCAAGCACCTCCAGAATATCATTATTATTATATTTAATTAATTTTTATATTTTTTTCAGTTATTACTATTTATTTTTTCTTCTTGCCGAGGTACGGGACGCTAGGTAATGGCCTGCTCGGTCCCCTCTAAATCCACCACTGCCTGGCATTTAATTCTTTACTCATCTGTTCCAAGTAAAATGAATCAAAAGTCCATTCATGGTATTGTGAGTGAGGTGCAAGCGAAAGTGCAGGTCAGAAACTAACTTATTCATCCAAAATTGACAAAGGGCAATGGCACTGTGAGCCGCAAAATAGTCCTGTCCTTTCGACAGACTGAGGAAGGGGATTGACTCACACCACCCATCTATCTACCACCTTCAAAAAAAAGGGGGGGGGAGGTGTGTGTGGAAATACTGTCCTTTAAACTGACTTTGGGAAGTAGGCAGAGGTCAATGATGCATAAAACATTGCCTCCAGCTTATAGGATCGAAATGAGTAGCCGAAAGGCCTCTGCCTTCCATACTCTCTAAAATCTAGAGAGAAAAAATGATGAAACTTTGGCCTTTAGATTGACTCTTGACCTTAAGAAATCGGTGAAGGTCAAAAGTACTTTAGTACAAATAAGGATAACCACCCAAGCCACCTAGCAACCCAGTTCATCCTTTTGTTTAAGCGCCTCAGTGGCGTGGTTGGTTTGGTGTTTGCTTCTCACCTCGGTGGTCGCGGGATCAATTCTCGGGCATTCGTATTTCTGGTGATAGAAGTTCACTCTCGGCGTGGTTCGGAAGTCACATAAAGCTGTTGGTCCCGTTGCTGAATAACCACTGGTTCCATGCAACGTAAAAACCCCATACAAACAAACAAACATCCTCTTGTTGGGTAATGAAAAGAATCATGTGTAGCTACACCTCACTTGAGAGTAGAGGAAGTAGATCTAACTTATTATTCAAATTTATATGAAGCTTCCCATTGAACGTCAGTTGCTCGCTCTCTCTCTCTACCTCCCTTTCATCATTATCTCGTTTGGATAAGGAACTTCTATAATTTACCTTATGATATAATTTCCGACAACTCTCTCCCTTTCCTCCCACGTGATTATCTAACTTATTCAAGACTGCCTATAGTCCTGATTATACCTTTATTTAATTCTGCCGGCCAGCACACGTTCTGGATTTCACCATTTACCTATTGAAGGAACCACCCCTAATTTTTTTCTTCACTTCCTTAATGACTAATATAATGTTTATTTGATTTCAATTCACCAACAGAGCATCACTCTCACTATATATCTCTTCCCAATAAAAAGAACTGTTCACTTTATGTATTTCTTCATTCAAGAAATAAGAATAGTCGAAATTACATATGATTCTTCACTGCCACGCTAAAAATATTGCAACTTTAATTCTTGAAGGTTTAACTCACGGGAATAAAGCTGGAGTGTCCATGGCTGCTATGTAGAATCCCCAATCAGTGGATGTTAACAGCGTCGCCTTATCATCGTATTATTATAGTGACTAAGAGATAACCTGGTGGCTGGTGGGTCACAATCGCATGCGCAAGTGTTCTGTTATTCCATCTTGGTTAGAATCACACTGCTTAATTCAAGGCTTTTCGTTTTCATTTTATCAATAAGAATTAAAAGCAAATCGCATATCATGGCCGAGTTGAAAATACGCGTTTGATCCACGGACGCGCTGTTGTGTTATAAAGAGATATTACCAGTGGGAAAAACGAGTAAAATTGACTGACGGGTGTCGGAGTTGCGTCGAGTTGTTTATAGGATTCAGGCCAAAGGCCAAGCACTGGGACCTATGAGGTCATTCAGCGCTGAAATGGAAATTGGCGGTAAAAGGTTTGAAAGGTGTAATAGGAGGAAAACCTCGCAATTGCACTATGAATCAAGTATTAGGAGAGGGTGGAAGGTAAGATGAAGGAAGAGAATATGAAAGAAGGTACAGTAAAAGGAACGAAAGTGGTTGCAGCTAGGGGGCCGAAGCATGCTGCAAAAAACCTTAATGCCTACAGTGTACCACACGAGGTCCATTGACGGTGCTGCGACCCAGTTATTGATGCACGCACATATCAGACATAGAATACCAGGAAATAATCATTTATAAACTGCTGAAAAGTGCAAGATATTCACATATACTCTGGGTGAAAGACAGATCGTATTCACAGGAGTAGGAAAGAACGATATATGAGAGGGATAGTTTCATATCTTTTTACAAAGGGACCTTATTGTACCTCTCGATCAGCGCTTTGACGAGCAGAAGAACCCGAGCCTTGCTCGCTGGAGAGTTGTGTCCCCTGATGATGGATGACCTTCAGGAGTCAATCATTTTTTTCACTTCATTTTGTCATTTATTTTCTATCAGTGATTCTGGGCTAGATTTTGGTCATTTATATAATTAGTTTAATGTTCAGAAACTAATTATCCACATCCTACCCTGTAATGACAAGTTTAATGTACTACGATTTGTTCTTTTCATTTATTGTAACATTTCTTACTATAAATCATCATTTTCTCGTCATAAAATTTCAGATGTAATTTTGTTTTCGTTCATTTTACGCTTTCACGGTTAGATACGCAGAAAAATGGTGTCAAACTTTTTACCCTGTTTACTTGGCATGGTGAAGATATGGCAACGTTGTGCCACAACTGCACGATATCCCAACTTTTAGGTCAAGGCTTCATGAATCAAGTTTAGGAAATGTGGCAACGTCTAGAACGTGCTACATGTTCGTGGTCATTTTGGTTTGACTATAACTCTTGGATTCAAGGGTTAAGATTACCCAAGAGGAGCTGCATTTTCCTTATGAACATGATTATATGTATTGCAATACGAGTATCAATTCCAAGAAGCCAAATTTCATCCCAAATTCGCCAGTTGTAGCGACGTCGATTTGTATAGCCAGACGACGCTCCGCTTGGCTGGCTATTACAGTAACAATAACCCAGTCTAAAATGGATTAAAAACATGAAATTATTTAATGTCGGAAATATATCATGTTTAGATAACCTGGGATTTTTTTTAACGAATTTAAAACATGATTACCAAAGACAAGACAGTTGTAATTTCTTTGGGTCACGAGGAAATGTTTTCAAGATCAGTGAAGAGGAAGTGGCAGAATTACGATATCGTAAAATGTTTTTTTTTTTTCTGGGGCCTTCATGTTTCTGACTGGTGAAAAATGTTTCAAGGTTAATAAAAATCACAAGAAGCTGAAAAATATTTTTATTATTTAAAAAAAACTCAAAGTACAAATATTGAACACATTGTAACCATATTATTTCTGGAACTGTATTCACATAATATTCCTTTCCTTTTGGTTTTTGCCGCTTCTAGTCGTCATCAGGTTTAGCAAAAGCAGTCGTGAGAGCCGAGGTGATCGGTGTTCAGCACTTCGACGTGGACGTCTTCTTCTCCTGGCCTCCGCTGCCTTTTGTAGTAGGGAAGAGGTGATTCGAATCTCAATTTCTTGCTTTTTGGTTTTTCGTGGGGCCCATCACAGCTTGCCCTCGTCTTACTCGTGTCTTTCAGAACACTTTTCATCGGCAACTTACACTTCATGGTGCTCAGGCCAGCCTTTCTTTTCCCTCTTTGTCCAGGCTGTTTTTCTTTCGCGAGTTGATTTTTCTTCCGAGATTGACCCTTTAGTTTTAATCTTTGTCTACGATCTTCTTTAGCCTCCTTTTTCACTTTTTCGTTGCCTTCCGCGTCGTCGTCTTGTCTGACGTCCGCCTCCAGTCGCTGGACTCCTTCAGCGGTGTCGACATCATTCGAATACCGCTCCTCTGCCAATACTCCCTCACATGTGCAACCAGTTGAATTTT
>NC_087217.1:10379367-10464367 GCF_015104395.2 Macrobrachium nipponense
ACTGTGGTAAAGAGTACAAGTACAAGTTACAACTGTAAAGCTTATAAGTCTATTTTGGACCCTGGCAATATTTCTGCTTCTGTACTAAACGATGGCTGCCGTTCCTCTCTGGCTTCTTCTGTCTTTCTCAATTCAGCCACCCACTGTTCGAATTCGGCACCACCTTCTTAGGCGGTGTAGGATCTGGTTCTCCGCCCAACTGGATTCTTGATTCGTGGAGTGGTGTTTCCTTATCTTGTCCCCATCCCCTTTTAGGTGGGGTTAACATGTTAATTCCTCCTTTTCCAGGCGGAGTCAATAATTTAACATGTTAATACCTCCGCCTGGAGGCGGAGCTGCATTCTTGCTAGAAGCTGAGTAAGTTTGGTGCGAGGTCACAGGTCAAAGATTTTATGACGGTCTTTAAGATTTTGATTGCGATGGTGTTATAGTTCAACTTCCTGTGACTAAGGTTTTGTTGATCAAATTCTGCCTCACACACCAAAGCTCAGTTCTCTCTCTCTCTTCCTCTTTCTCGTTATTTTCACTGTACATACTCTGTTTATTCTCTCTCCTTCTCTTTCTCTCTTTCTCATTATTTTCACTTTACTTTGATTATTACATCTCTCTCTCTCTGTTTTTACGCTACCCTATCTACTATTACTTCTTATAGCTATCATTACATTTCGAAGACTGTACAAAATAAATAATTTAAATTACAAGAAGACTATAAATTTAAAATTTGAAAATCAAAGTTGCACAATGATTACAAATTTAAAATATTAAAAGGGACAACTAAAAGGGCAACTTAAAAAAAAAAGAAAAAAACAAATTACAAGAGTTAAGCAGAGCTGGACCAACCTATTCAGTGGCAATGGGCAATGTTAAGACTGGAGAGAATTAAAAATCCAAGACTAAGAGAGGTACAGTACAGTGTGCCAGCAGAGGTTCGGCTGTTCAAAAAGGGGACGAGGCCTTTAATCATTATCGATTCAAAAATTGTCAATTCACGGCTGTTGGAAGGTCACCCTAAAACTAAAAAGTCCTTATTTTCAATAGAAGTTTTACACATTCTGGAATTATTTCAAATATTAGAAAACTCTGGGCTTTGTTATATTGCGACCTGTTCTATCGCTCACTCCACGACGAGAGTATATGCGTACCTTCAGAAGCCTCCTGGTGGATCCAATCATGGAACTGTTTATAGTTCCATGGATCCAATATAGGTTCCTAAATTACATTTAGGACACGTACTGCTATATACACACCCGGAGGACATACAAAGGCATAAACGATCTTTGAACTTAAATAATGACCCAATGTTAACAGGATTAATAATTATCAAGTGAACTTTAATAGCTTCAAACTTGCTTTGGATGTGTTGAGAAAAAGTCTTTCCCAAAAGTATCATTAAATAAAAAAGGAAATTAGTATAAAATTCAATTTAGGAACAGTACATATATCATAATCTGCTTACACATTATCAAATACTGCAAATATTTTACTCTAGTTTCCACAGCTTAGTTTCATCAATTAAATGTGTTGAAATTATCCATGAATTTTGATACAGTGTTCATTTGAGTCATGAAATGACGAACCTTGAGATAAGGGATCCTGTGTAGGTGTGAGAAACGTGTAAGTGAGACCAGCAATGTGCCCAGAATGACATGACAACTCTTACTGATAAAGCAGTTTGTTGCCGTTGATTTGGCGGCCAAGCCATTGTTGCCAGATAATTTTTCAAAAAAATCTGCCTTGGAAAATCTGTTGAGATCTCAAGTTATGAAACAAACTTACAAAGATCTGCAAGAACTATAAAGAACATTCATTTTGAACAAAATAAAGATAATTCAGGGCATTTCTCAAGTTGCTTCAAATAACAAGCAAAAAATGCGCCGAGGTTTCTTCAGCGCAATCAAGTTTTTTGTATGGTGTATAATGTTGAATGAGCCGCAATCCATGAAAGTTTCAACAACGGCCTTGTCCTGTAGCGTTGCCAAACGCAAGATCATGACTAATTTTAACCTTAAATTAAATAAAAAAGCTCTGAGGGCGGACAGAAAAAATGCGGACGGAGAGACTAAGCCATCTCAATAGTTTTCTTTCACAGAAAACTAAAAATTCAAAGCGTATACTTGCTTTACTTTGCTAAAAGCATTCAAAACAAAGCATGTTACGGGTAATTCCTGCGGACTACAAATTAAGAGAATTAAAAAGGTACTTTGCTAACATGAACGTTGTCCAAATGAAATAAATGTTTTCAGAAGACAATTATAATTTCTACATTTCTTGGCTGCCATATTTGCTGCTTTCAGACTTCCTTGCTCTTTAATAAATCTTTTGTTATGAGCAAAGTGAAAGCATTTTTTATTTTTTATCATTTGCTTTTGTATGGAGCACACCTGTGTTTCATTAGATAACCTGTTCCTTATTTTAGCTTTCAGGCTATTTTCAGTACAAAAATTCTATCAGGTGCAGCAGTTGAGTTTGATAAACATTACAAACTTTGCATCAAGTTGAATAAATTTGGAAACATTAATGGATTGCCCATTTGATGCTACTTTACTCCAAACTAATTCTGCCGCCACATAAGGGTTAACATCATGTCTTTCAAGAGAATTGCTAAGCATCTTCCACTCTGTCATTACGTTGAGCATCATGGGTAGTGCATTGGCAAAAGAAGACGCCAGAAGAATTAAGGATGGCAATTCAGTGTTTCTCAACCTTTTGCTGGTGGTGGCCCCTTTCAATTCAATGCAAGTTTTTGTGGACCCTCCATGCCAACTTTGAGTTCTCACCCCCACCCCCACAGCCGCCCCTCACCTTAATACGCCTAGGGAAGTAGGTATATATTAATGGTTCTAGTTTGAATAGTACCATGTACTCAAAACACTAATTTCAGGCATAAATAAAAAAACAATATTAATTGGAAAAATATTTTATTTGAATACTTATTTATTTACAAAAAGAATACAAAACAAGAAATACACGTAGGTACAATTGGCTCTATCTTGAAAGGTTTCAGTGGGATCCCTGTGACTGGTGCAGGGCTGCCAACTTGTCAATGTTTGGCTTGAAAGCTGTCAGAGAGAGACGTAAATCGCCCCTTTTTTTCCATATCATTATGCAACTGCTTCAGATGGTCAACATACACTGCGAGGTCATCACCAAGCAGCTCGGTGGATATAACTGCTAAGGAAGGAAACTGTGCAATCTCCCGTCTTCCAAGGTTCAACCAGAACAGCTTGAGTTTCCCTTTAAATGCAGTAATTGCCTCCTTGCAGGAAAACAGGGTGGAGTCATTTCCTTGAAGCTCTTTGTTCAGAACATTTAGCTTTTCAAATATGTCCGACAGGTAGAAGATGTCACTCTTTGCATCAACAAGTTTCTGTCCAAGTTCTGTCGCACTTAAGAAAGAGATAACTGTCCCAAACTCCCAAAGTGCAACAAAACGATACAGGCAATTACCCTTAGAGAGCCATCTGACTTCAGTGTGCAACACAAGTCGTTCAAATTCTTCATTGTTCTTTTCACATAATAGCTGAAAGAGGTGATCTTGCAGTGCACTCTTTTTTTATCAAGTTGACAGCCTTGATAACATGCCCAAGTGCTTCACATGCAGACGTCATCCTAAGTTTTTTGGCAACCAGGTGCTGCCGGTGAACAACACAGTACACACAAACGACATTAGGAACAGCTTTTTTTAAGTAAGCACCGAGTCCCCGATACCTTCCAGTCATAGCAGCAGCGCCATCTGTTGCACAAGCCACAATGTTCTTGAGTGGAGTGTTGTTCTCAAAACAGACCTCAAGTTTTTTGAAGACGGATTCACCTTTAGTGTCAGTCGTTAATTTCAATGCGAAAAGCATTTCTTGACATATTTCATCAACATCAAGAAACCTCACAGATGCCATCAGAAGAGCAGAATTATCAGGTAAAGTTGCTTTGTCGAGTTAAAGCGAGAAATCATTCACCTGCAGTTTTGAGACTAATTGGTTTTCAACATCAGCCGCCATCTCATCAATAAGGAAGGCGTGATACTGAGGAGTTGCTCAGAGGAATAACACTATACTCTGTTTTTTTCCATCTGTCCATCCGCCTGTGGTGTTTGTGTATGGTAACACTGCGTCTTGGGCTTTAGATAGTTACATTCAACAATTATAATAATATCCTATTTCAAATATTAACGGTGTAATTAGCACACAGTAATTTATTAAAACACTTTTCAGTTGCAAATGTACACCCAGATATCCTTTTAATTGCCTAAAACTTACACATAGCGTAATTATTCAAAGCCCGGGACACAGTGTTACCATGCGAAAACACCACAGGCGGATGGACAGATGGAAAAAAACAGAGTATAGTTACCTCTTGTGGAATCTGATGCCTGACTGTTGAAAGCACTACAGCCACTGCCGGCATGATCAGAGATTCACCGATAGTATGAGGCTTACCTGCTTTTGCAATCAAATTTGCTATCTTGTAAGAAGCCAACATTCATCTATCTACTTTTGCCACTTTTTGGGTAAACATATGATTCACTTTCATCCTTCCTTGGAACTCATCACATAATTTTTTTTGAAGAAATCTAGCGGCTTGTCTTTCTTGTCTTTATGTGCAGTCTCCAGATGCTTTTTCAGTTTGCAGGGACGCATACTTTCATTTGAGAGTGAGTTCATGCATAGCAGGTACATAGGCATGGTAGTATTTTGTGGGGACTCAATGAATCCATAAGCAAGATATTCGACAGAATACTGTCTGCATTTTTCTTAGCTGCACTGGTCATGCTTATCTGAAATAAAAAACAAAAACAAAACCCATTAAAACTCAGTACCGCTATTATTGTCTGGGAAATCATTGCCCTCCATATATTCAAACAAGCAAATAAAAAAGCAAAAGTTATCAGCCATAAAAGATACTCTCACCCCTCCCTCCATAACAAATAAAATAAATAAATAAATAAAATTCATGACATTTCCATATTATTTTTCCCATAAATAAATAAAGGTAATTGGGTAATTGCAAGCATAAAAGCCTAATCCAGCCATTCTCAACCTTTCATTAACCCCATCGGCTTGATGTTTATCTCCATCTAACCTTTTCTAAACAGAAAATTATAAAAACCTGTGTACGAGTATGTGTGTGTGTGTGTGTACTGTACAATCCTTTCACAAACTTCTTTGGTTGAACTTAAATGAAGTCTCCTCCTCGCAAAGACGGATCTATTATTGAAGAAGAGTCAATGTAACGGTGTACCGGTTGTAACGGACTGTAACCCATATTCCGTTGCTATTGAAATTGTTTATAAACATCCTAATGGTGGTCGTTCGGAAGTTTACTAGTCAGCATAATCTCTCTCTCTCTCTCTACGTAATGCGATAGTACATTACTTAGAGAGAGAGAGAGAGAGAGAGACTTAATGGTTTTTGCCAAGGGTCATAGTTCAGCCTTTTACCACTCTACCACAATCGTTTACTGCTTAAAAATTTAATTGACAACGAGAGAGAGAGAGAGAGAGAGGAGAGAATATTGAATATTTCATTGTCTGCAAAAATTACCGGGTTTATTGAATCGAATGATGTTTAAAGTAAACTCAAGCATGGTAAACAGAATATTCCAAGCATAATAATGATTAATTTCAAAATATTACACATTTATATATATTGTGGGTCCTAAATTTTCTGTGGGTCCCCCATTTTTCAAATTTGGCCTTGTGGCCCCTGAAAAATCTCATGGCCCCCAAAGGGGGCCATATGGCCCACGTTGAGAAACGTGGATTTTCTAGAACATTTGGACTATCTGCCTGCAATGAATCAATTGCATATTTCCTAACATACCTGAGGTCTTACATAGGCTTTTCTAATAACAAGGTTTTTCGGTAGTTGCACTACCGGTGGGATAGGTGAGGGGGTACCCTCACCAGCCCCCATCGCTGAGTCGGCGTAACCACTTGCCTTATAGCCCAGGTAATCGAATGGGCAGTTTATGTGAAGACCTCAGGGTTGTTTGTTAAGTAAAATACAAATTTCTTTTAAAACTTGTCATTTGTTCCTACACGAATACAAACCATCGGTCTTTACATAAGGAGACTAACTAATTTGTGGGAGAATGAGTAACCTTCCTAGCCGACTGGAGCAAAGGAGTCAGTGCTATGCCTCTGATCAGAGAACAAAAGTGTGCTCGACTGTCAGACTTCCAGGCTTTTCAAGTAAAGCTGCTATCACACTAGTCATTTCTTGCTCGCGGTTTTGGCCAGCATCGAGCTGATGCTCATGAGTAAAAGTGTTGTATCGTCATACTAGGACCTTGTGGTTTCGAGGAGCAGTAGGAAAAAGTAAACAAAGCTGAACAGCTGATATCATCATGGCGTCCAGAAATTGTCGGACTGTTGCAAGATGTGCTGCATTGATGTGTTTTCTCGGAATCTTACGTGAATGCAAGAGTAACAAAAAACGTTTGTGGGTTCGAGAGTGGCTCAGGAGAAGAGAAGCCAAAGGTATGAGAGTACGTCCTATCATCAGCAGCCATCTTGTTTGTTTACACTACGCTGTCGCTCGCGGTTCGTGGCTCGCTGCTTCCTGTCCAGTTGGGAAGCAAAAATCTCGAGCTAAAAGCTCCTGGTTTTCCATTTTCGGCAGCAATGGCTCGCTGCTGGAGAAAAAAAGGCCTAGTGTGAGGCCACCTTAATAGGTTTGAAAGCAACATTACAAAAAGCTTTGAAGAACATTGTGTCGGAGTCAATAAAGGTAAGATAAGAAATAGATTAGTTTTACTGCCGTATAATATTAGAAAAGTCTTGGTTTTGCAATATCGCTCACTCCATGATGAGAGTCTGCGTACCTTCAGAAGCCTCCTGGTGGATCCAATCATGGAACTGTTTATAGTTCCGTGGATCCAATATAGGTTCCTAAATTACATTTAGGACACATACTGCTATATACACACCTGGAGGACATACAGAGGGTAGGATTTGCTTCTATCATATCATAATGAAAAAATAGAAAGTCTGATCATTCCCTTGCATCTGTGTCTGTCCACCGCGAGAGGAAGGTATGAGAAGAAGAATGGAGAAAGAAGGGAGGCCAGTCATGCTCACACTTTCGCTACCGCACATCTTAGAACAGATGCTTCCAGTCCCACTAGGAGAACTGTATGAGCTACTCAACTTGAGTAGCCACCACAGGACCCAAGGAAAAAGTGTCTGGGGTCATATGAGCAATGTCCATCAGGTAGAAGGAGGTGGACGTTGTGTGACACGACTACTCTCGTGCTATTAGCATCTCACTGATTCTTCTTGAACGCGAGGGAGAACGCAATGCCACAACTTCGTAAGCTCTGGGCCGGAATGTAATTGAGTCCTCCTCGTTTGACGTTGTGTATGCCCGCTTGAAGGTTTCACGAAGCCAGAGAGATATTGTGTTCTTGGACACCTCTTTCTGGGTCTTGCCAGTGATAACAAAATTCGTCGACACTCGGGCCTGAGTTGCGAGTCCTTTTAAGATAGCGCTGCAGCACTCTAGCTGGACATAGTAGCATCTCTTCTTGATCATTATTTACAAAGTCCTCTAGGGAGGGGCTTGAAAAGGACTCGAATCTGGACCGCCGGATTCTGAGTCTTTGCCACGAATTTTGGGATAAATTCTAGCGAAACAGATCCCCATCCCCTTGAGTTTTTAACATTATAAGAGCGTGAAATTTGCCTACTCTCTTTGCCGATGTCAGGGGAAGCAGAAATAGTCTTGGCCGACTCTCGTAGAGGCTCGTCAGGTGCACGAGTCAAGCTTCGAAGGGCTAGTAGTCACATCCCACTCAGGGGGCATGAGTTCCCTGGGAGGGCAGGACTTTTTCAAAGTTTCTCATCAGTATAGAGATCTCCCAAGAGGAAGAGAGATCTACGTCCTTTAGGCATAGGACCGAGCACATAGTGGCGCTGTAACCCTTAATTGCTGAGACAGAGATCCTTCTTTCGGCGAAGGAAGACTAGAAAGTCTGCTGCTACCTGGTGAACAGTAGCTCCGACCGGAGACACCCCTTTCACGACACCAACTACAGAAGGTGGCGTATTTCCTTTGGTAGACATCCGCAGAGGACTTCCGAAGATATCCGGACATCTCCGATGCTGTCTGGCGAGAAAGGCCTCTGGCTCGTTGGAGACGTGAAATGTTATTAGGCTACCACTGTTCCCTGAGGAACACCTTTATATGACGCTTACCAAAATTATATGAAAGGCTAGAAATGGGCAAAAAAAAAAAAAAAATATATATATATTTTTTCTATTTCTTCCATTTGCCATATTTTATTTCACCTGCAAATACTTTTTTTTATCGTATTTGTCAGATCGTTTAAAACATTGCGTTTTCCTGACATGCACAATAATAGGACCCAAGATCACCTAACGAATGCGGGAACAGAGGATATCGATCTTATTTCCTCAAGCAAAAAAGCGCTGTCTACTTGTTAAAAATTCCTCCGTCTAACAAACCTTGTTTCGTATGTGTATGATTTAGGCATGGGATGGGCCCTGGGCAGTCAGTCGTTCGCTGCTTTTACCTTATTGTTTATGGGTTATTCAGTTTGGAGATTCTGTGGCGACGTTATACCAGTAAATGTAATGTTTATAAATTAAAATGAATAATGTCGCTACTAAATTGGCGATGAAAAGGTATAAAGTTATAATCATGCGGACAGTTTTCTTTTCATAGATATTAGGTTTATTATCAAACCTACATTTTGTTGAAAAGAGTATATTGTGAAAAGGTGAAATATTGGTGCATTATACTGCGTTACAGTATAGCTATCAATTTAGGCATGGGAATTTTTGCTTTAAGAGCTGTGCAATGTAAAAGACTGAATTTAAGGAGTGAGTGATATTTGACCTTTATTGAATGCATATGACCCCGTAATAGCAAGAGAAAGTACTGTTAAAAAGTTAAGTTCCTTTCGTTACTTTATTTACCACAGCTTATGCAAGATTCTGAATATGATCAATGTAATGATGAGTTAGTCAAGATCACTATTATTATTATTATTATTTTTTTCTTTTCTTTTAGGAGAAGATAAGTGAGCCAAAAAAACCTCACTAAGTTTTGGTGTTCAGTAATGAAAATGCAATGTGATGGTACTACACATATGTTCTTTAAAAACTCCTAATTCATCTTGGATTTGTTAGTCCTGCTTCAGTGGTGTACATTTTCTCCCATATCAAATTAACAGAAACTTATTAAGAAGAACCAGCTAGATACAAAGCAACTAAATGGGCTTTAATTAGTCAAGGGAAAATGGAGGGTATATTCACTGCCACGAATGGGAGCTTACTGACTTGAGATTCACTCGGCTCAAGCTGCTTTCTGGTCGATCAATTAACATTTCAGTACGTCAAACTATTTGTTCACTATTTTTCCTTATTTCCCTAACTTCAGAAACTTTGGAAATCGTATAACAAATTGAATTATTGTATAATGCAAATAACTTGTCGTTTTGTCATTTTAAGTTACATTTTTCATCACGTCAGTTTTATTTATGATGAAGAACTATTGGAAATGTTTAGATATCAGGTTGCAATGACGCTAACTGGCATTCCAAGATTTTTGTGGTGGTGGTGTTGTGGGGCGGGGAGGGGGGGGGGGGGGGCGGCCAAAGAAAATGACGCAAAATTAATGTACCAATTGTGTAACTAATAAAATAAACTATTCTCGAATGTATGTATATATCCATGTTAATGAAGGAAAATAATAGTACTATTAGTAATTAGTACACTCGTATTTAAAATTTATAAAGCTCAGTTACAATTCATTTTCAACCCTTACTATATATATATATATATATATATATATATATATATATATATATATATACCAAATGCTGTTATGTGATTTTCTTCACAGGCTTATATTCAACACCAGCCTTATTTCTATGATCAAGTTTTAATTTTCAATTATGGTATAACATTTTTTCTCATGTAAATATATAAAAATATTACATAATATCACCAATAACACAAAAGACTTATGACTTCCAAAATCTCGTCAAATTTTCAGCCTATCCACATTCCCTCTTTTTCATTAAGTTGGATTGAAATATCATGAACAATCATGTCGGGTGTCAAAAACCTATAACTATATCCATCCATTTCCCATCTCTATAAAAGTTGTGAAGGTAACAAGATCCAAAATTAGATATATAGCAGCGAAGTTGTAATTGCTGAAGACATGATCGCCCATCTGCTGTTGACCACCAAATGGTTAAAATTTAGCTACAAAGGGAATTTCAACTTGGGGTCGGGGGACCAATATCCATTCAGGGTGTCCGTGGTCCTACCCCCTTAGCAACGCCACTGTACATGTTGTTGTCAGATGATTAAAATCAGTAAAATTGACTGACACCACCTGTTTCATTTATCACTATAGGCTAAGTAGTACAGGTTACAATCAGCAGTGTTTAGTAGACTATTTCAATTCAGTGTTAACATTGTTTATGTTCATTAATACACTTTTTGTGGTGATTTATTAAAATCTTTTCACAACTCACTAATAATAATAATAATAATAATAATAATAATAATAATAATAATAATAATAATAATAATAATAATAATATAAAGAGGAATAATACACGGAAAAAGCGCGACGTGGAAGAAATGTTCTCCATTGCCAGACGAATGATGAAACCCTTTAAGTATATATGCAAGTATACAAATATACTGTAAGTGGCAGAATTGTCGTAATTAAACTAATTTAAAATACTAGATACATTTTTAATTTTGATTTTTTTTAGTTTTTTTTTATATCATTTGGGATACTTCTTTACTTATCCCACTGGTAACACTGGCTGTGTCACTATAAGTGTTTGCTAAAAAGCCAGGCAGCACACAGGAGAGGACAGAAGCACGATTATTACGATATTGCTTAGTATGCCAATACACTGATGGTTAGCGATCGTCCGTACATCTGTCACCCTTGGACTTCGCAGCAGGTATGTTTACATTCAACCCAAATCTCGAGTGGAGTATATGTTTTGCTGGTGATGAAGCGACCCGAAATAAGGCAACCTTAATTAATCTGTGATTCTGATGAAAGCAACATTATGAAGAACAATGATCAGGTTGTCTCGAATTGTATGTAGGCTACACGCGAGTCGTCATTCGTTCAACCCTGTTTACCAAACTTACAGTGTGTCTCACAGTTTATTACTATTGCTTATAACAACATTTATGGCCTCATGCAAAACACTGACACAAACAAGACCAAGCACTGACATGAACAGTAGAGTAAAGACGTTTGCCGATGCTAGTTACGAAAAATAAATTATCGCACGTTTATTAAGAAATGTATTTCTGTTGTCGATATGTTAAAAACTTGTGCGTTCTCTGTGATGAATTCCGAAAATGAAAAATAAATTTTATTCATCATTCTGGCAACTGTGAAGAACATTGTATGAAAGTATACTACAATATATTTAAGTTGCAGGTTGTGATTGTTTCATAAGAAACTAATAAAGAGGAAAGGTTCAGGAATATACGAAATCTCGCCGTTACCTCATTGAAATTTTACCCCGTTTTGTATAAATGAATATAAATATAAAGTCTGCTTGCATTTTTTTTAACTCGGCTTTGTTAATATAAAAAAAATGTATCCGAATTATCCTTCATTTAGCAACTAATTACAGTGAGGTTGTTAGTACCTATAATTAATTCACAGCACCCCAGTGGCGGAACTAGGTCATTATGGGCCCTGGTGCAAAATATATGAGTGGGCCTTTATCATGAAAAGCAAAATTAATTGTCATTACATGATTTACCAGTAACTAATGCTCATAATTCAAAACACTTATTCATATTTATATGATTTACGGGTATGTGTATATACCTGTATATATGCATCTGTATTGTGTATATATATATATATATATATATATTATATATATATATATATATATATATATATACTATATATTATATATTTGTGTGTACGTGTCTGAAATCGTTAAAAACTTACCAAAATATTAAAAGTCACGTTGTCATCATGATCATGATCATCATCTTTAAGATTTTATGATTATTATTATTATTATTATTATTATTATTATTATTATTATTATTATTATATCATAACTTACTCTGATCTATACTATAGTATCATCTTTATTACAACTATTATTAGTATTGTTATCATTATTGTTATTTTTGTTATTATTATTATTATTATTATTATTATTATTATTATTATTATTATTATTATTATTATTATTATATTATTAGTGATGAGCTGATTCAATAAAGTTTTGAATATGCCTTTTCCGTGTTATTCTGAAGTCCCGTGAAACCGTTATGAGTGATACTGTGTGTGTGTGTGTGTAACAAAACAAGTCAACCTCCAAAGACGTTACAAGTTGGCGTGGCTTGGGCAGTTCAGAAGAGTGCCACGCATCTCTATATCCCTTCTTGATTGGCCCTTGTGTCTAAGGAGCCAGAATAACCAATCAGCTTCTTGCATAACGACGCCATCTGAAAGGGGACATTTGAAACAGGCCGCACCAGCGGTCAGATCAGTTCGTTAGCAGATCCCATATACTGGACAGACTAGGGCGAGAGAGACGAGTACCCAGTGCCCAGTGCCCGCAGTCCCGTCGCCATCGGCCGTCACACCATGAGTGTCAGTAACGGTCTAACCTGCCGTCCGGTTGTGCACTAGCATAGTTAACGTACTAGTTACAGTTAAAGGCCACCTGTGTAGCTAAGAAGAATACACCTGTGTTGAACGTTTCATCGATTATTATTTTTGCATGTCCTCCATTGCATGCACGTAAGCTTATCTCTCTCCTGTTTTTTCCTTCATATCCCGAACCCACAACTGACCGAGATCAGGTCACTAATAATAATAACAAATATAACAATAATGATAACAATACTAATAATAGTTGTAATAATGATGATACTATTGTATAGATCAGAATGAAAACACTACTACTATTACTGTGATCATCATTATCATCATTCATATTTTCATTATTTCTATTACCTAAACATATTTACAAATATATTACCAAATCAAGCAACTAAGACATTATGATGGGGCCAGATGGGCCCCCAATCACAGTGGGCCCTGCCCCTGGGGCATTGCACCTCCTGCACCCCCAGTAGTTTTGCCACTTCAGCACCCGTACAGTTGGGTTCATGCCCAGACCCATATTAGGCCTGCCACTAACGTTCAGCTATGCCAGCACAGTTATAACTGCACAGTCGGATTGTGCAGGCAAATCTTCGCCACTAAAGCCCGCCACTAACGTTCTGCTATGCCTGCACAGTTATAACTGTGCAGTCGGACTGTGCAGGCAAATCTTGGCCACTTACAGGCCGTTTCCTCAGTTCTCCGTAGGAGCCATGACGTCAACACACGATGCTCTGGCTGTAATAGTCTAGGAGCCTGGTAGGGTCACGTATGCACTAAGATGTACCCTAAATTTGACTTCAGATCTTGTTTAAGGGTTGTTTGGACATGGAAAAAAAACTTGGTAACATGTTCCACAACTGGCCTATTTTCCGCCATTTTGAAATCCAAGATGGCTGCTTGACAAATATGATAAAATCAATAAATAACCAGAACATACTCAATATGCATGTCATTTCAAAGGTATTGAGTAGGAAAATACATAATAGGATGATTTGAGTATTATCACATCTATCTTTTTTTTGAATGTCTATGAATATGTATACAGGATTGCAAAGGAGCTTCAACTTTTGCAGCCAGAAAAGTTTAGCAATATATTTCTAGGCCTTGGTGGTCTTCATGTGGCCAAGTATAATATCTTGCATTGGCAAGTATCTTGAAGACAGTGGTGTGGAACATGTGTTCACAGAGAATGAAATATTTGGCCCAAAGATAGTCCAGAATATTTTAATGGGCAGCCGTTATTCGTGCGCTCTAAGAGGATTATCTCTAATTGCCGAAGTTATGCATCAAAATCTCACCAAACTCTTTTCAGAAATAGCACTGCTACAACTTTATTGTAATGGAAAAAATTCAAGAGAGTCTCAGAGTATCCTTGGAAAATGTAAAAAACTCCAGTGTGACATAAAACCCACGTTTGATAAATTTGTTGTAAAAGGAGAAGATCAAAGTGATATCTTTAAATATTGGAGTACATTTCCAACCTACCTGTTCCCTCTGCTAAGAGACCTCACTCGTTCACATAGGGAAGGAAACTGGGAATTACATTTGTCAGCTGTTCAAGACCTTTGAAATCATATGCATATTGAATATATTCTGGTCATTTATTGACTCTTATCATTTTTGTCAGGCGGCCATCTTGGATTTCAAAATGGCGGAAAATAGGCCAGTTGTGGAACATGTGACTAAGTTTTTTTATGTCCAAACAACCCTTAAACGAGATCTGAAGTCAAATTTAGGGTACATCTTAGTGCATACGGGACCCTTCCAGGCTCCATGACTATAATTGGCTTGCTGACATCATAAAGCAATTCATAAACGCCAAGACGTCCAGTGAAAGAGTGGTAAAAAAATCGAATGAAATACTGTGTATTTGTTAAGAGTTTAAATTTGACCTCACCGACTTTCATAATGTTTATGGAATATTTTATGAATGAAGGAAGAGTTCCATGGAATGAAAATTAAGTTCGTAATAGTTTGCTTTCTTTTCAAAGTTGACACATATAGGCCTAATATTTTGTCTATTTCATTATGAGGTTTAATACTAATTTGTTTTCGTTTAAAGACTGACTTTCTTATGACGTGTTACAATGAATGAAAACCCTTAGTTTACTACTGTCTTCCTGTGTTTCATTAGTGTGTTGTTTAGTCTAATTTCATTTTAAAACGAACTTCTATGGGATGTAAGCAATGGAAAACATGCATAGTCCAATATTGTTGATTTTGTTTCGTCAGAAAGTAAAATATCATTTTGTTCTCATTTTAAAAACGAATTGCATACATGGTGGATAACCATGAATAGACGCATGTAGGCCCATTCTTGTTTTTACATTATTTTGTTATAACAAATATTTATTCTCATTGGAAAGCTGTCTTGCACATATGGTTTATAATCACGAATAAACATACACTGGTTTAATCTGTTAATATAGCCTTTGGACTTTACTCGCCAAAGCAGTCTCCTTCATATAGGTTTCAATGAAATCCACAAGACATTCAGAAATGATGCTGCCACGTCAGCCTTCATTATACACTATTATTTTTGGTGGAAAAATGGCAAAATTATAAATTCTGACTTCCATATCAATTATTAAAAACATGTAAATCCAATATATCATCAATTTAAGTATACACTTTTCAATATAATCATAACCAGCTCAATGTTCTTGATTGGTACTACATGTTACCTGTCCGCGGACGGACCGAGGCAAAAAAGTTGCCTCCACCACATAACGTTGCAATGCACCTGCGCAGCCGTTTGGCCTGAGATTCATCATTGACATGAATTATTTGCCCAGACGCATGCGCAGGCCAGAAAAACTGTGCAGGTCGTCCACACTAACATTCAGTTATAACTGCACAGTCCAACCGTGCAATTATACACCTCAGTTTTACCTGAACATCGTCTAGCCAATAACTTAAGGATTATGATGGTAATATGAATTATGCACTTCAATAAACTTACTGCTAAAATATGTATAGTGAAATAAATATGAAATTTTTAATATAACGAAATATATGCTTTCATTCCTTACATTACATCGCAGTACATTCATCATTTATCGTTTTGTGTTACATAAAATATCGTAGCTTAACTGTCATGGATGACAATGCTACCCAAAAAAATTATTGGTAGGGCTACTAATAAGAAAATAATAAGCAAAAGATTAAGAATATTAAAATGAGCGGTAATGCGTGCAGACAATAGCTCCCCTTGGGCAACCAGCCATCTCTTTACAGTCCTTAATTCTAGAGAATCTCTTGCTTTCGCTTGTTATTTTGGGCTGTACTTGAGTGACACTTATGTGTATGTCAAATCTTGTATTCTAGTTCAATAAATGAGCATAGGATTATGTAATGACTGGTCTGTGACCACCCAAAAAAGGAGGTAACTTCTCGATATGGGTACGGGCAGCTGCGCATGATAGTGTGGTAAAGCTCTATCAGGGCCTCGATATGGAAAATAGTTCATATGAGTGATTATAGACTATATACATAGAAAAGTATGGTATATTTATGTAATTTATTTTTTTTGGGGGGCGTCCTTACAATATTAGTAGTGTAGCAAATTGTATATTGTAAAAAGATAGAATTAAACTGTTCAACTTACAGTAATCTATGCATCTGATTCCTTTCATAGTGATTTGATTAACAAATACAAAATGAAACTATCAAGCAACAAATTTTGTGGTATATATCTTCTGTGACTAATTTTAATAGCAACAATTAGATATTTGGTGACAGATACGTAATCATCATGCAAATGAATATCTAATACACAGACGAAGCCAGAAAGCCGAAAGATAAAATGGACGAACTTATTGGTGGGAACTCGCTCGACATCTCTACGCGATGACAACGGTTACCCTGTTGGCTGGGGAGAGGCTATTGTCTGCACACATCCCCAACCCCTTTAATATTCTTAATCTTTTGCTTGTTATTTCCATATTAATAGTCCTACCTATAATTTCACTAAATGTATTTTAGCATTAAGTTTACTGAGATACATAATTTGTATATCATTATAATCCTTAAATCACTGGCTAGATGACGTACCTCTCCTGATTGGCTAGTGATTAGCCAGTCACAGGGCTGGAAACTGGCCAGTTTCTCCCAAAGCCTCAGGGAGACAGCCTCTCCCCTCCAACCTCTCCTGACAACTATGTCTTTCAAAAGTTATGACTTTCATTACACCTCAGTTTTATGCAAAGAAAGGTAGTGTTTCCCAATTTCATCACTAAACATCGTCAAGCCAATGATTTAAGGATTATGATATGTGAATTATGTACTTCAGTAAACTTAGTAAAATATATTCTTTCAAACCTTACATATGCACACACACATATACTATATATCGCTTAATGATAAATAAAATTGCCAAGACCAGGAAGAACAATCTGTATTATACCAGCTTTCGAGGTATAAAACCACATTATCAGGCTGAAAAATTGACAAAGATGAGTAATCCCTGAAATTACAATAAAATTAGTTGTCTTACTAAAATCTTCAGTAAATCTGCTAACAAAACACAAAATGAACAAGAAATACAAACTAAAAAAATAATCATATATAATTATGGAAAAAAACTAAAACAGACACAAAACATAAAAATCAGGTGAAATATAAACAAACTACCACACCCAAAGTAAAAGGTCCAGTCTGTTTTGATGGTAAATTATATAATTGAATAAATAGATGGAGTTGCTGTGGGTGGGAAATTCCCTTGGACCTGTATATGCAGATTGCTTCATGAATCATGGGTTATTGTGAAAAGATTTGGATGTCTGAATGCCCTAGTGCTTTTAAACCCTTGTATCATAGCAGGAATGTGGATGACACTTTCCTTTTGTTTAAGGAATGATCACACGTTGATTTATTTTGATATTTTAAGTCTCGTCACCCTAACATTTCTCTTACTTGTGAGACAGAACAGGGTAATACGTTGTCAATTTTAGAAGTTCGGGTAAACAGAAACAGACAAATTTGAGACCTCTGTCTATAGGAAAAGTATTTTTACTGGCTTGGGATTGAATTACATTAGTTTTTCACCAAAGTTGTATAAACTTAATTCAATACATATTATGATAAATAGAGCTCATAATGTTTGTTGTGAGTTTTATTTCATCAAGACATGCTGAAGAGACTTGTTGAAAAATGTGCAAAAGCTGTTGTTTTAGTTATTGTTACATAATGTGTGGGAAGAAGGCCTCTCTTGTGATAGTGGCCTTTTAATTTTATAACACTTAGTGTTATTAAAATGCCGAATCAAAGATAAGGATATAAAGTTTACTCATAAACCATAACACAATGATTTTAACTTCAGTAGTCACATCTCATAGATGTGGCTTGGTGCCACTATACAAGGGGGTAGTTATCTGAGAATGGTTCCTCATTACCATTTAACACTAAAGTAAATTTCTTCAAACTATAACATGCTGTTCTCCTGTGCCAAGGTTAGGAGTTTTCTGCATTCTTTCTTCATGCTCAGCTGCTTTCTTCTCTTTAGCCAACATGTATTGTTGCTTCAATTCTCAATAATTCTGGTATACTTTTACATTCCTAAGTAGACATTATGCAATCCTGGTCAACTCAGGCAGTCTGGAAATATTTTGAATAAAAAGATTATGTAAAACCTGCAAGGGAATTGTCCAAACAGGCCTTTAACCCTAATTAAGATTAATTAATACTTCAGTAACTCTATCAAAATAAGCTTATGCATCAAAGTGACATATATGGTGTTAATGGTTCTGGAACATTAGAAAAAATTAAAAAGTATTTTTTGCTTTGTCTTGACACTGCAATGGTGCTTGAAGAACTAAGCAAAAGAAAGTGAGACTAAATTATTCCTCGAGTTACAAATTACATATGTATATACAATTGTGGCACTTTTAACCACAACCAACCATTTATCGGGGTTTCCGTCAGTGTTAAGTTCTAGAAGCAAAAAAAAAAAAAAAAAAAAGTTATTTAGGCTGCCCTTTTATGTCATGTCGCATAGCAGATTATTTAACAGGTCAAAGTGGTGATCAGGAATACATGTAGGTCTTCTTACGATATCCTTTCACACTGACCATCAATCAGTTTGTGATCGAGGGGTAAAGGGCATCTTGGACTGACTCTGGTGGGTAGTTTGCCCATTTTTTGGAGATTGTAATGTGTTGCAGGCAGACTTAAATATTCACCTTTTGGAACTTGACAGACGGTTCTGTTGTAGAAAATGGAGGCAGATGGAGGTCGAATGCATGTGTGTTTGGTTATTCATTTGCAGATATCCTGTTTGGTTAGATTTTACTAAGGTGGTTCATCATTATGTCCTTAGGGATGAAGCCAAAACAGGGGCATTGTAAATCAGTCAATTAATGGTTTTGTTGTCAGTAGAACATGGCTGTTGTAGGTCTGCTAATCACCAGGGAAGTTATGTGGATACCCTGCTGGGTCTACCAGGCTAGTCGGGGACAAATTCTGGCTCACAAGAAGAGCGAAGAAAGAACTCGGGTGCCATGTATTGGCATTTTTTTAACTGTAGTCACAAATTGCTGGGTTTTGCACAAATACCATGTTGAGTTTATCAGGTTAGCAGAGAACAACCTTGAGCCCTTGAGGGAGACTGGCTAGAACTTAAGTGCTTTAAGTTAGTGTTTTTTTTATGTGGTGGGCATGGCTATAGTGTGTTAGTTAATTGCAAGGGAAAAAACCATGCTGGTCTACCAGTCACCCGAGGGCCACCAGACTGAAGGAAATTAACACACAGGAGCTCAGAGTGGGACTGATTTATGATCAGAAACTGACCAGGTGTGCAGACAGAAAACTAAAGATATGTAATTGACCAAGATGCAGGCAGAAAACGAAATACAGGTAAATGCATGACCATGGGGTTAGAGTGATGATTGGCTGTCAAAGCTGGCGGTGAAACTTGTGCAGCTTTATACAGTCTTATCTGGAAAACTATGATGTATGGAAATGATAATAATCTCTTACATGCACTAATTTATAATGTTTTTATATAGGCGGCACTGCGATCACCAGCGTCATCTCCCTATGTAGCATTGTTTTCGAGATTGAATTATTCATAATCATATATAGAATACCAGCTGTTAGAAGGACACAATAAGTTAACAGCTCTCCTAGGTCTGCCCCGAAGGACTAGATATTTTGACGTGGTTAGGAACCAACTGGTTACCTAGCAACAGGACCTACAGCTTATTGTGGGATCCGAACCACATTATATCGAGATATTAATTTCTGATCACCAGGAACAATTCCTCTGATTCCAAGTTGGCAGGGCGGGGAATCGAGCTCGCAACTACCGAATCGATAGGCGAGCACGTAAACCACTCGTCCAGTATAACGAACTACTCTTGTTGTTTAAATTTTTTATTTTTTATTTTCCCAGTCTTCAAGGCTGCCCTGTTTGCTTCTTATATCGAGATTATCTCTTGCCTTCTGGAGTTTCACTTATGAGAACCATTACACTTGTTTTATCACCTACTTCCCACGTGCTCTTCACTGACAACTTAATAAAAGAAATCTACACATACTGAACTGTATGCAGCTACATACTACATTCATATATATATATACATATATATATATATACATATATATATATATACATATATATACACACACATATATATATATATATATATATATATTATATATATAGTATATATATGTAATATATATAACTTTATCTACATTCACACACACACACACACACACGCACACACACATATATATATATATATATATATATATATATATAGCATATATATATCACTCTCTCTAGCCATTTAGTTTTCATTAACTCTGTTCGGCGAGATTGCTATCCTAATTTCCATCATAACCCGAGCTTTGATCAACCAATACTTGCTAATCACCAGGTAATTACTACTTCTACAGAGACAAATAATTTTCCCTTCCTCTTCTGAAGTGATGCTACACAAAACAAAACAATCAACAAATGTTTTTGTGTTTTATCTGTTCTAATTGTACTGAATGTTCTTGGGAGGACAAAGGAGTACTCCTTTCTCATTCAGAGCGCGTGTGAACTTAGTTGAGTAAATGTTGTGTTTCTCATACTGGAGCCTCAGAAGAAACGAAATCCCTTTTATCAGAGATACAGACACTGAGAAGATACGTGATGGCGACAGACGTTTTCTTTATAATTCTGGTCCTTGAATTCAGCTCTTTTGAAAAGACCTCAACATTTATGAATACTGTAATTTGTGATAATCTTCGTTTACTCAGGGGCTGGAAGACGCCTCGAGTCTATCTGAGATCTCTTTATTGTCTGCAATCGTTGTCTGACCAACATTAGTGGCCGGTTCAATCAGGACAAAGAAGTAGTTTTCAGATACGGCTTGGTTTTTATTGCTTTTTTTTTTTTAATCATTGTCAGCATCAGTATCAGGAATATAAAAAAAAATCTACTTTCCTTGAAGCTTGCGAAGCTATTTTTATTATGGCGAAACTTAAAAAACAAACAGGTAAAACTCATAGTTTGGTTTGTGTTACCATAGCATTCAATGGGGATGACGCTTCCTCTTTCTCTAGATACCTTGGTCATATTATTCATGTTGCAGTGCATCAGTATGAGAAAAGTTGGCCAGTACCTTTCGGAAATCTCAAATATCCCTCCAGACTGCATTTTTTTTTTCTTTTCTTTTCTTGGAGCTGCAGCCGGCTGTAGTCGTCAGCAGCACGATGGTGGTTTGGCGGCTCCTTTTCTCGGTTGTCGTGTGGACGACTTGCCTGGTGTCATCAAGCAGAGCTCAAGAATGGACTTTGACTAACGCTAACAAATGTAAGTATTTTGTGTAGATAAATTCCTAAATGTATCATTCTGATAACTTGCACGATAAAGCAAGCAATTAATTTTGAAGTCTCTCCGTACATGCCCTCTTTCATGTCCCTTAAGTGTTCTTTGATGAATGATAGCCCTGTAAGGACGGCATTTCGCCTAATATCCGTCCTTCCTCTGTACATACTTTTTATACCATATACTAAAATGTAGAGCATTTCACGGCCTATCCGTCGATATATATACCATGTAAAATTGTACTCTGCATGGAGATATATGTATATTTTCAGCTGCAAAGAAACACAATCTCAGCGGGGGCTCCGTCCCATTTTGTATGTGCGTGCGTGACGGACACTAAGTTTCCATCGGCACTGCTGCCTCATATACAGCCGTTTCTGTCCGATAAAGAGCTAACTACGGGCTGCTCTTGAGCAAGAGCCCGTGCTGGCATAAAGCCAGCCTAATCTCAAACAACAACAACCGATAAAGTTAGTTAGAGCTTTCTCCTTGTCTGATTCCAGTCCTCACAGCCCCAAACAGACAGAGAATTTCTTCAAATGTTCTGTTGTGCACCATTACATATCTGGTTGTAAATGGCTCAAGCAGAGCTTACTAAGTGATATAGGTTCAACAAATGTACCAAAATTGTGTAATCTCGGGTCGTTATTTCTAAGGTCATTGATGAGAATTTTCGAGAAAAGGAACTGTTATGATGTTTGTTTTTGATTGTAGATTGTCCTATTAGCTCTCCTAAACATTGTAAGACAGTGTGTGTCTTACAGTGTTTAGGACTTCATTGTTAAAATAAAATTTCAAATAACGATTCAGAAGTATAATGGGCAAACACAAGTAATAAGTTGACAAATAACCTCCATTTTTACAAAGACTCTCTGCAAGACTGTTCTTTGGGAGAAAAAGAAAACCTACTCTGCTCAATGCTTGACAAAGAATGATTCTAGTTTTAATAAGCATTACATCAGAAATGTCATGGAGTTGGTACAAAGTTTCCCAAGAATACAGTCAGATATTAATCTTTACTTTTGCAACGGATTACAGTATTTGAAGCAAAAGGCAGTGGATCACGAAGGTTGTCTAGAAAAGGTTAAGGAAGTCAATCACAATATTAAACTAAAGTTTTCAGTTATACTAAAGAAAAAGTATAGAATTTCAATACTCTGCCAGCTGGTTTGGATTGGAGAAATGCACAAGATGTAGTAAGCCAAAGGTTGGATATTTTGTCAAGTCGCTGGCAAGCGATTGTGGTGAGAATGCATAAATCAAGATCTTTCATTACAGAATGTCTGACAACATAGTGATGTAGCTGCTAAGCTCTAGGTGTGTAACAGCCTGGCCGTTGAAGCCAAGTTGGCCACTGTAATTAAGTAACAAAATTGTAAAAGTATTGTTGCACCACTAGGATGCTCCCAACTTTTCTAAAGTATATCAGGAGGTGCTGTTCTTGCAGAGGGACATATGTTTATGGAGGAGGTTGAGAGGATTCTATTTAAAATGAGTCTAACATGTCAACAGGAAGCAAACTAGTATATTCCCCCAGAAATAAGGACAAAAGGTGAGGTCTTTGTTTGTTGATCTGAAAGACAGAGTTGGAGGACCTAATTGCAGTAGAATATTCTGGCAAGCCATGGCTTGTATGAGAGCTGTACAAAGCAAGCTGCCATTTGCTTTTACCAGGTAAAGCAACAGGTGATGAGGAGGCTGCCGAGATGTTCTAGGAGATTTTTCAGCAACATATGGGGCGCTTTGGGAAGATGCCAAGAAAAGACTGCTAATGAGCAAAGTACCCTTGCATTGCTATCGACTACAGAATGATATATGAAGCCATAACCATTCTGAATCATCATTCAGAGGAACTTCAAAGAACTAAGGGGACATAATATCAAGAAACAGCTTCATGTAATCTGGACATCCAACTCAAAGGCAGACAGTTAGTCTCACAAACCACATGGCTAGGTTTCATTGGGTCTTGAACCGTGTCAGTTGGAATAATGTCCAAAACAAATTCCCCTTTTTCAACGTTACAAATGCCAAAGAAGACTGGTATGAGAAAACTGAGTGTTGCTCTTTCTTCATAGCACCACCTCTCTCATCGAGCCCAAGGACCAAGGGATTGTCTGTACTTGTAAGGTGTACTACCAGCTTAGGCCTATTAAGATCACTGTGTAGTGTTTAGGGTTAACCATTATAGGACTGTGGCAGAGTTTCAGAGGAATTTATAGTACTGTTTCCACCAGTATCATCTTAATAGTTAGTGTTACAAATCAAGATGAAGTACTTTTATGACGTGTTAATTTTTTTTATATAGTATTTAGTATTTCATCTGTGTTACTTCTTCATTATTCATGGGGAAAATATATTATTAAACTATGAAAAATAGAGGCTATAGGAGGCTGATCCATAAGAAATAGATTATTTGTTCATGAGTTGTCAACAACAAGGCGTCAAGCAGGCGAAAATTATCTTTGGTATCAGCAGGATCCCACTTTTCTTATCTTATCACTAATATCTGCAGCTGGTGTCGACTCCGCCATTAGTTCTTCCGAAATTCAGGGTGTGTTGAGTCTCCCAAAGATCGCAGTCATCAAGGGTATATGTATTGCTTCTTGTATCCCCAGCCTTAGAAATTGTCTTCAAATGAAATGCAAACCCGTTTGACTTGAAAATCAACCTTACGTGCTGGAATGAAGTATTACATGCGAACAACTGTGTAAACGGACCCTTCTTATTGAATAATGACAAACGCTGCTTTGAAAGAGGCAGGTTTGCTAATTAAGGCAGTGCAGAAGGAATCGGATCATTCACACTCCGGAAGTGGCCAAAATGAGGGGCAGACCACACAGACTGACCTTCTCTGGTGATTCCCACGTCGAATCGGTGATTATATGAAATGCACAGCAGAAGTGAGGAAAGTAAACAGAAGGAGCTGATCGGGCTTTTACTGTTAGTGCTCAAAGTGACTGTGGATTTTCAACAACTACCTGTGCAGTGTTGTCAAGTTTCTCAACGGTTATAGCTACAGTTAGCAGTGAACTGCTTTTCTCTGAATTAGCATACAAATATAACAATCGTTTACCATCTTATAAGCTTGACTCTCGTATGTTGAAGTCATGGGGCGATGGTTTGATTAGACACATCATTACAACCAATATTAATGGAAATGTATGCTCTCTTGCATGGAAAAGAACAATAAGGCTAATCAATTTCTGTTAAAGTTCCTCGGAAAATAATGGAAATGATTCCGTGGGCTAAGAAGCCAGATTAAACAGCGGGAAGCATAAAAAAAGAGTAAAAAGGACATGAAGCTAACGAACTAACAAACCAGCATATATAATAATGAAAAGTTTTACTCACAACAAAATGTAACCTAAAAGACTCCAGGTTGAAAATGCCCCAGCACCATTAACATTCTCTTGATTTTAATTGTGTTATGATAACTAAATTCAAAGGTATATGAAGTGCCGTTCAGTCAGACATGACACCCAATCCCCTTACGCGTGAGAGCGAGGCCAGAAGGGAAGGATCCTGGATACGTGTCTATGGGATTCCCATCCTGCTGACGACGGCGTTTTGTGCTGTAGGCGGATACCTGGCTTTCCTGTCCTACGAGAGCAACCACGGCGATGATTCGCGGTCTCCTCAGCCAGTGTCCTCCTCCCCGTCCTCTTCTTCTCTTGTCAGAGGAAAGTGGCCGAGTAGTACTTCTTCATCTTATCTCAGTGAGAGCTGGACGCTACGTAATGTTAACCTGTGTAGGTGTTGACGACTTTAATTTCACAAATGCTTTGTAGTCAGATTCTTCTGTAGTCTAAACAACCGTCACACAAATGGTATGATCTACTTCACGTATTTAAGTGATCTCCATCACTACTTGGGCAGTTCGTCTATTTTACAGTTACAATTAAATCACAAGCCAATGGCAGCGCTAACAATCCTTAGTGTTCTATATATTTGCACATTATAAAATATCAGAACTCGCAATGTGGCTATTCCAGTTAATCTTGTTAACTACTGTTTCACCCTAAGTTCTTAGGAAGGAGTGATAGCGGCTGGGATTTCAATTCTATTAATGGAAGAGGTTACAGATTTGGTCATTTTTACTTTCAGTTTGTGTATTGTGTATTCTTCTTTCTTTGTGAGATGACTGAGTTCTCTCTCTCTCTCTCTCTCTCTCTCTCTCTCTCTCTCTATACATATATATATATATATATATATATATATATATATATATATATATATATATATATATATATATATATATATATATATATATATATATATATATATATATATATGTTATATATATATATATATATATATATATATATATATATATATATATATAAATGAACACATGGGAACGTTTTTCACAAAAATAAATTTTAGACTCACCACGGGACCGAACCCTGGTCTTTCGAGTGGGAGTCTAGAGCATTAGCAATTCGTGCCCCGTATAGTATTCCTCGGTCTCTCACTCGAAAGACCGGGATTCGCTCTTGTGGTGAGTAAAAAATTTATATATATAATTTCCTCCAACTCTCGATGGTTTTGGCATGTATGTAGTACCCCGCATTACCATGTAGTAGAGGTTACGTACTACCGGTCAACTTGAGGAGTCTGGAAGCATATTTAATAAGTAGACTATGTAAAAACTAAACGGAATTCGTAATTAAGACCCTTTTGATACCCAAACCCTGAGAATTTCACTGATATCTTATAAACAATTACTTCTTTAATTGAAGTTAATCGTATGTATGAAATTAACGTGTATTTATTAAAGTGCCTCAGTGGCGTGGTTGGTATGGTATTGGCGTGCCACCTCTATGGCCGCGAGTTCGATTCTCGGGAATTCCATTGAGGGGTCAGAGATGTGCATTTCTGGTGATAGAAGTGTACTCTCGACGTGGTTCGGAAGTCACGTAAAGCCGTTGGTCCCGTTGCTGAATAACCACTGGTTCCATCAACGAAAAAAAAAAACGCTATACAAACAAACAAACAAACAATATATTAATTAAAAGTGCCTACACACCAAAGAAAATTGAAGCTCTCATCTATTTTCGGGACTGCAAGAGAGAACTGATATAGGGGGACCTATATAAAAGAAGAAAATGATGGAATACGTTGACAACCTCAATGTCCTTATTCGTGCACATGGCGGCAATTCATTCTTTTCTTTCTTTTCTTATTTCTTTGGCAGGCTACTCAGCCATGTCTTTTCCCCATTATGCTCAGGTAACTTAGTCTAAAGCGTATCCATTATAATCTCAAACCGAAATTTCAACTCTTCAAGATAGTGACTGCCTTCATTTCCAATGATCTGTTGCTTAGATTTATTATCCGATTGAATATTCGGTCAGTGACATCTACTTTCCTTCATTTTTCTTTTCACCCTTTCTTTTACAACTGCTACTTTTTCATTTAATGGCAAAGAGATTTAACTTGTGTTCTTGAATTCTATAATCATCAAACCCTGAGTCTACTAAAACATGAGTGAGATATTAATGGAAATGTAAGGTGACTGTTGATCGTAACTGTCTTGGCTTGAATGGAGATGACATTCAAACTGGTTTTTAGCATAAGCCTAAGCATCGGTTGAGTACTAGAGGATAGAAGGATGTCGAGGATTAACTGACATGACTTGAAATGAGGTCTGGCAAAAAAATATTATTTGGCGCAACTTCATTAAGACCTCGTGAATCCCTAGAATTCATTCAAGCACATCAACATTTTCTTCAATACTGACACATTTTCCTTTATTTCCTGGTAGCCATTGAAGTGCCTGGGTCTGTCCCCGGAGGTGTCTATACAGACCTCATGGCAGCCGGTATACTGTCTGAAGGCGACTTCTATTACCGATTCAACGACCTCAACTATCGATGGGTGGCAAAAGAGGATTGGTCGTACTCTACAACATTTGAAGGTGAGCTTCCTACCTGTATGCATTAGTTCTTGAAATAGATTTTTTTTAATGAATTCTGTGGTGTGAAGAGGTTGCATTTTCATGGGATGTAGGAAAAACAGTAGAAAAAAAGGGGGGGTGGGGGGAACCAAGTATCTTCCAGTGATAACCCAGTATGTATCCACCTTTGTCCAAGTTCAGGGTAAACTCATGCTAAGTAAAGTAGACGGTAACACGAAGATATCGTTTATTAATATAATTTTTCGATCACACAATATAGAAATGGGTGTATATAATACTTTCATCCCGAGGGGCTAGTACTGAACACGTCGTCCCAAGGAGTTTCTACCATGCTTAGTGCGGCCAAATTAGATTAGGTGAACATGTAGGTAGATACATACCGGGTTATAATACCCCATCTACCAAGCCAACTAATCTAACTCATCAAATATATAATTCAGACTCTAATATTATGACTGAAACGGAAAATAAAGGTTCATTATCTTCCTCACAAGTTGATGGCAAACCTCGAAGACATTTTAGGGAAATTTGGGTCGAGGATAGTTCTTGGGACACATGGGATGAGGTACCATGGCAAAGGGACCTGGGCTAAGAAATCTAGTCTAGGAAATATTTTGGACGGTGTGCCATATCAATGCAATAAATATCCACAATGATGATTAGGTCATGTTTATTTTCATCTGTAACCTATTGGCTCCTAAGGTATAGCTTAAACATGGCTTTGACCCCAAGGACATTAGGCCTAATGGAGACTACATGGCCCAGTCTTTTGCTACTATTGAATATAGCCCTTGACACGACTGAAGTCATGATTTTATGTCTACTTGACCTTAAAACATAAGTACTGACCTAACTGTATGTCTTGCTGGAGACATTACAAGCTCTTAAGTTGATTCACTAATTATGTACAGTCGACCCCCGGGATTCACGAGGGCTAGGGACCACAATCCCTCCCTGTAAATAGCTCAAATCTGCAAATACTGGACATCCCTCTAATAACGCATATAACTGCCTATTTTGATAGTTCAAACACCATAACCCCGCCTAAAAATGCTTATGCCTATCTTTTTAATAATTTTATCATGAAAAGTGCATTTAGTCACAACAATAATATGCAAATACAGTAATTAGTGAGTATTTCTCTATGAAAAATCCACGAATAGGCGAATTTTCTAGGAATAATGTGGATTTAGACATTGCAGAAAAATCCGCGAATAGATGAAACTGCTAACCAGAACTGCGAATAGTCGCGGGCCGACTGTACAGCTAAGATTGAGATAAGATTCTTCCTTTGGTACTTATAAGACTTAACTGTATATCAATGAATAATGCCGTAGAAAAGCAAACATAATAATTCCATGGGAGTTTTCCATGAAATATATTACATACCATTAATACTTCTATTTTGTGATTCCCCATTGGCCAGTCGACCCAGAGATGGCTCAACACCAGAGAGTTGTTCTCATCTTCGATGGCCTGGACACAGCAGCCGAAGTTGTCGTCAATGGTGTCGTTGTGGGTAAAACCAACAACATGTTCGTCAGATACGTGTTTGATGTAAAGGAACGGATACAGGTCAGTTTCTGAGGCAACTAAAACCTAAAACTGTAGATTTGACTAATATTCACAGACAGTTGTACATTTCTTAAGCTGCTCAGTGTGGATGACACAATATTTCCTACACTCTGGAACTCACAGAATTATCTCTATTCTTAAACTTCTTGTTTTATTGCAAAGAATGGGGGATACATATTTGTGTTTATCTCCTCTTCACAATTTGTTATTCTTAATTTAAAGAATGGTTTCGTTAGACAAGGATGGTTCAAAATCCGTGGGATTATTTTGGACACATTCATATGGAGGCCGAAGCAAGTTTCCGTTGAATTCAATGTCGATGTTTCTTCTTTTTCTAACAAATAAAGATCCTACTCTTGGAGCTTTTTATTATATGTCAAATGCTTTTGGCCTTGTTCCATATAGAAGGATTATCATAGCCACGAAGACCTCTTATCTTCTCGGTTTCCTGGAAGGAAACAGAAGTTAGGGGGGTTACATAGCTCTGTATAAAAAGCATATACTATTACTTCAGTACAATGGTATCAGTAGATTTTATTAATTATGATAATACATTAATAATTTTATTTCTTTTACTTATAGAGAGAATTGCTCAGAGCTTTTTGTGAACATTTAAACCAGAATTCTGTTTTACTCTTCAAATCATTGCTCATGTTACTAAAATAATACTAATAATAGTAGTTTATGAAAAACACAACAGCAGAGCCGAGATAGGTTACTGAACATAATGAAGCCTACTCTCCCACCAACAGGAGTCAAATGTGGTAGACCTCGAGATCAGATTCGAATCGCCATTGACTTATTCTACTCGAGCCTTTGAGGACCAACTTAAGGACTACCTAGTGCCGCCCAAATGTGTTCCAAAGGAATACCAAGGGGAGTGCCATGCTAATCACATCCGGAAGATGCAGGCCTCTTTTTCCTGGGACTGGGGACCAGCTTTTCCTAATATGGGAATATGGTGAGATGGTTATCTCGTTTTCCCCACGCACTCTCATTCTCTTCCTCCCTTTGCCTGCATAGATGAACGTAAGTCATCTTGCTGTTTGGCGCACATTTTCTCTCTCTCTCTCTCTCTCTCTCTCTCTCTCTCTCTCTCTCTCTCTCTCTCTCTCTCTCTCACACACACACACACACACACATTTTACACAAATTAAAGTATCTTTTTTAGGGGTATTGGCATAAACATGTTGGAATATAACAAACAAACTCTCGCTCTTTCATTGGGGTATTCATTTAGTCATACATAGATATACACACAATGGCCACCTAAACTTGCTAGAATAAACAGCGCAGCAGATCTTAACAAAAAAAGAATTGTAAAAAAATGTTCACATATAAAAGCATTCAAACATTAACTTTCTGATATGTGAAAAGTACATTATATAAGTTAGAGGTTAAGTAATGTTACAGTGATATATCAACTTTGCACAAGAACTGAGAGGTTGTTTTAGTTTTCATGAATACCTGGTATACGCATACTGTAAGGTTGAAGGCTCAATGCTGAATTGGGATAGAGGTGCATGCAAACTTAACTAGAACATATAAAATAGATGTTTATGTAATTTTAATAATGTCATTGTACTCTGTAGGAAGCACTGGGAGCTTACCGGCTTTGACACCCTCAAAATAAGAGACATTTTGTTCACTGCTACACCAACAGAGGAGCTTCCTGCTAAGCCTGACTTCAGTCTGAGACCTGGATGGAACATCACGTTGGAGGTATAATTTCTTTGTTCATTCTTTTACTATTATTGTACCATTTGACTATTATATTTCCTTAGTCGAAGAGCAGACTGGATGCTCTTCAACAAACGGGGCGCTAGTTTCCTGTCAACTTGACGAATTGACAGTACAATTACACCAGTGGGCAGTCTCCCATTGAGTAGATCTCTCAGCTAGGTACATATCAGGCAAGAAGAACGGTGTGGCAGACAAACTGAACTGTTGGGGTCAGGTCTTGGGGACAGAATGGTCACCTCATCAAGAGGTAGCAGAAAGGGTATTCTTGCAGTGGGGAAGGCCAGCAGTAGATCGTTTGAAACTAGGTTCAACAGAAAACTAGAGCTTTTTGGTTTGGTTGTTCCAGATCCCTGGGTCGTGACAGAGGATGACCTACAAAATCCCTGGGACAGCCTGGAAGCGTATGACTTTCGCACGTTTCGCCTAATCCGTCAAGTGATCAACAGAATGATGATCTCCCAGAATCTCAGGATTATCCTGGTACTCCTTTTTGACCAGACGTGGAATGGTTTCCTTTCTTCTAACCTTATTGTCCAAGGATGATTCCCCTATGGTACAAACTTCTTTGCCAACCACACATTGAGAGGTTTCACTTACCAGTATGGTCTCTATCTCTTCATGGCTGGAGACTATCAAGTATCTCTTTCGAGCAAAAGGCTTTTCTGACAGAGCAGTAAAAGAAATGTCAGGTTCTCTCAGAAGAGCTCCACAGCCGTGTATCAAGGAAAGTGGGCAGCCTACTGTGATTGGTGTCAAAGGGGTTTCTCTCCTGTTAGAACTTCCATTCAATAAAGTAGTGGATTTCTTCATCTTTCTCCGTAGGGAGAAAATACTCTCAGTTTAAGCCATCTAAGGCTATAGAGCTGCTCTTGGAATGGTTTTAAAGAATGTGGACCTCTCCTCATCTTGTGATGTTTCTATGCTTCTCAAAAGTTTCGAGCAGTCCTGTTCCCCAAGAGATTTCAAGCCTCCAAATGGGGACCTGACCATGGAGCTTAGCAGTCTCACTTGCCCTCCATATGATCCCTTACAGGGCTCAACACACAGAAATTAGACTTTCATTACAGTTTTCTTATTGGCCATGGCTTCATCAAAGTTGGTGAATTACATAGACTCCTTTATTGTTAAACATACAAGAAGTTGGGGTTCCATAGCCTTCGAATTTTTCCTGGAATTTGTAACTAAAACTCAAAATCCTCTGTTCATGACAACAGATTCAAGTCTCTCTGAATCCCCTCTCTTAGGGATTTTGTTAGTGGCCAAGATAAATTACTGTTATGCCCCGTCAGGGCACTGTGAGCTATCAAGAAAGGACTCTGCATCTCAGACCTGTTAGCTGAAGACTTTTTGTTAGCACAGGCTGGAACAAGAAAGAAGTGTCCAAGAATACTATCTCCTTTTGGTTACTTGAAGTGATTATACAAGCTTACAGTTCTGCTTCACATTCAGATGCCGATACAGTGCATGTAAAAACACGTAGTGTTAGGAATCTAGGCACTACCATTACTTTCAAGAAATTGTCGGTTCACAAGATTTTGAAGGCAGGCACCTGGCTTTGCCAAACCACCTTCACATCCTTCTGTCTGCGGGACGTTGCCCACAGGTCCTTGGAAACTTTTTCCTTGGATCTGGTGGTGGCTGCTCAGCAAGTTGTGTAGCTCATGCAGTGCCCCTGGCGGGACAGTTTGTATCTTCCTAAGATATTGGATATGGAAGTGAGAGTGAATGAGATGACTGGTCTTCTTCCTTTCTCTTTCTTCTCTACCAGAGGGCAGTAGAGAAAATAATTCCATCATGTGCTGGAACTGGTTAGATACAGGTGAATGAGCATCCATTCTATATAGTTTTAGATATTTGTTCCTACACAATACATATTCTTTATAGAAGCAGGTCCCATTCCTTTCTCTTACATAGGGAGAGACGAACTGGCAACAAATAAGATTGGTGACTAACATAAGTTTTGTTGTCTCTGGCATTTGTATACCATCCTCGAGACACAATGTATATACTTATGTATTCACAGTATTCGATGCATACCAGAGCCCCGGCGAATAGTTAGAATAAACAAATAGTTGAAACCCCTTTAAAAATGCTTAAAACTGCCTACTTTGTTAGTTAAAACTCAATAAAAACCCACTAAAAATTTGTATACCTGGTTTTTTTAAAATAATTCTATCGCAAAAAGTTCATTTTATGATGAAATTGATAAAAAAACGCACAGGAATTTGTGGATATTTCTCGCAGAAAAATTCCGCGAATACACGAATTTTCTGCGAATAATGGTTAGATATGGTCCACAGAGAAATCCGTGAATGTGTGATTCTGCGAATGCCGAGAACGCGAATACAGGAAGTCAGCTGTACATAGTCTATTACCCGAGATGTCTGGCTGTTTAGTAGACTTGTGTTTGACAGATCAGAAACTTACAACTCCTTCCTATGCTCCGTCCTTTGGCCAGGAAGTGTGCCCAGGTGGTCTAAACCTTCAGTTGGCTCTAAGACTCTCTTATCCTCCCTCCAAGCATAAGTCCTCTTATGTTAAGCCCAAGTTTTGTTCCATATATGGACAAATGACAAATTATAATCGATTTGTATTTTCCATAACTAACAAACCTTCGGTCTTAATGTATACAGCCCACCTCAAGCCACCCATCATTCATTCCTGGACTGGAAGGCCACCCATCATTCATTCCTGGGCTGGAAGGCCACTCATCATTCATTCCTGGGCTGGAAGGAAAGTGGTATGATGATGCGTAGCGGGTAAAGCAGGTCACTTAGCTTCCTCCTATTCCTCTATTGACTGACACCTGTAGCCGCCAATTGCTTATGTTATTTTCAACCATTATTTTTGAAGCAGTTAAGCTTTATGCGCTTCACTTTTTCATGCTTCACTTTGTCACGAATTTTTTGTGAAACATATCTTACAATTTTATGCGGGAACTTTCACTAATTCGCGAATTTTTCTGTGGACCATTTCTCTAATATGATCACTAAATAACTTTTTTTGTAGAGCAACACTGTATTCACTGATTAGGTACTGTATTTTTCATTAAAGGTATATGTATTTTGGGAGAGAGAGAGAGAGAGAGAGAGAGAGAGAGAGAGAGAGAGAGAGAGAGAGAGAGAGAGAGAGGTGTTTAAATCAAACTCTAACCACAGTATAAATGGATTCTGTAAGTGAAATAACGTTTTATTGTTCTTTTGCTTTTTTATACATATAATGGATATGTATAGTGAGAGAGAGAGAGAGAGAGAGAGAGAGAGAGAGAGAGAAAAAAAAACTACAGTTAAACTATGGCTTAGGAGGAGAGTAAGAATGTTGAATGTTGCATACATATGAAATTCTGATTTTAAATATTACGGTGAGTAGAGATGAAACATCAACAGTGATAAAATATTCTCTTGTGTATACTGTTATGTGCTATAGCCATAGTCAACTAAACTTGTAATGAAATACGGTACAAAAAATCAGACAAAGCAAAAAATATGGCAAGATACCTACGTCGATCTACATAGTAGTGAACTTGCTGGATTTGTTGATTTTCATTGTTTTATTTATGTTTATGGTACAGTAATTGATATTTCATTAAATGATATACAGTACAGTGCTGATTGACGAGAGAAAGAGAACTGAAATTCCGTCGTCAGAGATTTTGCTTCTGGTTTTGAGTTGCTTAATTACGTATGAAATTTCGATTTTGAATATTTTTTACGGCGATTGCATCAATATAATAACAGTAAGCGAAATAACATTTTATTGATATTTTGCTTTTTTTCCCCTCTCATTAAAGGATATGTACACACACACACACACACACACACACACACACACACACACACACACACACACACACAGAATTTTTTATACGTTTATGGGGGATGGTGAGGGCTATCCAGTAAACACGTAACCACGAAATATGGCGTAACAAACCCAGCATTCTGTTTGGAGGAACATGTCCCGTCATTTTAAACTACCCACATATTTTAGATAAGCTCTATACAGTAGTGCTATCCTATAATACGTACTGTGCAGTAAATATAATTTCAAAATCATCTTAGAATACAGGAAATTTAATAAAATGTACGTTAGCTAAAAGAAAACGCGCGTGTCGAAATTATATGGGATACTAAAAGTATCAGTTGTAGGCGGTTACTTAATGTTACAAGGTGACTTTGAAATGATACTGGGGTCTTCTGGGATGATAGTTTGAGGTATATTTATGTTTGAACTATTGATTTTGGAGACGAACTGTTAAAATAGGCAGTTATAAGCATTGTAGGGGTGTATATATATAGTTGCATGCGTCACTTCATAACGCTTGGATTTTTCGCCAAATTTCATTTTATCCAATAAAAGTACATTTAAAGTAAATAAACGAAGTAGTGGGTTGTTTTGCAGTTCAGAAACCCAAGTGATTTCTCCAAGGCTGCTTTTACTTTCTGAAAGGAATGGCACAAATAATGCCAGGAAAATTAACTCTATTCGCCCCACATGCGATGAGAACGACACGTACTACCTTTGTCTCACTTGACATACTGTTCATGCTTCTCCCAGACTTCAAATTTCCTTTCAATTCATAGCAAACTTGAGAACTCTCAAAAGGAGTCTTGACTTTTAGCATTAGCACAGGACTGCAACGCCATTGAGACCACTTATGTTACCCTTAACAAGATCCTTCAGCCGAGCCTACGATGCTGTCTGTTCCTTAAGGCTATTGTTAAATTTCCAGTCCAATTTCGTATAATCACCTTCAACGACCTCTAGCTGTCATTAGCGTTTTCTGCGGTATTTCTACAGAAGCAGTCCGCATGGACTGCAAGGAGCATAACCGCGGACACGCCATCCACTTGGGATTGGGGCGTCCAATGTATTTCGCTGTGTTTAGTACTGGCCCCTGGGGGTTTAATTACAGTCGTCCTAATAAATATTACTTAAAATTCTTGTTCAGTAGGTAAAACTGGATAGAAAAACCGCAACTGCCATAGTCTAGGCCGCCGCGGATAAGTACCCTAGATCTACCTTTTCTGCCACCCAGTTAGCAGGCCACTTGCATTTGATCACACATCATGGGAAAGGGGAGAGGTTCAGTTTTCACACCTCCCCTTTGGCAATAACTCTGTAACGAACACTCGTATCAGAACGAGATTTTGCTACAGTGTATTACGCCCAGTGCCGTAATTTATAAGGGTATCACGAATCACTAATTGTAAATGGTAACTACAATTGTCCCTGTGCCAAGAGGCAAAAACTCCATTAGCCAGAAATGAATTACGATCACAACAGTAGCTCCGCCTACCCTCTCCCCCCACCTCCACCGCCACCCCCGTCCTTCTTCCTTCCCTCACCTTTCCTTCTCTCTCTCTCTCTGAAAGTTGTTTCAGTTTAAACTTATTTTGTATGATTTTTCTGTCTGTCTGTCTATCTGTCTATCTATCTATCTATTAATAGTTTACATTGGTGTATATTCTAATGAAAGGCCTAGATAAGGTAAGATTCACTCCACCTATGTGAAATCATTTATAAGATACTACCTCACAAACCTTCCCGGTAACAAATGAACTCATCTGGATTCTCTCTCTCTCTCTCTCTCTCTCTCTCTCTCTCTCTCTCTCTCTGTGTGTGTGTGAGTGTGTGTGTGTATGAGTGGTAGCTACTGTAAATGGTTATGAGAGTGAGAGTGAGAGATATCTGAATGTATGGTGGAGCAGTAGAAGGATAGACACTATGATTTATGGTAAAGCGACTGTTATACTTGTGGTTTGTTACCTTCTTCTTAATCCTCATGCGGACTCATGGTATCAGCAATATAGTACTTGTATTACGATGGTGAAGAAGAGATGGCCACCACGGAACTGGACTGTCGGCACGGTTTCAGAAATTCGTTTGTCATGCAAATTTCAACTTTTTTTTAGCCATGAGAAAGCCGCCAATTGTCTTCAGATTGGTTTGAACAGGCAACTGGGTATAGTTACTCTATGTTACAAATAAAAATTGAGCCTTTCTACCGGACATTCATTTAGAGTTAAATTCTTGATTATACCGATGCACATATAACAGTTGCTTTACCATAAATCATAGTGTCTATCGTTTTACTGCTCCACCATACATTCAGATATCTCTCACTCAAATAACCATTTACAGTAGGTACCACTACCAAAGAGAGAGAGAGAGAGAGAGAGAGAGAGAGAGAGAGAGAGAGAGAGAGAGAGAGATGAGCTGATCAGTGTATAAATAAATCAGTCAACAGACAGGTAACAACCGAGTGAATCGTTAGATATATCCACCAGTGTAAACTATTATTAGATAGATATAGAAAAAATCGTAAAAAATATGTTTAAACTGAGGTAATTTTCAGAGAGAGAGAGAGAGAGAGAGAGAGAGAGAGAGAGAGAGAGATGAGCGGGGAACAATGCATAAATAAATCAGTAAACTGGCAACTAACAACCGACTGGATCGTTAGATATATACAACCATGTATATTATTCGATAGATAGATAGATAGATACAAAAATCATACAAAATAAGTTTAAACTGAAGCAATTTTCAGAGAGAGAGAGAGAGAAGGGAAGGTGAGAGAAGGAGGAAGGACGGGGGCGGCGGCGGAGGTGCGGGGAGTGGGTAGGCGGAGATTTCTACTGTTGTGTTCGTATCCATTTCTGGCTAATGGAGTTTTCGCCTCTTGGTACAGGGACAAGTGTCTTTATTCTTTACAATTAGTGATTCACGATACCCTTATAAATTACGGCACTGGCTGTAATACACTACAGCAAAATCTCGTTCTGATACGAGTGTTCGCTACAGAGTTATTGCCAAAAAACGTGCTTGCACTGTCTCTGAAACCCATAGCAGAACCCTACAAGTCCTTCCATAGCGGAATCATACTCCACATGAAGCCCCAACTCACCAACTAAAGGTGGCCTCACACTAGGCCTTTTTTCCTCCAACAGCGAGCCGTTGCTGCCGAAAATGGAAAATCGGGAGCTTTTAGCTCGAGATTTTTGCTTCCCGACTTATCAGGAAGCAGCGAGCACGAACCGCGAGCAACCGCGAGCAACCGCGAGCTGATAGGACGTACTCTCAGACCTTTGGCTTCTCTTCTCCTGAGCCACTCTCGAACCCACAAACTTTTTTTGTTACTCTTGCATTCACGTAAGATTCCGAAAACACATCACTGCAGCACATCTTGCAACAGTGCGACAATTTCTGGGCGCCATGATGATATCAGCTGATCAGTTTCGTTTACTTTTTCCTACTGCTCCTCGAAACCACGAGGTCCTAGTGTGACGATACAACACTTTTGCTCGCAAGCATCGGCTGGATGCTGACCAAAACAGTGAGCAAGAAATGACTAGTGTGATACCAGCTTTAGACAACATCCTTGTGTGATCAGCAATTCCAGTCACACCCTACTTACTCCCTTCATTGGTAGCAAGAAGATATACATTTTCCTCGACCACCATCCCAACTGGCTCATTCTACAACAAATGCCAAGAAAATTGTATTTTCGACTAGAATCAGTGTCTGTAATCCCAGTTCCCATTCCTAACAGTCCTCTCCATTCCCATTCATAGGTCCTCAGTTTCCTTTTAAAATTGTTTCCCCAATTCCTATTCCAGCGAATCATTACCTATTGAAGTAACATAATTGCTTTGTGATGTGTTAAAGTCATATTTAGAATAAGTGATTTATTTGCATTTTGGCAGCATGCTTTGAGTAAATATTTTTGCTTGAAACAGTGAAATTGAATAAAGTTATGCTTTGCGCTTGCACCTTGAAGTAAAACAAATTCTTGCAATATTCTTAGCCTTAGTTGATACAACTCTGACTGTCTTGCAGATGTACTGGCAGTGCTATATCTGTGTGTCAAGTAACTGTGTTAAACAGAAACAATTGCAAATTCCATTTACCTAAGGGATCATAAACATTATTTTTGAGTTGTGCATTTTCTCCTGCTGTTCTGTGTCAAATCGGTTGAAGGAAATCCTGTTTTTACTTTTATGTGATAACTTTAGAATTAGTTTTAGTTAATTTTAGTTGCATCTACTTGTACCTGGTGTGGCACTATTTAGTGTTTGTAACTGTTTAATGTAGCCTACAGCGCCATGGGCTTCAATAGAAACTCCTATAATATCCCTTGCATTTTTTCTCAATTTTAGTGGATGCATAGTGTTTTCTTTTGAACCTATTTTGGTAGCTTTGTATACTTTTCACAACAAACATTTGACTTATTCTGTTCGCTGGCCCCTTTTTTTGTTGGACATTCAAATTGAGCCAAGGCTTTGATCGAGTCAATCAGTTGAAATCTTAACCCTTGGACCCAACGAAACCAGGGCTGCCATGCGACGATATTTAAGAGTAAAAGTTGTAGGAGAGCAATGTCAGCTGACTTTGGGTGTTTAGGGATGATTGTTTGGGGTGTATGTTTTTGAAATGATAGCAGGTTGTTTTAGTGTGTTAATTTATGGTATATTTTTGTTTTAAATATGGAGTGAATTGTGAAAATAGGCTGTTACATGGATTTTAGTTTAAGGGATACAGGGTATTTGGCAGTTGTAAGCCAGTTATAACCATTTATTGAGGGGATTTTGCATATATCCGCATTTTTTGCATTTCTGTGGTGGGTTCAGGAAGCTATTCCCCGTGTAAATGTAGGGGAGCATTGTATTCCTATAATATATTAGGTATAAAGTTTTTAAAAATCATTTCATAATATTTATACACAGTAGACCTAGTTCCAACTGGTTCATGCTGCCACCATCCCAGTGGATATATATGTTACAAAGGGCCTGCCCACCCATTTATATTGGTGGATGCGTTTTAGCTACAGCAATAATTTCGTATTAATTTATTTATCTTTTTTTAAGCATTGAGGCATAAAAACTAATAAGGTTGGACTGTTTAAAATTTTATGGTTGCAATTAAAATTAATATCATAAATTATGAGATATTTTCTTTTACCACTTTAACATGTGGACCTAGGTTTGATGAAGGCATTTTTTGTCGAACACCATTGGGGCTGAATGAACGAAAGCTTTTGGAATGTACCATCATTGCCTCCAAAATTTGGCTACACATAATATTTTCTTTCATTTTTTAAATATGTGACAGAGTTTACTTTTGAAACATATTATGATTTTGTAACAATCTTGTTTTGCCCTTGAAATAAATGGTAAATATGTATGCAGAATGCTGGTTGCCAGTTAGTGAATTTTGAACAAAATCCTATGCGGTCACGTAAGCATCACTTATGAGCATGGGTGTATCACGCATTTAAATGGGTAACGAACGCCACATTTAATTACCAACAATCTTAAAAAAGGAAAGGTACTGCACTGTAATGTACTTAATATACTGTGATCTCGATGCAATTGCAGAATTACTTCAGTATTATTGTCAATTGTTATGGGACATGTATTACAAGTAATGATGAATAATAACCGCAACATTTTTTGATAAATAATTTTCAATTGCAGTGATTATATTTTAGTACAACTGTAGTACCATTTAATGTCGATGTAGAATGGTAGCAGACTACCTGTTCCTCCGATCAGGTACAGTTGAAATCTGGTTATTATCATTGTTATTGAAAATGATGATACATTTGTATTGAACGAGCAAAATACAAAGAAATTCCTGTTTCTGAGAGTATCCATCAGTTCAAAACAAAATGAGGAAGCCAACAACACAATCTAATGCTTTTAGTCATTACGATGCAAGCCTTTTTATGACATTCTTTTGTTACCCTCAGGTTGTATTCGATTCAGCATTAGAATCTGGCTCAATAGAAGGCGAACTTGAGATCTTTCTTGAAGACGTGTTCAATGTGACGACAGAAACAACCATCGTTGCAAAAGATTTTGAAGCCTCGAAGACAGTCACGTTTGAAATAGGCCAGGTTAGTTATAGAAGAGACTTTGTTTACTGATGAAATGATATTTTTGTTTTCTTGTGAAAAAACAAAAAATTTAATCATTCCTAACAACCACTAGGCATGTATGCCTACAAACTATCCTAGACTCTCCTACCAAGTGTAACCCAACCAAGACAGGGTCTATTATATGCTCTCATAATATATTTTCAGCTGCAGCCACTATTTAGTCATAATCACACATCAGTTAAACTGATTATCACTTACATGTAATTATTAATAATTACTTATTTTACAGAATTTGGTTGAAATGTGGTGGCCAAATGGTTTCGGCGTACCCGGTCCTCGTGCACTTTATGACCTGAACGTTACATGGAAACCAAAAACTGAGTCGCCTGCTTCCTCGAAAGGAGTCAGAGTCGGATTTCGAACTGTCGAGCTCAATCAGGACTTCGTAGACCCAGCCAACGAAACTCTAGGTCTGTTTCTTGCCACAGTGTTTTTGATAATATAAAGGCTGAATTCAAGTCTGTATGTTATGTTTTTCCCTGTACTTTCTCAAGTTAAAACATCATATGAAGCGTCTCCATTCTCTCTTCTCTTGTGTAATTTCTGCTTGAGTTCCCAGTGGGCCCAGTCCTTATCTCTATCCTTCCTTTATCATTTTCTGATCGCTCTGACTGGGTAGTTCCCAACTACATCACATCTACCACTTCTCTGATAGATTGTTCTTCCATTAGTCCAAGCCATTTCAATCTGTTTTCCATTTTACGTCCTCATTTGTGATAAAATCTTTCAAATGCACTCCAGTTATAAATCTCCTGGATTTGCAGCCATATTTTCAACATTTCTCTTCTGTATAAAGCAGCACAGATCTTACACAAAATCCTAAATGTTGGTTCATAATCTGCACCTTATTAACCAGCGAAAAGAATATGAAACAAAGCTACAGAGACAGAGAACATTTTTATTAAACAGGAACTTCCTGAGGGAAATCAGAAACTAAGCTCAGCGTTACAATGTTAGGTCAGTAAGATCCCACAAACGAAGTAAACAACTTCCTGTTCTTTCATAATTTGCTGTTAACATTCCATTCTGAGTCGTTTTTAGATGGCAGTTTCCCCAGCAGTAACTTTTGTACGTAAGGTTACTTTTCTTTCAGTCAGAAAAAGGTTTGCAAAGTTCACAACAAGAGTTTCATGTAATCAGACGTATTGCAGTTTACAGCAAAAGATGTGCTGAAAGTTCCGGCAACTCTCTCAGTACCCAATATCATTTAATTTTTCCTGTAATTAAAACCAAATATTATAACGTTCTTTGGAAGATGTCGCCTTAGTCAAGCAATTCAGAGTAAAAAAAAAAAGAAAAAAGTGTTGGTGTCTACACTACAATGAACGTTCTTTGCTGAACTGTCGGTAGGTCGCCATTACCGTGTTCACGTGAACAATGTGAAAATGTTCATGAAAGGAAGCAACTGGATCCCTGCTCACATTCTTCCCGAGGTGGTGAGCAGAGACTATACTTTGGAGCTTCTCCGGGCAGCTCAGATCACCCACCAGAATTGCATCCGCGTCTGGGGAGGAGGCATCTACGAGACAGACACCTTCTATGAGGTAAATCATCTGCATCGCATAAAATCTTCCCACATCTGAATCATGAAAATAAGCAAGAATTGAACTGATTGCCTACATTTTGCTTTGTACATATTGCTTTCAATATTTTTGCACAAAATTACACTACAGAAATGCCAACTCTGACCATGATCCCTCAAAACACTTATTTGCGTGCTTATTAATTGATAGCTATGATTCTTAGAAGTAAATTTTTGTATATTTCTTACATGTTTTTGAGGTGATAAACTTATATAAATGCTTTCAGCTTTCGGGCAATCAATATATTTTAACACAATTTTCAATATCCTCATCGTGGGAAAGATCGCTGATGAACTGGGCCTCCTGATCTGGCAAGATTTCATGTTTGCCTGCAGTATGTACCCTGTTGACCAGCCTTTCCTGGACAGTGTTGCGGATGAAGTTCGAACCCAAGTTCGAAGACTCCATCATCACCCAAGTATTCTTCTCTGGGCAGCAAACAATGAGAACGAAGCAGCTCTTAGAGGGAACTGGTAATCTCATGTTCGAGCTTTTTTTTTTTTTCATTTCACTCCCACTTTAAAATGATGGAAATATTTTAATCTCGCTTCAATTTACAGAAAATTTCAGTTCCATTTTCACATATTTACAGACTTTTGAAAATCTCCCTCGGACTTTTACTGTTTTCCTTGTTTTGCTTTGCACATTGGCTATACATACTCAGGGATGAATTAAGCCTTTCCTGAGCCTTAGGCGTTTCCAAGATATTGGTCTACATCTGGCAGCTATTCAGTTATAATGAATTTCAATAACTCTTTGCCATGAAATGAGTGAAATTTAGGAAATGAAAATTAACATAGTGTGTATTGAATGTTCAGGAGCATGTGTCAGTCTAGCATTTCATCCTATTTTAGAAAAACTCATCTTTCAGCTGGATAGACACCAACATTCAGTGTTTGGTGTCCTGGTTGACATAGCACTTTCCCAGGATAAAGTGATCTCAAAAAGCAGAAATCGAATGAAGGTACATCACAGAGGTTTGGAAAAATGTCTTGCTGCTGAGACTGTGATGATCAACCCTGAACTGCTAATGGAATGACGAAACATTTAATCAACTTGAGATTGATAAGCTGTTTTCACGATCTTTATGTTTTGAATTTGTATTCTTCTTTCATTCTGTGCTGCCTCTCACGAAAGAGACTGGTGTATTTCCACACTGGAAAGAATTAAACCTGTTTCAAGATTCTAAATGGACTTGAACATAGCTCTCTTCCCTTTCCTTAGTTTTTACTAAAATTTAATTGATTTGAAAAATATAAACTAATGACTAAAACAATTTGCACTGAAGAATTCTACAACGCATTAATCTTATAAATTATTATCTTAACTAAAAATCTTGATATAAATTTTCTAAAGCAACTGGTTTGGCTTACTGAGTGTCTTTTAATAAAAGTATGGTCAGAATGTGTCAGCCTGTAGGTGCTGCGCGGAATTTCATGACTGAGTGTTAGGTCACTAGTGCTACTTAATCTTCCAAACATAACCGAATATTGGGTTGTGTAATCTTTCCTGCCACATGTAGGCCATTACCTCACTTTGGATACTGGCAGAAAAAAAAGATAGTAACAAAGTAAATATTAACCAGATTTCCCCATAGTCTATTATTTGCAACAAATAAATTTGCAGTAGTAATATTAAATTTCGTCTGCTTTGCGAAATTCAGGTTTCAGAGTGATTTCCAACTTCCCGTTTTTTCAATTACAGGTATGGCACGGCATCAAACTTCGAGAAGTATAAAGCGGATTACAAAAAGCTGTACGTCGAAACTGTTCGAAATGTAACCCAGTCCCTCGACTCCAGTCGGCCTTTCGTTGTCAGTTCTCCAAACAATGGCATCGAGTCAGAGGAGGAAGACCACGTGGCTAAGCACCCATATAGTAACCTTTATGGTGATGGTAAGTGACACTGCTGACGGTTATTTTTGTAGTCTCGCCTCATCTCGTAGCATCACAGATTTTATGCCATACATTTGTGAAAGGACCCTGTTTTTCATAAGAACATGAATCTTTTCAACAACAGCCATTTATTTCCAGAATTTAAGCAGCAACTATCATTTTCCTATATTACTTTACATGAAATTCTAACTTTAAGTATAAGAAATAAATACAAATAATAGTATCTTCATTATCTATATTTTTGCTAAGAAAAATTGCAGTATTGTAAATAGTGTTGACCTGAAACTTTTAAAACGATTTGGACTGATTATCCATCTGGTTTTCTGGTTAGAAGGTATAAGCTTATACTTTGAAACTTGAACTATCTGCAATAACCTGGCACTGTTATAGAAATCATTCTGAAGAACATTTCACTGTGTATTACAGAAGTACTATACTGAGTTCAAAACTTGACCGGTTTCCGGTGAACTTATTTTCTGAATATTTAAAAAATCATGCAATGCACACTGGAGATGGATTGCCAATACAAAGATAAATGAAAACTAAGGAAATTAATGTTTCAAGTGGTCTTCAAATCGGACCATGTTTAATGTTCTTTTCTTAACGAACCTCCATTCGTCAAAAGAAGACTGAGTCTGAAGAAAACTTTGTTAATAGTTTTATTTTTCGAGAAGAAACTTGCAACTAAATGCCCTTATCCACTTACCTAGCCCAGCACTCCCCAACCTCCCCTCCCCCCTCCCGCTAAAAAAGTGTGGGTTGGGCATCCATCAGAGGGAGGAATAAGATTTACCAGAATATCCCCTTCAGGGATGTAGTGACGTCCTTGCACCTCACAAGGGGCAAGCAGTCACTACTAAGGGTGGTTGTAGGGTTCCGTCGCCCCTAGATGCATTAACATTTTAGTCATTTACTTGACCTTCATTCCTGTTTAATGGATTTAATTTTACTGGCCACTAGTTTTTCACACTTGTTTTTGTATTTTTCTGGATTTTTTTTTTTTTTTTGATATCCAACCACTCCAGCTACCTCTTTTTCACTGTCTGGGACGTTGAACGCCCGAAAATAGTACCCCAGTTCTTGGCTTGACAACCTAAATTTGATATATCAGATTAACCAGAAAATGGTTAAACAATTTTCCTTTGGAGTGGACTGGTAAATCGTCTTAATTTTGTATGTTCGTTGCATTCACGCAGATTCCTATGGCAACCTTGCCTATTACCATAAGTTGTCTGTAGTAAATAGTAATTCTCCACCCATATAAAAAATCCTTGATAAACTAGCTTCTGATCATATTGAAATGTACGAAAACCCTAAATATAAAGTTAGAATCCATATAATATCCGTGCCTCCAAGAATCCAGGAGCAATTTTTATATGGATGGCCCATTTTTTTAAATCTCATACTCCATCATTAACCAGTATATTATCTGGGATGTAAAACCGGGATGTTGGCTTCAGACTTTGAGAGGTGGATCTTCTCCATCCCTTGGTACCAAGACCCTCTTTTTTACCCACTACTTGATTTGTTTACTTCCGGTCTGGGCTAGAATAGGGCACTAGGTTGTTTGTTCCATAGACTACTACTGCATTAAAATCGTCCTAATTTCCAGTTCATTACTACAATTACCTGAGCGACGCCTGGGACTGGAAGATCTACCCCCCGACCAGATTCGCTTCAGAATATGGATTTCAGTCTTGGCCATCTTTCCGGTATTTATATGATAATTTAACATTGTAATTTTTTGTTTCATAACATTGCCTATACAGCCTATGGTATGCAGTAAATTATCACTCATATCAGCTGTGAATGACATGAACTGTAATTAATAACATCCATAAATATCATAAAAATAAATGGGTCTGTCAGTTATTTTTCACTCTAGCTGTAAATCATGTTCTTGAGGAAGATAGTTTATTACTGAGGAGAATAACAATTTCATTTAATGGCCAACAACCAACTGGGCGACGCTATCCCACTGATGTTAGAACAGACTGTCAATCAGAATCCCAAGGTAACATTTCCTTCATCTCCTGTTGACAGCACAATGAGAAACGTGACCACAGAGGAGGACTGGAGTCGCACATCCTCTTTGTCTTACCATCGCCAACACCATCCTGGTGGTCAGGAGGAGATCGTCCTCGAAATAGGACTCCACATGCATCTTCCTCCTGGTGATGGAACGGAGAAATCCTACAGAGATTACCTGTATCTCAACCAAGTAAGTTAATGACTTAGCAGTATATACCTACTATGTTTGCTGTTCTCTATCTTGAATTAAAAAAGTCTGTTCTTCAATATACCCAAAAATTATTCAAACCTTGTTTCAAGTAGAAAAGACTTATTGAATCACAGTCGATTTACAAGTCCTTAGGTCTATTTATGCAAAGTTCTAGCATGTCCTCAGTGTCTTACACAATTGAATCATTCTTTTCTGTTGTAACAAGGACGATTAAATGCTTCCATAACTGTCAAAGCCTTTCTGCAGGTCCACCAGGCTGTAGCTGTGAAAACGGAATCGGAGTTTTACAGACGAGGCATGAGCAGCATCAACAGCCAAGGGGAAGGGTACATCAGCGGGGCTCTCTACTGGCAGACCAACGATATTTGGCAAGGACCGTCGTGGGCATCACTCGGTGAGATTAGCTAATCTGTTTAAGTGGACTGGCCCAGGAGTAACAAAACTGATCGATATTAAAAAAAATACTTATAGATATTAATAATTTCAGCTGAAAATAGGGAACTGTGGCAGTTTTCATGAAACAGGTATTTGATCAATACATTATAAATACTTCCTTCCACGTGTTTCCATGTAGTGATCATAAACTGAGTAAAATTCTGTAATATCTTGATTTTTGTGTGAAAAACAGTTTCTTCAACATACTAGGAAATGCCACTTTTAATACACTGCATCATTTCCTTTAAAAAGGGTGGAGGGAAGTTGCCCAGTAGAGTGGGGCGATGGGAAAAAGTGCAAAAGGTGAAACAAGCAACAGATTAGGATAAGAGCTTTTATTATTCCCACAAATTAAAATCAACCATGGGCCCCCTCAGTATAAAGCTGTTTCCAAGATGGCTGACAGTTCCAAAATGGTGACAAATTTGCCCTATATTTACAATGTTTCCATTCCATAAAGACGCAAAAATTGCATATTGTTCATATAATGATTGTGAATCCATATTTTGGTATTCTTACGGTCACTAAGAGATCAACTGAACCCACTTTTCGAATGTGGCCAGTTAGCAAGTGCAGTTGCCGAGAGCTGTGCAGCTAAGTCCAGAGTTGTAGCACTTACGCCTCCCATGACATTCTTTCTTACATCCACTTATCCAGTTCTTAGCCAGAACTGTAAGAGCATCCCTATTAATGCAATGATAAGCACTTTGTTTCCTTGCAAAGAGATTACGTCCAGCATCATTTGTATCTATATGAACTGCTCCAAAGACTTGCAACCATCATCTGCTACAGCGACTAGTGTTGAACTTAGTTTGGTGAAGGTAAGGTGATAAGCGGAAACACTCCATGTATGCCTTGCAGACTTTTTCTGCTTTCCCTGAAAGGCAGATACTGTGTCACACCTAGTAAGTGCATGAAAAAGCGAAGGGTGGAGGCTTTTGGTCCTTTGGTTGCTGCAATTTCATGAGTAGTTATCCACCTCATGGCTTTCCCTCTTCCAAATATAATTCATAGTTTGTCAAAACCCTTTTTTTCCATGCTTGATACTATTATGAACTGTGTCTGAACTGCATGTGGGTGCACTTGAGATGTTTTCATGCTTTGCAGCATGCTCAGCATGCAACAGGACTTTAGTGTCTGTTTCTTCATGAGCGCAGCCTTGTAGGCCAGCAGTGTCCTGTTCAGCTTGGCTTCAAAATGCAGCATTGCCTTTGGTAACAATATTTCATGTTGTGTCATCTGCTTGGAATGAAACAATTGTCTGCCAAATGTACAAAAACGGTAGTTCAGTTTCGTGCTGGCAGTTTGCTGATCACTGCACTGAATTCTTGTGCCTCGTATTTTGTCTTGTTACCACAGATTGGCAGGCTCAAACTGGCTTTAGGACCGCACAAAACGCAGTGTGCATCAGCCTGCACTACTGAGAGGTCATGCTGGGGTTCCTCTGCTAGTTTGTGTGTTTGTGTTTGTATTTTGTTGCATATTATTCGGAACGCACTTTCGAGGCCGACAAGTGGTTGTATGGGACAAAAAATGGCTGAGAACCACTGGCTCTAGCACAGTCAGATCCAATGAATCATCCCCAAAAGGGATGTCAAGTATCAGATTACTTTTCTTAGATTCTCACCCAATTCAAGCAACCTCTTCTGCGCTCTTTTCATTGGATCATGATGCGTTCTCTGTCTTTGGATGAGCATCACTTATGGTTTCAGACTCATCAGTCAGGCAGCTGACTCCAGAACCAGCCACTGTCCACCTTCTGAGAGCATCTGCATCTTCAATTAAGCCTATGGCTCCACCATCTCCTTTCAGATGTGGTTGGTCTATAGTCATTGGGGAAAAAGGCCAAGTACTTCTAAGACAGTAGGAAGGAATTCCTAAAGCAACTCTTTGTACAAGATAGAATAGACAGTTGTAAGCATTTTTAGTGGGGACTGTGCATTCCTGCATTAGGTTCTGGAACCTACCCTCGCGAAAAAGTTTGGGAGTACTATATATATATATATATATATATAATATATATATATATATATATATATATATATATATATATCCTATATATATATATATATATATATATAGATATATATATATATATATATATATATATATATATATATATATATAATATATATATATATATAGATATATATATATATATTATATATATGATATATATTGTTACGAAGTGCCAAGTATCTGGTTACCATGCATCAAATATTACCTCACCAAAAGCCAGACACCTGAACCCTCATAACACGTTAAAACGACTGAATACTCTAAAGGCAACAGTGATCCCTTAACACTTACCAGTATTGCAGAAAATCAGACTAAGTTCATCAAAACAGGTGTGAGGTAATCTTGTAAGTAATTAAATTAATCAAAGGGCATCACTCCATCAACAACTTTCAAAACTCTAAGTATTTCCCTGATTTCAGAAGTCTAAGTACTTCCCTGGTTCTAAGTCACTTCAATTAAGTTGAAGGAAAGCAAATCAATTACCACTCTATGTCTCTACCTATCATAAATATAGTCATAATGAAATATATTTATACTGGTGTAATAATTAAAACACTTATAAAAATTTTAAATACAAAAATTTATTATTAAATTCAAAATTTATAAGTGAAATTCACAATATCAGGGAAAATTACTGTTACTTGAAAACAAAGTAAAGTTTAATTAATTCTTGAATCAATTAAGAATAAAATTAAATCAAAATTATTTATCACAAAATTCAAGAAAATTAATTCAATCAAATTCAAAAGTGTTAGGCAATAATTGAAAATTTTGAAATTAATTCACAAGTGCTAAACAACAATAAAACTTGAAAAGAATTCCAAGTAAATGCAAATCAATTCACAAGTGTTAAATTTAATTAAATGTGCAATGATAAAGCAATGAAAATAACTAAGTCAATTAAATGGTGAATGTAAATGAAAATATAAAACAAAAAGACACACTTCAATAAGAAAATGAATAAGTGCACAAACAATGGAACAGACACAAACACAAAAAATATCAGTAATGTGTAAAAGTGTAAATCTTTTTCATTCAAAACACTGTAACCAACAGTTTTTACCAAACCTTCGTAACAGACAACAGTTCCTATCAATTATTAGTTAAACACAATTCCTATCCGTTATTAGTTAAACACACTCCCTATCCATTATTAGTTGCAACTAATAAAAATATAACACACTTTACCTTTTTTGGTATACCAACTTCTTTCTTTCTCTTGTATATTACACTTTCACAAAAAAACCAGGCGCCGTTACGAAATGTTTGTTCAGATTCCACAAAAGAAATTAAATAAACTAAATAAATTCTAAGAAATATCAAATATAGAATTCTCACAAGTTATGAGTGACCAAATTTACATTACGTTTATATAATCTCGATGTCGAGTGAGAGAGAGAGAGAGCGAGAGAGAGAGGGAGATCTAACTGCCTCGAGGTCTTAAGATCGAATGAATACTCTTCCTTGCGGAAATTGGGCTAGGCAGATGACAAATACGTTCTGGGTACGAAAGCTTCCAGAAAGTTCTGAAATCTGACGCAATCTTACACACATAATGTGCAACATCCACGTGGGACTTGACAAAGATATACGTACCATACAAGTCTGCTCAACAGATACGTACCCGATTGAAACGGAGGGTAACGATAATTAAGATTGACATGTTTTTGATGACAACGAGCTCGCTATCAAACGCGCTGACAGAGCAGGGAAGCAAACGGATCTCGCAGACTCTAATCTTAAAGTGCTGACATAAAAGTTAAACATTTGCAGCTTTGAAAAGACAAGGATCTCTCTCTTTACGTTATATATATATTCTTTTACAAGACGTTAATGCGAAATCTGAACACACATTCTAAAACATTATATTCTAAGCTATCTAGGAATCTGAAAAAATGTTACACAATCTACAAGACATTTCAAAGAGGGGAAACATGCATTTTGAAAGTAGCAATATATAATATACCTCCCCCCAGAAGATTTTTTATCACGGTGTTGAATCCAACGATTTGCAACGAGATAAATAATCAGCAACTACATTGTTTTTGCCACTAATGTGCTGCACTCTTAAGTTATACTGTTGCAGACACAAAGACCACCTGGTCAGTCTTTGATTGTGATTTTTCATTTTCTGGATAAATGACAGTGGATTGTGATCTGACAATATTAATATTTCTTCATTCCTAGGTCTATTCACATACACTTCAAATTTTTTCAATGCAGTGATTAAGGCTAAAGTTTCCTTTTCAATTGTCGAATATACTTTCTGATGTTTTTTCAATTTTGTAGACATGAAGCATACAGGATGGTAGATATTATTTTCATCTTCTTGAAGTAGAACAGCTCCAACACCACAGTCTGACGCATCAACTTGTATCACAAATTTCTTGTCGAAGTCTGGAGCTTGAAGTACTGGTCTTGAAGTTAAAATGGCTTTTACCTTCTCAAAGGATTCTTGACACTCTGGAGTCCAAATAAACTTAGCTTTGGGACTAGTCAAGTCTGTCAAGGGAGCTACTACGGCTGAGAAATTTGGGCAAAAACGACGATAGAAACCAGCCATGCCTAAAAATCTCTGTAGCTGTTTCCTGGTAGTAGGTGGGGTAGCCTTACGGATACCTTCTACATTAGCATTTACTGGAGCAAGAAGGCCTTTTCCAACTTCAAACCCAAGATACTGTACAGTTGCCTTTCCAAACTCACTCTTCTCTAGGTTGATTGTTAATCCTGCTTCTTGTAGTTTCTTGAAAACTTTCTTCAGAATCTTCAGATGTTCTTCCCACGTTGTAGAGTAAATCACTATGTCATCTAGGTATACACCTACTCCTTCTATTGATCCTAACAGTTGATCCATCACTCGTTGAAATGTTGCGGGTGCATTCATCAGACCAAACGGCAGATCAGTATACTGATATAGTCCAAAAGGAGTAATAAAAGCTGACAGCAGCTTCGCATTCTCATCTAAGGGAATTTGATAATATCCTTTCAACAAGTCTATCTTGGAAACAAACTTGGCTTGCCCAATATTATCAAGTAACTGATCTATAAGAGGCAAAGGATAATTATCAGCCACACTGATAGAATTCAGCTTCCTATAATCAGTACACATTCTAAATGAACCATCTGGTTTCTTCACTAACACACATGGAGAACTAAAGTGACTTGAACTGGGTTCTGCTAATCCATGTTGCAGCAAATACTCAACTTCCTTCTTCAAAACATCTCGATGATACGGTGATAAGCGATAGGCTCTTTCCTTGAAAGGTTTTCCATCTTTTTGAATCTTGATTTCATGCTTGGTCAGATCAGTACGTCTAGGCACATCTGAAAAAATTTCTGGAAAACTTCTAATTACGTCACTTAAGTCTTCACCTTGTTCAACACTCAGATGTTTCAGTTTATCCTCCAAATTTTCCAAAATTGAAGAATTATTCATCTTGCTTGCAGCTCCCAATTCGTAGCCATCATCGTCTTCTGTAGATAAAGTTGTTTGGGTTACTGACACAGTTTCAGTTTTAGTTTCTGAGAAATAAGGTTTCAAGAGGTTCACATGTATCTTCCGTTGTTTTCTTCTTCTTTCTGGTGTTTCAATCACATAAGTTCTATCACTTAACTTCTGAATTATCTTGTAAGGACCTTGAAATTTATTAGTGAGGGGAAATCTCTTGACAGGTAAGAACACTAACACTTGTTGACCAATACTAAAACTTCTTAGCTTAGCCTTAGCATCAAATCTCCTTTTCATTTTCTCTTGACTCATTTTCAAGTTTTCTAAAGAGAATTTTCTAATCTCTTTCAACCTCTTCCTTAAGTTCTTCACATACTCTGCTTGGCTTTCCTCTTGATTTTCTTCCCAATTTTCTGCAAGAATCTTCAACGGTCCTCTCACTTCTCTTCCAAAAATCATCTCATTAGGTGAACATCCCATACTTTCTTGATAAGCATTCCTAACTTCAAACAACATTAATGGTAAACCAACATCCCATTCTCTTCCTGACTCAGAACAATACTTTGTCAGCATACTTTTCAATGTTTGATGGAACCTTTCCAAGGCACCTTGAGTTTCTGGATGATAAGCGGTTGATAACTGTTGTTTCACCCCTAACAAATTCATCACATCCTGGAATAACTTTGAAGTAAAGTTTGTTCCTCTGTCACTTTGTACAATTTCTGGTATACCAAACTTTGAGAAAAACTCCACAAGTTTCTCAGCAACTACCTTGGCAGATATGTTTCTAACAGGGATCGCTTCTGGATACCTTGTCACAGGACAGATTAATGTCAACAAATACTCATTTCCTTTCTTTGTCTTCGGCAGCGGTCCAACCATATCTATAATCACTTTGCTAAAGGGTTCTCCTCTAACTTCTATAGGTTGTAGGGGGGCTTTCTCGATGGTTTCATTCGGTTTTCCAGCTATCTGGCAGGTATGACACTCACGACAGAACCTGCTAACATCTCTGTGAAGTCCAGGCCAGAAAAAATATTTCATGATCTTCTCCACAGTCTTCCTGATTCCCATATGTCCAGACTCATGAGCTACTGCAACCACTTGCTTTCTCAATGGATATGGAATCAAGATTTGATGATATTCGCCCCATTCAGCATCTCCTGGTATATCTGTAGGTCTATACTTCCTCATCAGCAAACCTTCCTTCAGATAGTAACAGGTAGGAGTTTGTTGCATCTCTTCTCGATCAACAACTCTGAAGAACAAATCAGTTAACGATGCATCCTTCTTCTGCAAGTCCATCAGCTTCTCTCTTGTCACTTGACCAACTTCAAAGGTTGAATTCTCAATATCTGCTAACTCAGCTACTGTAGTTTCACTACTGTCTTCAGCAACACTTTGACTACTCGGAGTCTCTTCAGGAACATCAGGTTCTTCTTCTTCGTCGTCATCATCGTCTTCATCTTCTTGGGAAATCTCTTCTTGGTCAGCACTATGGGAAACTTCACTTCCCTGGAATAATTCTTCTAAGCACAAAGATCCTTCACTTGATCCTTCTTGAGTGTGTAAATCCTCAGTTTCTTCACTTACAGTCGTAGTCCTCTTCATACTTCTGGTAGTTACACAACTAGGAAACAGGTGGGGGTTATTCTTCTCCAACTCTTCTGTAGGACTAATCCTCAATGGTTTGTCTGTCACTACAGGACAAGGAATAAATGGCACACCACCAACTTCATTCCCCAACAGAACATGTATACCTTCCACAGCTAGTGAGTCCTTTACAGCAAAATCAACATTCCCTGTCACCAATTCACATGACAGGTGTAAGCGGCATATAGGAGTTACTTCCTCTCCTCCTATACCCTTCAAAATAACTGAATCTCCTGTGAGACTCTTCTCCAACTGAGGGTGAGAACCACGTACTACCACACTATGGTTACTCCCTGTATCACGTAATATCTTGACTGGTACCTGCATACTTCCTTCTGAGTTGACAGCATACCCTCATAGATATATGGCTTAAAACCCTCCACACTGCTTAACCACTCACTGCTTGAGGTAACATTTCCACTGGTTGCTAAACATTCAGCTTGTTTAGTTTCATTCTTCTCTGGAGTCTGATTCTTTCCCACACTGCTCTTCGTAGTTTGTTTCACAACTTGACTAACTGGTTTTGACTGCTGTTGATTCCGGTAACACTCTTGACTGTAGTGTCCTACTCTTCCACACTTGAAACAGACAACATTAGGTTTCTGTAACTGTCTTGAAAAACTGGATGAGGATTTCACATTAATTTGCTGAGCTGTATTACCTTGTGTACTCTTAGTAGTATCACTTGAAGGTTTCCCATTAAATTTGTTCCTGTTATTTGGATAAGACTTAAAACCTGGGCGTTGTTGACTCTGGTACTTGACATTGTAATTACGTTTGCTACTGATTATATTGTAATCTTCACTAAGTGTAGCGGCTTTGTCAAGTTTCTTCACTTCTCTCTCTCTTAAATAGGCTCTCATATGTTCAGGAATTCCCTTAAGATACTGTTCAAGAACAAGTAACTCTTCTAACTCATCAAAAGTTTTAACTTTAGCAGCTTCTACCCAACGTTTGAAACACCTTCTCACTTTGTAAGCATAATCTGAAGAAGGTTCCTTTCTCATCTTTTCTTAAATTTCTGAATCTCTCATTGTAGTACTCTGGGGTCATCTGGTAAACTTGTAGCACACAGTGTTTAAGTACCTTGTAGTCTTTACACTGATCAGCTGTTAAGGCTAGATAAGCACTTCTCCTTTACCAACCCCAATCAAGACACTTTGTAGCAAAACTGACCATTTATCCTCTGGCCATCCCATACCTGAAGCCACTTTCTCAAAGTGATCAAAAAACTCATCTGGAGCTTCTTCAGTAAACTTAGGGATTAACTTCTGTACTCTCACTACATCAAATACAGGGTCTTGATTACCTTGGTTAGGGTTAGACGGTGCTACAGGTAATGTGGATCTAGCTCTTATTAATTCCATTTCCCTTTCATGTCTTGCGATTTCTCTTTCCTCTTTTATTCTTTCTCTTTCCTCTTCTGCTGCTTTTTCTTCTTCTCTTTCTCTTCTTTCTTATTTTTCCCTGTCTATTCTTTCTCTTTCAGCTTGCATTCTCTCTCTTTCAGCAAGCATTTTTAGCTTAATCAAATTCTCTTCTGCTTCAATGCGTCTAAGCTCTAACTCTGCATCACTTTTCTCTTTCTTTTCTGCTTGCTTATTTATGAGATCAGCACGTGCTACATTCAACAACTCTTGAGCCAATTCTAACTCATCTTCATCAGTTATTCTACCAGAGTTTATCAATGATTCCATAGCAATACATCTTATTTGTGCCTTTACCATACTAGTAGACACATAACCACCACATGCCTCTGCTAAAGCGCTCCACTGTGCTCTAGACAGAGTGGTTTCAGACAAAACTTGGACGGAAGGAGCTGCTAAAAATTCCTGAACATTGAACTGAGCCATTTTCCTCTAAGTTATCAATTTACAATTCAATACAATAAATGCAAAACAAAACTATATGGTCACTCTCCTAACAAAATATATTCCTAACACCACCAGTATATTCTAGAGTGATAATGAAATCTGCTTTCCCGGGTCTCTGGGCACCATTAAATAATGTTACGAAGTGCCAAGTATCTGGTTACCATGCATCAAATATTACCTCACCAAAAGCCAGACACCTGAACCCTCATAACACGTTTAAACGACTGAATACTCTAAAGGCAACAGTGATCCCTTAACACTTACCAGTATTGCAGAAAATCAGACTAAGTTCATCAAAACAGGTGTGAGGTAATCTTGTAAGTAATTAAATTAATCAAAGGGCATCACTCCATCAACAACTTTCAAAACTCTAAGTATTTCCCTGATTTCAGAAGTCTAAGTACTTCCCTGGTTCTAAGTCACTTCAATTAAATTGAAGGAAAGCAAATCAATTACCACTCTATGTCTCTACCTATCATAAATATAGTCATAATTAAATATATTTATACTGGTGTAATAATTAAAACACTTATAAAAATTTTAAATACAAAAATTTATTATTAAATTCAAAATTTATAAGTGAAATTCACAATATCAGGGAAAATTACTGTTACTTGAAAACAAAGTAAAGTTTAATTAATTCTTGAATCAAATTAAGTAAAATTAAATCAAATTAATTTATACAAAATTCAAAATTCAAGAAAATTAATTCAATCAAAATTCAAAAGTGTTAGGCAATAATTGAAAATTTGAAATTAATTCACAAGTGCTAAACAACAATAAAACTTGAAAAGAATTCTAAGTAAATGCAAATCAATTCACAAGTGTTAAATTTAATTAAATGTGCAATGATAAAGCAATGAAAATAACTAAGTCAATTAAATGGTGACTGTAAATGAAAATATAAAACAAAAAGACACACTTCAATAAGAAAATGAATAAGTGCACAAACAATGGAACAGACACAAACACAAAAAATATCAGTAATGTGTAAAAGTGTAAATCTTTTTCATTCAAAACACTGTAACCAACAGTTTTTACCAAACCTTCGTAACAGACAACAGTTCCTATCAATTTTATTATAAACACATTCCTATCCGTTATTAGTTAAACACACTCCCTATCCATTATTAGTTGCAACTAATAAAAATATAACACACTTTACCTTTTTTGGTATACCAACTTCTTTCTTTCTCTTGTATATTACACTTTCACAAAAAAACCAGGCGCCGTTACGAAATGTTTGTTCAGATTCCACAAAAGAAATTAAATAAACTAAATAAATTCTAAGAAATATCAAATATATGAATTCTCAACAAGTTATGAGTGACCAAATTTACATTACGTTAATATAATCTCGATGTCGAGTGAGAGAGAGAGAGAGCGAGAGAGAGAGAGGGAGATCTAACTGCCTCGAGGTCTTAAGATCGAATGAATACTCTTCCTTGCGGAAATTGGGCTAGGCAGATGACAAATACGTTCTGGGTACGAAAGCTTCCAGAAAGTTCTGAAATCTGACGCAATCTTACACACATAATGTGCAACATCCACGTGGGACTTGACAAAGATATACACGTACCATACAAGTCTGCTCAACAGATACGTACCCGATTGAAACGGAGGGTAAACGATAATTAAGATTGACATGTTTTTGATGACAACGAGCTCGCTATCAAACGCGCTGACAGAGCAGGGAAGAACAAACGGATCTCGCAGACTCTAATCTTAAAGTGCTGACATAAAAGTTAAACATTTGCAGCTTTGAAAAGACAAGGATCTCTCTCTTTACGTTATATATATTCTTTTACAAGACGTTAATGCGAAATCTGAACACACATTCTAAAACATCCTATTCTAAGCTATCTAGGAATCTGAAAAAATGTTACACAATCTTATATATATATATATTATATATTTTTATATTATATATATTATTATATATATTATAATATATATAGATATATTATACATAATATATATATCTATGATATTAGTATAGTATATATCTATACTATATATAGATATATATATCTACGATATATATAGAGATATCTATCTATCTATAGATATAGATATATAGTATATATAACATTATATATATATATATATATATATATATATATATATAATATATATATCTATTAGATATATAGATATAATCATATAAAGATACTAAGAAATATATCGATATAATATATATATATAGATATATCTATATAATCTATAGATATATAGATATATATATATCTATATATATTATATATATATATATAGATATATATACTATATATATATATATATATATATATATATATATACTATATATATATATATATACATATAGTATATATAGATATATATATATATAAGATTATATATATCTATTATATAATTATATTATATATATATATCTATATATCTATAATAAATCAATCATATATTCTATAGATATATGATATATTAAATAATATAATTATATGATATTATTATTACATATATATCTATAGATATATATATATCTATATATATATATATTATATATCAATATATATATATATAGATAGATTATATATCTATGTATATATCTATATATATAATATATAATATATATATATAATATATATTATATATATATATATATACAGATTTTGTCGAATTTGATGGCTTTTTTGGTTGTTGATAAACTTTTGCTTAGTTTCAAAATACTTTCTAAATCTTAAACAGTTTTCCAAGTGTAGTTGATGGATAAAGAAACAAAGATTACCTCTTTGTTCCATTAACTGGAAATAACACCACAGCTGTTCCACCACTCGTGGTGCCCTCTTCAAAGTGTACTACAGTTTCTTAGCGTTCTCTTGTTTTATTACATAGTGCAGACACAATTGTAGTGTCCATAAACATAAACAAACAGCACATTTATGTATAATAAAATAAAATGAAATATTTTAACAGAATTTAAGTTGTACAATAAATTAACACGTACAACACATTACACTAATATTTGCAATAACCAAGAATTTTATTTAGGTAAACTATAATAGAAGCAATTGAATAAGGGTGCGTCGATACCTACAGATTATAGGGGAATGTTGAAGGATAAGAGAGAGAGAGAGAGAGAGAGAGAGAGAGAGAGAGAGAGACATGGTTCAAGAAGTGTTGTTGTCATTGTCCGAGATATTTACTAATTTGGTATTAGATGTTAAATTATTGACTGCCTACCAGATAGAAGCGATCTTTCTGCTTCCAGTTGGCGGTTTAGGGTCGGTCTTTGTAATAAAATGCAGACCGATTTTGCTATGATTAGTCGGTGGAGATTTTGTTTTGTACAGATGATGTTGGTATTCTCCGCTAATTCCTTGAGTTGTCGGTTCTCGTTTGTGATGATTGATATGGTGTTGGGGCTGGCACCAATTTACGATAGGCATGGTGGTGTCTCTTTAACGTTGTAGAAGTGAGTCCAACATACATTTTGAATTTTTTCAGACGACTGGCACATCCTTTCTGGGCAAATAAAACGGTCAACGACATTGGCACTGTCTTCTTTGTTCAGGTTGGTGTTGGTGTTGTTCCTCATTACGAGGGAAGCAGTGAAGTTAGACTTGCAATAGATGCAAACTTGAACCTGTTCGAAGGGGCTTTGGGCATTATTCCTCTGTTGATTATGCTGATGATCGCCTTCTTCCCTTCTTCAAATCTTTTCCTATATTCTGTCCGCTGATAAATGATGATGTTTTTATCATCGTCACCTGTTGCTCTGGTTTCCCTATTGTAAAACTGTCCAATTCTTCTTATTACAGCTTGTAATAGTTTATCCTGAAACCCGTTGTTGGTCAGGATCGAGTTGCTGGACTCGCTCGATCTCCCGGCGAGTCTCCAGTTATAGTCCTCTTGATATAGCCATCAACCACTGACCTCTTTTAGGCTACTGAGCATTCCCCACATGCATTGATACTCCGTCCAGCGTTTGTCGCCTTTTTATAAATTTTTGGTGTCAACCGTTGTCCATTTTGGGTTGCAGGATGTTTAAGAAAGGCAGGGTTTTCTCTCTCCATAATTCGACAACGAAATTTAAGCAGGATTTATTCTTAAGTTCTAGGGCAAGTTTTATGCCTTCATTTTTCTTTCATTGTGATAAAAATTTCATCAATAGAGCTTGCATGTGTATACAAGGTTTTTGATGATTCACAAAGGTCATGGTTTCGACATGGTCCACGTAAATAGTAGCGAAAAGGACTCCCAGTGGTGACCTCATTGTCATATTATCACTCTGCCTAAATAAGACACCTTTGTGTGAGGAAACGGGACACTTTCATGCAGGCTACCAACGTTGACTTTGGCGTCCTCTCCGGTATTGGTTGGTGATTGGAGTGGTTTCATCCACTGGCATGTTTGTAAGCAAACTCTCTACATCAAGAGAGGGTATGTCTTCTTCCGTCTCTGGGTTATGGAGTAAATCGATGACTTCTGTACTCGATTTTACAGAATATTTTTTATAAGAATTATGGTAATATAATCTCGTTCAGTTTCTTTGCTAACTGGTAGGTGGCCGATGATATTTGCCGCGAGAGGATGTGCCGGCCCCCCGAAAAAAATGTAATTTGGCCTCACTTTTACAATATTAAAAAAAAAACGCCAATATGCCTATGGTAATAATGGAGCCATCCTCCAACACTACGTCGATCATTACAACCGAAAACCGACAACTCAGGAATTAGCGGAGAATACCAATACCATCTGTACAAAACAAAATCTCCACCAACTAATCATAGCAGAATCGATCTGCATTTTATTACAAAGACCGACCCCAAACCGCCAACTGGAAGAAGAAGGATCGCTCCCTTCTTGCAGGCAGACAATAACATTTAATACCAAAGTAGTAAATAACTCTGATAATGACAGCAACACTTTTCGAACCATCTCTCTCTCTCTCTCAGTCTCTTATGCTAAGTTCACACGTTCAGGTATCAAGGGCACATATGCTCACGTATATGTGAAACGTGGCCTTACATGTGGTGAAATAGCCACGATCTACAGGGTACGTGACACGGGTCGATGTGCTTAAAGCATGCACATTATAGTGCGCTGCAAATGTACACACTGCACAACATGACATGACGTTTACCGGAATTGGCCCATGCGGCGGCACACCCAAAAGTAGTGCGTGGCAGAGCGCGTAACACCGATGTACGTATACCGTATGTAACGTGATACGTTATGGCTTTACATCAACCTCACGATGTCCCCATATACTGCAGGGGTTAAACATCAGCTATAAAAGGGGCCGAACTGCACTCATGTGATTGCAGTCGCTGTCATCTCACTGCAACCAGGAATGCCAAGGAGCAACGGAACATGCCGAAAGAATACTTTTCATCGCCTGATGCCTCTCTACATTGGCAGGAGAACATGATTTAGTTACTTTCCTGTATACTTCATTGTATATCTCACTGTATTTACTTAAATATTTGCTCATGTATTTATTTCGAATTACAATATCATTGTGTACTATTTTCCAGTTTTTTTTAGACCCTTCGCGATATTTACTTAACATTAATATTCTGACATGCTAATTCTATGTTTTTTTCTTTTTTTCTCTTTTTTTTTACATTGTATTCGACTTGCTTAATTTTTTATGGCAGGAGAACAAGATTGATTTATTTTCCTGTATTCTTTATTGTTTATCTTACTTTGTTTGCTTAAATACTTCTTCATGTATTTAGTTCGAATTACGATATTATTTGTGAACTATTTTCCAATTTATTTAGAACCTTCGTATTATTTACTTAACATTGATTTTCTGATATGCTAATTCTATGTTTTTGAAATGTTCTCTCCAATATTTGGTACATTGTATTCGCATTGCTTATTTTTTGTGTCTGTACTATTAATGCGTCTTTCCCTATATTTTACATATGGTAATGTGTATTCATTCATTTATAATTCAATAACGTGTATGTGTGAAAAAATGAGTGCACCACTTTTCCTTGACTTGAGTCTGCCTTGGCACCAAAGAATAATTCCACGTAACCCAGTTGGCGGCGAAAATGCGATGGTTTTCTATTGCTTCGTAGTATTTTGTGATTATCTGTTGAGTTATCTGCATCAACCCCCACATTTTGTGCAGTTAATATTTATAACAACCAAACAAAACTGGAATAATAGTTAAGAATTGTAAAGTATGATTAATGACTAACTGGTCAGTGAGCTACCAACCTACTAGAGCCTGCTTCGTCCTTTCTGCAAGCGACTCCCATCAAAGCTGACGTGTGTGCAATAGCTTTTGTTTTCCACACCAAGATTCTGTCCTCCACCATGAGGTGGCTGTGAGTTGGTTCCTTTTATTACTCATTTTTAGCTAGGGATTGTTTAGTAATAGATCAAAAAGTTTTTTCAATCTCAGTGATGGTGAGGTGCAAAATTGTATTAGTTGAAAGCTGATTTCCTGTATTTTGCTTAGTGATCGCGTGGTCACGTGTTCGTAGCAATGTTGTTTCAGGGTTGGAAAGTTCATTGTTAATTAGTCTGTAGCCATGAGATAGGGATTTATTTTTCTAATAAATTGTAAAAACTTGAATGTACCTTATTCACCTGCCCTTGTGTTTGGGCTGGGAGCTTTCTAATCAGGTAGGCCTATACACCGTCGACATCTGGCAAGTCCGGTGAATTGTGTCACCCAATAATTCGTGACATTTAGTTGGTCCTTCGAATTGGATAGCAATGACGGTTGGATTATGGTCTTTTGGGTGTTGTTGCTAGCAATCACAGCTACCCTTATGCCTCCCGCAGAACGAGTGGGTGGAGGTCGAAATCTACCAAAGGCCTGGTGGGCTGATGTTGAGCCTAGCCTCTGATGCTCTACCCTTCTGGAACAGGCAATACTATCGCACCATCATGTATCTAGGGGTAACGATCTAGCACAGGAATCCGCCAAAGAAGTTTGGGATTGGCTGAAGGCCTTCGTTGAACAAGTGAGAGCGATCAATAACACCATAGCCATTTGCAATGCTGAAGAAAGGGAATACCGTGAAGCAAATTGTTTCCGTATTGCCCCAGCAGATTACAGCGCAAAAGTGAAAGCGTTCAATACTCAGATTTGAAGGTACTGTGCCGGACGTAAATGCTACGAAGTGCGTCAGATGCCTACGAATCCAGTGGGTTGTAAAACGGGCTGTATGCCAGACAGAGTTCATTTTGATGCCCATGTGTGAGGCGTGGTAATCAACCATCTAATGAGACTAATCCACGGTGAGTGGGCGCGACAGAATGGCCAGGAGAACTAATCTCTGGCTTAACCCTATGAAACTCCCTTGATAACATAACATAAAAGGCGGTGTCATTCAAGTCAAATCTCCTGTAGTCTTCCTGACCACCACTCTGACTCGCGCTCAAGGGGATCTCATAGACACTCATAATGTGAACTTGTATCAGAATTTGCCAGATCGAATCCAAGCTGACAAACAGCAATTCAAAGTCATTGTATCTAACGAGTCCGGTGAATTGTGTAGCTGAATAATTTGCGACACCTGTATTTAGATAGTCTTTTTTGTTTAATTTGTCATAGTTGACTTGTGTACTTTTATGTGCTGTAGTTAATTTAATAAAAGAAGGTTTTCAATTATATGGTATCCTTTTTTCATCAACACTTAGTAAGAGGAAGAAGTAGGGAGCCCGATATGATATTGCAAATATATGTTTATTTATTCTAAAGACTTACAATAATACATGACACAAACATACAGTAAACATAACAAATATATACATCCACACTTACATGAAATATAACTGTTAAGCCCAACTTACCCACAAGCCTGCCATTCGCCCCTTTTATCCCAGGCCACAGTGTTGCCATGTTGTCCTAGGTACTACCTGCGGTGTGGTGGGATTGACGCGTCTGATCCTGCACCAAGTGGAGAGGCGGTGCGAGGCGGGAACCCTGGAGCAGCCTCGGACCACGCTTACACTCGCTGCCACTGTGTTGGCATCATGCTATACGGGTCGAGCCATGCTAAATGACAGTTGGCATGGCCACCCACGAACAATTTTGAGCAGGTCGAATGATCCGTGGCTCCCCATGGGCACCCCTGGTACAATTGAATTTACCTAGTTACTAATTTCCGCCCATGCGTGGACATGCGTGCCTTGATATGTGAATGTGTTAACTTAGCACCATCCTTCATCCTTTTCCCATAATCTGTATCCTCGCACCCTTATTTAATACTTTGTTTCCAGCCAAACATATGGTTTTTTTTCCTCCATTATAGTTTATCTAAATTAAATTCTTGGTTATTGTAAATATTAGTGTACTGTGTTACTTTTTGTACTACTTAAATTCTATTAAATTAGTTTTGTTTTACTTTTATTTTCTTTTATTGTATATAAATGTGTTTTTAATGTTGAAGGACGCTACAATTATGTCCACACTGTAATAAAACAAGAGAACGAAAAGAAAATGTAGTACACTTTGAACAGGTCACGACGAGTGGTGGAACAGCTGTGCTCTTATTTCCAGTAAATGGAACAAAGGGTTATTCATCGTTTCTTTACCCATCAACCATACACTTGGAAGGATGTAGATGTAGAAAGTATTGTGAAATGAATAGAAAATTGATCAACAACCAAAAGCCAACAAATTAAAAGAAATCTGCATACAAGACAAACTTTGCCCCAAAAGCATCTACTATATTATATATCAATATTCTTCAATTGTATCCTTTTCAGAGTATGGAGGACGATGGAAAATGCTGCATTACTACGTGAAGAAGTTCTTCACCCCAGTACTTGTTTCCCTTTATGTAGATGGAGATGATGTAAGTAGTATGAAGTTTTGGAGTTGAATCAGTTATGTTATATCTATAAACGACATTCCATTTCCCTAAAGTAGCTAGATTGCATCTTTTGCTCTAAAAGCATTACTTATGAGTTTCTTCTTCTTACATTGTCTAGAGGAATATTTGTTATTGTAACAATATGGGAAATAACTAAGACACCAAGAAGAAAGGGTCACCAAAATTCCTATTTTGCACTCAAGCAGTTGTCAAAGGTTTGCAAACCTCTGGAGACAGATGGTGAGATGGCTGTGGTGTAGGTCATGTGGGCCAGCGTCAGTTGAGTACTCACCATGACCAGTGTGGTTGATAGATCTACTGCCGTTGTATTTCCAAACTTATGCTTGATAATTAAAGCAGAAAAGTTAACCATTTAAATTGCATCAGTTGTTTAAAAGTTGAGGACAGTAATATGATATGGAAAGCTATAAATGTGGAGGCTTCTCAAGGAAAGAGGCACAGACCACTGGAGAATAAAGGTTCATATTTTGAGTACAAGAACAATTCCAGAATGTCAAATGGTTAGGTAACAGAGCAGTCAGGAACCTCAGAGATTCTCAGTTATTAAGATAAATCTGATCTTGAAGGTAAAGAGGAGTCTCTGGAAATGAAGAAATAAGCTGATTTGCCATCTGCAAGAATGACAAAACTTGAGCTACCAATATCTAGCCTTTTTGCCATAATTCCAATAACACAGTTGTGGCACAGAGAAGCTTTTCTAAACTGAACCTTATAAAACCTACCTGAAGTCAACCATGATGCAAAGCTACATCAAATAAGAATTATGAAGAGATAAATGAAGTTTGTGTTAAAGAAGAGAAACGGTAGATAACTTTTTTTAGTTTAAAGATGCCAAAAAGTTCATGTGTTCATGTTTAATGATCTGTGATATTCTTTCATTTGTGTTTTGTTTTATTACAATGTATCATCTATTTTATGGTATATTGGTTCACAAGGGAGATAGGTAATGTTGCATAATCTACTCTCTGACACCGGGTATACCAGGTTTCCAGTGTTAATGTTAATGGTATTTTTTCTAAACTGTTCTCCCTCCTCAGCTTGAAGTAGCCGTTATCAATGATTCCTATGAATCTGTCACCGGAATGACGTTGTCTGTGGTATTATATCGTTATGACCAAATGAAGCCGATCACTCACTTCAATTCAACTGTTGATGCTGTAAGTCAACAAAATGAATTTTGGCCCTGTGTGTTACTCAGTTATTTGTTGTGCATGAGCAGTGATAAGTTCGCAACCTTTAGTGGCTTTATTCTTGGACTGTCACATAAAGCATATAGTAATATCAAATGTAAGTAATTATACTAAAGCAGGTTCACTATACTTTGGCACAAGAAAATCACATCAGTTGCACTTAAAATACAAATACATTTATTATCCTGACTGGGTTTTGCTGTGACTTACAAGTCTACCCTTCAAGAGGCTCCCTGTGGTGTTCTGTTTAGTTCACTTCGTCTTCCCTAGTTATTGTTCCATTTGGTTTAGCGAAGTAAAAGCATTAGGTCACTGTTTCCATTGGCCTGTGCACAAGGAAAAATGATAAAATTGATAAAAAATATCCTAAACTGGTCTGAGTTTGATGCAAACTGTGCACTGATGATCATTGGGTGAGAATTTTGGCACTTTTAAGACATTGAGGAACTTGCCAAATAATAACCAAGTCAATTTGATTCATGTCAAAGTACATTACCAACCAGAAATTGATTCACATTCTTCTCTTTTGTTAAGATTTCCAAATGAAGCCTTACGGTAGAATTGCAAAAGGGTGCAGTTATATTTCCATCAAAATGAATAAAAACTTTGCCTAATAAACCTAACTTTATGAAGCTCTACCTTTTGAAATGCATTGAATCCTAGAATAGTTCTGAGTTGGTAAAAAACTAGTACTCTTATGCAGGTAGCCATGGAAGCAAATGTGGTTGCCCGCTACAACCTCTGGGATGACCTGAAACTGACGGAGCACTGCCAATCAGGACTTCAAGATGAAGTAGATGTATGCTTTGTAGTTGCAGGTGCCTCTGCAGGGCACGGAGAGGGAGAGATTCTAAGTACAAACTTCCAGCTCCTGGGAAAGCCTAAAGATGCTCTTCTTAAGAAAGCCAGTGTGGAGGTAAGGTTTATTAATACTATAATTTGAATTTTGACATTCATTAAACAAAGCTATTTACTTCACCATCATCATCATTATCATCTTGCAGTTATTTGGGAACTGGTTTCACTATAATTGTAATTTAGTAATTGTTGATGATACTAATCATCATCATTGTTGCAATTATCTTTTCTTTACCGACAGGTTCAGTCAATATCTGGTCCGTACCTCACTACCATTAGCAACAACACATTCATCATCACATTGTCATCCAACCAAGTCGCTCTCTTTGTCTGGGTGGAAGTTGATGATCCTGGCTTCTTTTCTGACAATGGATTCCTGATGGTCACGGAGGAGGTCAGCATTGAATTCTATGCTCAAGGTAGTACAACAAAGGAATTACTACAGCAGTCCATCCAAGTTACATCACTGACTGATACTTACACAGACGAGTCCATCGCCAGAGGTGACAGGGAGGCTGTGATGGAGAAAGCACTGCATCCCAACGACATCAGAAATTTAATTTTTGTATAAAGCTTTTCTCAGTAAACTGATCCTCAGAACAACATGACTTTTTTTTTTTTACCTGAGTACACAATATTCGAGTAATTTGGATGAAGAACATATATATTGATTTTACATGCAGGTTTTCACAACTCTGGAGATTGCAAGTCTAGTGATTGCTTGGTTTGTTATATATGCCAATATTTCAGAATTCTGTCCTGCTTAAGTTTTGCAAAATCCCAAATTCACATTACCCTTCTTTGCATTGTGCATTGTAACTGTCTTTTTCTCCTTCAAACCTGGGCCAGACAATGGCAGCTTAATTTACTATCCCTTTCCTCTTTGTAGAAAAATGAAAAATCAAGGCAGGTGTTGCACTGACTAGCAGAAATTCCGTTTTGGCTAAACACAGGTTTTTATTAATAATCCTGTTACAGAAGTGCTGTATATATATGGCAATTACATTTCAGTATGATGAACCTTATGCCTTGATTGATTCATTAGAGGCTGTATCTAATTTAATTTCTGGGATAGACAGTACAGTATTTGATGATGACCTGCCACTTAATTGGAGCACCTACCAAACCAAGCTAACCTGTTGTAACTTTAATTAGTACAATCTTGCCTCACTGTTAAGTTAGGCAGTTTCTTGGTTATGTGATTATTTCCTTTTGTGCTGTGTTTGAAAGCTTTGCTTAGATGTCAACATTTTCAACATTTCGTTTCTAGCTGTAAATGACACATTTGTGCAATAATCTCCTGCATTCCCACTTATTGTAACCAATGTCGTATTCTGGTCACAGTTCGTCATCTGTTGATGGAATCCCATAAATTCGAAAGAAAACGAAGATCCAACAACACAAATAATATACCCCTTGAAGAACTATTGGGAGAAAATGCCCAACTTCAAAATATAGTAAATTATCTCAAAGAAATAAACCTGTTTTATATGATATTAAAAATCTTATAATTTCATAAAGTTATACAGTAAGTGCTGAATGGCCTTTGCTGCCCCAGTGCTTGGTGTTACACCTAAACTTCATGAAAGAGACCTCAGGAAAGAGACTACACTTCACGCACAACCATTTTTGCTCATGGAGATTGGTGTCTCCTATGGAATGCAGGCCACCAGACATGGAATGTCAACATGAGCATTTGGCTGTTCAGATAAGAAGACAGCAGCATTCAGTTTTTCTGCTTTAGAAAAAATAAATAAGGGCTAGTACATTGTTTTTGCAAATCAAAAGTTATGAACTTGTTAATGTAATTTTAGTTCACATTGTGTAATCTGAAGAAATCTAACGCTTTTTCCATATTTATATGTATGTCATCATCAAGCCACGTTGTTCATTTAACAATTCTGTAGAGCATTCTTCAACCTATCCGCCAATGAATCAGTATTCGTAGATTTTATTATCTTTAAATGTATGTCCCCGAGAAAACAAATCAGCTCTTGCTGACCCAGTTTTCTCTCTCTCGTGGGGAGACCTTTAGTGGACTTACTATGGCACCTCAGTCAAGGTCTCTGAAAGCTCCTCTCCATGGACAATGCCAACGCCATTAACGGACTGAATATGGCATACCTTCCCCAGGTGTGTTTTGGCATTTTCACGAACGGTTTGGCCCACCATTCACGACCCGTCGACCATTAGAGTGAGAATTGACAATGCCAGGCTCTGCCGAAGCAGACAGTTCCTCGGTAGCCAAGCTGAGCCCCTGGGTCTCTGCCACAACCTCATGCACGGCAGCCGCCCAAGCCGTCAGGTTGCCCCCCTTTCACAACGGAAGACCCTCCCGCATGGTTCTACCAAGCAGAGGGCCAGTTCAGGATCATGGGACTTGCAGATGAGTTGCTCAAGGCCGACCTCGTCATAGCAGCTCTCCCAGGGGAACTCTACAGATGCATAATTTTGTGGGTGAACTCGCAGGCCAGCCCAGTCACCCTTAATAAGCTGAAGCAGAAACTTTTGTCCATGTATTCCACCCCCATCCCCATGAGAGCTGCCTGCCTCCTCGACCTTGTCACCAACCCGATGGGCGATGCAGATCTGAGGGATGCCTGGGACACAGTAATGGAGTAATGGGTTTCCTTTGTCTTTCAGAGATTGGTGCAGACAGGTGGAGAAAGGAAATCATCCTCGGCTGTGAGATATTTCTCCAACTGTCCCCAGAGGTTCGTGGGCAGATTCCGTATGCAGACGCCCTACCTGAGGACGAGCTCGTCAAGAAGGCCCAGAATTTGACTGAGGCCACCAGGGCCACAAAACTTGCTGCCAGGCCATCCAACCATCTCCCCGCTGACGGAGGAACCTGAGATGTCGGAGGTCAACAAGATGCACCAGAAGAAGGGCCTCATGTAGCAGCGGATGATAACACAGCCTGGTGTTTTTACCACCGAAAATTCGGGAGGTACGCCAGGAGACGTGGAAGCCCCTGCATTTATTCCCCATCAGAAAACAGTGAAGGTAGCCACCCCCAGCACCAGCCATAGCAGCAACCGCATCGAAATCACATTCTATAGGGTCCTACGTCCGCGATGCAATCTCTGGCCGCAGGATGCTGGTCAACACCGGGGCAATGCAGTCAGTGTTCCCACCATCAGGAGAGGACTGCAGCCACACCCCTGACACTATAACCACCCTCGTGGCCGCCAACGGGACTCCTATCCACTCCTACGGTACGAAGCCCCTTAAAATTTCCTTCCTGGAGCACGGTTACGTCTGGCTTTTCATCATCGCAGACATCAAGGCCCCTCTCCTCGGGGCGGACTTCCTGGCGCAACATGGGCTCCTTGTGGATATAGGCCACAAGTACCTCCTCGACATGGGGACATGCCGCTCCCTCCCACTCGCCGCAGGAATTCATTGGGAAGTTAAATTACATCCACTGTTTCATCCCAGACATTGCTTGCACCATGTCCCCCTTGACAGAGGTCCTGAAGGGGAGAAACCAAAGAGGCTAGTGTGGGAAGCTGCACAGCATTGGCCCTTTCATCAGATGAAAACGTCCCTCACTAGGGCCATCACCTTGGCTCACCAGGACACCAACGTGCCCTTACATCTCACCAACGATGCTAGCAACGTTGCTTGTGGAGCTGTCCTAGAGCAGGTGGTCCACGGGTCTCCCCAGCTGCCTGCCTTCTTCAGCAGGAAGCTGAAGTCCACCAAGACCTGGTACAGCACCATTGACTGCGAACTATTTGCTGTATACCAGGCTGTGCACCACTTCTGATACCTCTTGGAGGGCTTGCCCTTCACCGTAAGGATGGACCATCAGCCCTTGGTCCACACTTTCACCAAGTGAGCAACGCCTGGTCCGCGAGGCAACAAAGGCACCTTGCAGCCATCACTGAGTTCAGCTGCACAATCCACTATGTCCCCGGCGAGAAGAACCCTGTGGCCGATGTCCTATCGAGGATTGAGATCAGCGCCGTTCACCTTGGGATCAACTACGAGGACCCCGCTCGGGAACATGCCACCAATCCAGAAGTGCCAACCTACTGCATGGCCCTCACTTCCCTTAAGTGGGAGGACCTGCCTTTCCGATATTCTGGCACGACACTCCTCTGCGGCATCAGCACCGGGTGCCCCCGCTCATTGATCCCAGCCTTCCTGATTTCTGCGATGGTGAAGTGCCAGACGTAGTTGTGCTCCAGGATGGAGATTTCAAGGGACTTCATGCTGTAGGAGTGAATGGGGGTCCCCTTTGGCAGCGACGAGGGCGGTTGGGCTGTCTGGGCTGCGGCTATGGTCTTCTGACAGTGGGAATATGGAATGCAGCGCCCCGGGGTCCACCAGCATCCTACGGTGTGCGATTCCAACAAAGCTGCTACCACAGTTGGGCCTGGTGTTGTCCACCGTTGCCGTTTTTTGACTGATGGTAGGTACAGGGGCTTCCACATTTCCTGGATTGCCTCCCGAACTTTTGATGGTAGTAGCACCAGGAGTTATCACCCTGGTGCTGCTGGGAGGTCTTCTTCTGGGACATGGCACTGATCTCCTGTGGCGGGTCCTCTCCTTCTTTTTTCTCTGCTGCTAGGTATATGAGAGAGGGGGGGGTGGGGGGGGGGGGGGTTGTTGAGCTTTGCGACCTTGGTCAACACAGTTAGCTTTTTGCTTTCTCCATGAGCTCGTCATCGGGGAGGGTATAGGCATCAGTTATCTGCCATCGGACATCTGGGGCCAGTTGCTGGAGGAATATTTCACAGGCGAGGCTGATCTTCGTTTTCTTCCCATCAGGTCCTACGTCACGCAGGCAGAGGAGGCCCATCACCGTGTCCCAGGCATCCTCTGGGTCGGCGTCTAGCATTGAGTTTGTGACGAGGTCGAGGGCGTGGGCAGCTCTTTCAGGGATGGGGGTGGTGTAGGTTTTCATGAGTTTCTTCTTGAGTTCACTGAGTGTGACTGGGTTGGTCTGTGCGTTCAGCCAGGAGGTTATTCATTTGTATACATCTCCTGGAAGGGGTGATATGACGAGGTCAGCCTGCAGCACCTCGTCCGAGAGCCCTGGGAGTCGAAATTGCCCCTCTGCTCGGTAGAACCAGGCGGGTGGGTGATCTGCTGTAAAAGGGAGCAACCTGACAGCCTGAGTGGTGGCTGTGTGCGAGATTGAGGAGGGGATTGAGGGGGCCTGGGTGGCTCGCGTGGAACTGTCTGCTTCCTTTGTCCACTCACAGAAACAGTCGACAGGAGTCATAAATGGTGGGCCAAACCGTTTGAGGAACACCTGAACTTACCTGGGGAAGGTTTGCTGTTTTGAGTTCGTTAGAGGCGTTGGCTTTCCATGGCAGGAGCTTTCAGAGATCTAAACTGAGGCACCGTGCGAGTCTGCTAAAGATCTCTGAAAGTGAGCGGCGGTCATTAGTCCCTTAATGGCTTAGCCAGAACTGCTTGGGTCACTGTCCAAACTGGGAGGTCACCAGTTGTGAGGATGTGAACAAAGAGGCAGGTAGAAGTGTACTGACTTTATTACAGGTAAGGGAAATTCATCTATACAACATGCAGGTGGAAATGTAGTGTCCAACCCTTGAAAGTAAAAATGGGTCGGCGACAGCCGATTTGTGTTTCTTTGGAGACATATTCATAAATATAAAAGTATACAGAGTATGGTGTTGCATGATTTATAAATTGGTGGAAAGCCGCTGAACGCTTTTTCGAATGGATGTAAGAACAACGCAACTGTAGGAACGCGTACAATAAATTTGGAGATAAAGCGTTGTCCTTACACACTAAATACTCACTAAACCCTAAATACTCATTAAACCCCTAAACACTCACTAAGCATCAACTGAATACTTACTAAACATTAACTAAACACATTCACTAAATCCCAAACATTCACGGAATACTTACACACTAAACATTCACTAAACTTTAAATACTCACTGAATGCTTATGCACTAAACATTTGTTAAACACTTACATTCACAAAACATTTTCTCTAAACTCTAAACAGTCACTAAACATACTTACACATTAAACATTCATTCACTAAACATTAACTTGCACTAAACCTTCACTAAACCCTCAACGCTCACTAAACACTTAACCCACTAAACATTCGCTAAACCCTAAACACTCACTAAACATTCACGTGATGCTTATGCACTAAACATTTGTGAAACACTAACATTCGCAAAACATTTTCACTAAATTCTAAACACTCACTACACATTCATTGATTTCTTACACAATAAACACACACAAAACATTCATTAAAAGCCTTAAAACTAGCTAGACATTCACTGAATACTTGCATAATAAAGATTCAATAACATTCTCAAAACCCTAAGCCTAAACATTCAGTAAACATTCACTAAACCCTAACCTAGACACTTACTCACTAAACCCTAAAAATTCGCCAAACACTTAATCATTAAACATTGACAATAAAAAAAAAAAAAATTGCAACGCACTGATCCCTGTTCAATTTGCAGTTTATCAGACTTTTAAAAATGGAAGACCACCGAACTACGTAGTATTGGTATAGAGATGGCAACTCCAGGTATTTACCTTCTATGGTTTGTCTGCCAATATAACGCTATCGCGCACGTCTCTTCTAGAGATGATGTCTTCCCACGACAAAATCTTTGTTCGGACGGAAATCGGTGCGGAGATCGTTCATACTGTCTGAATAATGTGTGTTTGTCGATAACGACAATTGTTCATACAATCGTTCAGTGTATAGGGACCCATAGTGTTTTTATTATATAATCATTGTTTATACAATTTTCATTTTCATTCATTCTCATCATAGCCTGAATGACCCTATGAGTACCAGTGTTTGGATTTATGCCTAAATATTTTTTGATTCTATTTAAAAATGACTATTACATTACTTCAATAATTAAAATGTTGAACACTACTTTTTGTAACGAATAAAAAGTAAATCAAGATTCTCAGTGTTTTCAAGAATTTACATAGTTTTGCATGTCAACGAAAAAATGTAAATCAGCATATTTCAATACACAAATGTTTTGATGCTCTAATATTTTGCATAAGATTATAGTATTTCATAAAGATCAACTTCCAATTGAAAGATAGGACGAATTAGAAACGTCGTTCTCAACAATGGTTATGGTTGGCTGTCTGGCTGACGTTTTCACTTTCAATGGTAGTGACTCAGACATGACTGGGTTACGGGTGGCTCTTATGAACGTATAGTAATATTACTTATTTTCTGAGCAGGTCCCCTACCTAATACCTCCTGAGTAATTTGAGCCAGGTTATGGAGTGTTCTGTCCCACTGATCTCTTTCATCTTAGCTCTTTCCAAGTCTTGTATGAGTTGGACAGTTAATGGCTACCAGCCACTCCTATCCTTGTCACTTTCGCTGGTTATACAATGCCAGGATTCCCTATCCTCACCTACCTGTACATCCTACAACAGCACACGACTAAATCATTGCTTATCAATAAGATTAAACTGAATGATCAACATTCGTCTGATATGGTAGAAAAGCGGACATGAGTTTTTGCCCGCAGCTCGCCAGCAGTGTTTTTGTATGGAAAATGACGTTTGATGACGTCATATTGATGACTCCTATTGCGCGGGGCTCTATTCTCCTAGGTTCAAAGTCACCATAAACTATATCGGTATAAATTATTCACAGTGATGATTTATAGACTTCTTTCAGATTTTTTTTTCTCGAAGCATAAGTATCTGTGGAATTGATTACAATGACTTGGTTGAGTGACATCCTTTCGGTCACTACATGTAGTACCATAGATATATGTAAGCACTAGCTTGGGACCTTTGAATGTTCAAGCTGTAGAGCTTAGAGCCGTAGACTTGTAGTTGTGGTCTTGCTGCTTGCAGTATGTTAAGTGTCCTACTGCTCAAACAGTAACCTATGTTTGTGATTTGTCTCAGACCTATGATGTTAGTGAGGAGTCGGAAATGGTTTAAACTTTGAAGAGTTGTTCAATTATCAAGTTAATTGATGATAATATAAAAATAAGCTCATTGGCCCAACCCATAATGTTCACATAATAGGAAGTAGCCTAGTATAGAGGTACCTAGACTTTGACCAAGTCAATGACAGACTAGGAAGGTGGAGGGTGCCAAGTAACAAAATTGGTTTTATTTCACTTTGAATACCGTTTACCGATATTAGAATGTTTGGTAGATCTAGGGTACTTATCCGCGGCGGCCTAGACTATGGCAGTTGCGTTTTTCTATGCAGTTTTACCTACTGAACAAGAATTTTAATTATATTTATTCGGACGACTGTAATTAAACCCCCAGGGGCCAGTACTAAACACGGCGAAATACATTGGACGGCCCACAATCCCTAGTGAATGTCGTATCCGCGGTTACGTTCCTTGCAGTCCGTGCGGACTGCTTCTGTAGAAATACCTTATTTTGAAAGTATATTTGGTTGTTTCCCCTAGTAATATAGATCTACCGCCGGTTCCATATTGCCATGAAAGTTAGGCCCTCAATCAACGCCGTAAATCAGGCAATTCTCATTTCGCAATGACTCATGGGGGTCTATTATAAAAAAAAAAAAGGGTGGTTATTTTTGCGCTATTCTCGTTTTTAAAAAAACACCTAACCATAAATAACCGTGATTATGACTCGATTACCGTAATCATGACCTACCTCGGTTAAAATGGAGGCTAACTTCAATATTAATTGAGAAACGACGTCAGAAGATAGCGCTTTGTGACATGTCAGGACTCGAAGGGTGAAGAAATATAGATTTTGTAAACAAAGTTCAAGGTCAGTTTCCAGCTAGGGATATTTTTTCTAAATTTATTTTATTTTCTCTTATAATTTACTACATTTTACTATTTTTGTAAAAGTGCGTACGTACATTTTATTTTTTTTTATTTTCAGCATATTAGTCAGAAGCTTGAATAATAAAATTTAAAGTCATCTTCATTTTAAAAACAAGAATTATAAAGATGACGACCAAATCAGAACCTTTTCTTGTACGCAAATCTTGTTATGTCGTTAAAATTATACGTAAAACCCTTAGTAATATACCAACATGTACACACGAGAAAAGGGTCTGATTTTATCCAGATCTTTAAAATTCTTCGTATACTTCAATATTATTTTAACATAATCGAGGAGCACCAGAATATACTAACATAACGATAAAAAAATAGCCGTGCTTTAGGGGGAATGGCTACACGCAGGAATACCTAACATAGCTCCCAAATAATCATGACAACGGTAACAATTATTAATATATCTGAGTCTAACAATCGAACGGTTTATACGAAACAATCCGCAAGGTTTCAACTCTCATTAGGTCTCAGCAGAACTTGGGTATCAATGATCGTCTTTACGAAAGAGCTGTTCCCATGAATGACAACAAAATGGACACAGGACAAATGCGCGGAAAAATAACGCCTCCACTTCAATGACGGAAGCTTTTACTGTAGTTAGCGTGGTGTACGGAAATTTTTTATTTCAAAGTAAGTTTCTTCGAGTTACACAGTATTTAGTCAAAGGTCAAGGGCGAATATGTACGTATGTGTACGTGTGTATGTGTGTGTGTCTCCTGACTGTGTTGCCTAAAAGAGGAGTCTTGTATTTCATGTCTTCGATTTCACCCAATTTTTAAATAAATTCTTTATTTCAACGTAGAGCTTCTTCGAGTTAGTATTTAGTCACAGTACAAGGACGAATACGTAGTACGCCTGAGAGAGAGAGAGAGAGAGAGAGAGAGAGAGAGAGAGAGAGAGAGAGAGAGAGAGAGAGTCTTCAGAAGCCGATGACATGTGGTAGATGAAGACAATGTATTGCTGATTAGGGGGTTAGGCTACTGGCCTCAAAAGATGGCCAAAAGGAGTTTTGATATCAGTCACTTACTCTCGGTACGTCATCTTAAATTTTCAAGTCCCTTGATGATGGGATGTCCCGTGATTTTGGTCCTTATGAGCTTGAGAAGAATTAGAACAGCTCTGAACATTCCTGTGGAGCGACAATGAGTGATCAGAAAAGTGTGTTATGTTCATAACTGAATGAAGGAAGGGGCTGTGAGTTTTTAGACAGTGTTGATGTAAGAAAGGTTGTATTACTGGTTTTTAGCTCATTTCTCGCCAGATATCTTGAATGATGGGAGCAAGAGCAGAGCAAAATTTGCTATTATAAGGGGAATACAAGCAATTACCTTGTAGACATGCCTGTTTAATTAGCTATGGAAAACTAGGGGAGCACTCAATAAATTTGACTTCAACAGACAAGTAGGACAATTATTTGGGCATGTGCCTTCGCTGCTCTTTGATCCTGTTACACTAAGACCAAGTCCTCACTTGAAGCATAAGGCATAATAGAGTGAATTCAACTTTGAGGTGGTACAAGCTATTCCTGCTGGAATAAGCCTTGTGAAATAATCCAAAGATGGCCTGCTACTACTGTTGAGTGCTAAGCACGTTCTTAGCCCAATTACGAATACATTCTGAGAGTATTAAGTCCAGTCTGTACTATATGTAGATCTGTCTTTGTTGGTACATATAGTTTTAAGGAAGTAGTTTACCAAGACAGATAATTAAGTCACAACAGCTGTCTCTGTTGGTAAATATAGTTTTAATGAAGTAGTTTACTAAGACAGCTAAGTCACAAAAGCTGTACATATAGTTTTAATAAAGTAGTTAACCAATACAGTTAAGTCGTCACATAACTGACAATCGTAAGGATGGCACGAGGTATTTTCTCACGAACAGGAGACAAATACATTTTGAGGCTCTAGCCTGTATGTTATGAAAAGAACTTTACTGTCGCTATTTAAGAACAGCAAGAACAGGAGAGAAACTCAACGACATTATAATAAGAACATATTAAAGCTGTAATAACATAAGTCAAGAAGAAAAAACATCTGGGAAGAAAGACACCAATGAAATGGCAAGCACCAACCTTTACAACACAGCCAGACTGTGTGAACCAGTAGGCAGCATGAATCCTCAACAAGGTTAGGTTGCAGATAATGGCAGGCTCTGAGAGCAATAGTTTAAGAGAAATGACAAATGACTATCTCCCAGACAGCAAACAAAAACATCGTGAGAAATGGACCACATATGGACACAGAAGAGAAATTCTATGGAGTTTTCCGAGAAGGGAAAAATCTTCTGTCCTTCGTTACAAAAAGTAAGTAAATTACTGTAAAGGAACTGTGATTTTGTTGTCAGTTCTACTTCTAAGGCTACGATAAATGCCATATATTCTTTACATATATAAGCTGGTTGATATAAAATTATCACACTTCCATACTGAAAAGAGGTAATAATAATTACCATATTGATCTGTATTGCAATTAATACAATATATGTTTCCGTCCATTCTACTATTGCTCATATTTTTATACATTGTCGCCTCACCTAAACTTAGAAACGAAACTGCCAGAACACTTATAATATAAGCGTTTACACTCTAAGAGATAAAGCTCCTCAAATATCAATATAGATAACAAATTGACACGAGTTCTTCTTTCATACAGTGCTTCCACAGACCACATTTTTTTCTACCCCAAATCCATACTCCGGATGACCTTGAATTACCCTATATATATATATATATATATATATATACTATATATCCCATATATATATATATATATATATATATATATTGAATGTATTAATAAAATATTACTATTATATATTAATAAAAATAATATACTTATTATTATGTATATATATTTAGTATTGAATATATATTATATTATATAAAATATAAATCTATATATATATATATATAGATATATATATATATATATATATAATATATATATATATTATTCAGTACTTATTCAATACTGGTACAAATGCAAATACAGTAAATGTTTAATTCAAACACATTTATTACTTCTGTTAATCTTCTAATTCAGAATAGATAATGTAGTTGTTTACCAACTTTATTGATTTAGTAAAGTTTTGCAAGTTACAAATGTCTGATTTATGAATTAGTGATTGAACTATATCTAGACTTATTTTGTTGTAAATTATACTTTTGAAGTTTTTGCAAACAAACATGGTTCGGTTTCGTGACACCCATCTCAAGTTACATCTAAATAGCTTTCAACAAACCAGATATACGTGAATAACAACTGTAATACAAAAATATATGGGACATATTGATTACCAGTGCACCTACATTATCATAAAAATGGTTCTATTCTCAAACGTAATCGTGTTTGCATTGAAACAAAAGCTAATAACTTTTCATGCAAGTTGTGCATTTTATAACTAAGAGCCTATACCATCTTAGTATCCTTACTATAACAAAAACTTTCAAATTAAACTAATATCATTGTTTCAGGTCTAACTGAAGTAAAGTGAATTCAATACATATACTTTAGTTACCCTTTTCTCTTGTAACAAGTAACTATATGCAGATGCTTATTCAAGAAAAAAATCCATTTGAATATTATCTTTCTCTTCTTTTCAATATTGAACAAATAATTAGTTTAAAATAAAGTGCCAGATGCCTGAAGATAAAGCAAAAGGAGTCTTCTCTTTCCTAGTAGGTCTACCTTGTACAGTCACTAATTAAATTGCTTTCCTTATTACACATACAAATATTTGAGCTACTAGATGCTGCCTTTTCAAACCTTTGAGCTGTGCATTCAGAACAGGTTGCATTACTCTTGACTTGTTCAGCAGCTTTGAGTATACTGTCTGTTATTTGCATTGTATGGGAAGATGTATTCTTCTTCCCAGCTTGTTCCCATTTTTATATGGGGTCGCCGTTTCGGATGAGCCGTTTCCATCTATTTCTATCTTGCGCTTCTGCCTCATCAATTCCCTTCTCATGTAAGTCTCCTCTCACACAGTCCTTCCATCTCTTTCTAGTCTCTTTCTTGGTCTCCCTCTTTTTCTTCTTCCTTGCACCTCCACCCCCATAGTATGTCTCCCAGCGTGGTCCTCATCTCTCCTCAACAGGTGTCCATACCATCTCAGCCTCCCCTCCTGCACTTTCTTTGATACTTCCACCACCTTAGTTGACCCCCTTATGTAGTCATTTCTGATCCTATCCACTCTTGTTACCCCAGACATCCACCTAAGCATTCTCATTTCTGCCACATCCATCTTCTTCTGCTCTGCTTTTCTCATGCTTGCTGTTTCCTGTACCAATACAGCATTGCTGTTCCGTACCATACAGCATTGCGTTCTTACCACGTCTTGTGAAATTTTCCTTTTAACCTAAGCGGCACTCTTTTGTCACAAAGAACTCCCTGAGGCCCGCTCGTCCCAGTTGTTCCAGCCTGCCTGTACCCGATGTTTTACTTCTTCTTCCATACTTCCTCCAGCGTTAACAAAAGATCCCAAATACTTAAACTTATCAACTCTCCTTATTTGCTCTCCACCAAGCTGAATACTTTCTCTATCATCCCCCTCAGTGGTGGTACACATATATTCTGTCTTGGATCTACTTATTCTCATTCCTGTGTCCTCCAGTACTTGTCTCCATCTTTCCAATTTCACTTCCAGATCTTCCCTGCTCTCTGCACACAGAACAATATCATCTGCATACAATATGTTTCATGGTACTGTCTCCCTTACTTCCTCTATTATAACATCCATCACAAGGTCAATGAATACCATATGTAGGTCCCTTTGTCTTTCCCCGAATTTCTCCATTATTTGCCTCAGACAAAATATACCATCTGTTGTTCCCCTTCCCTTCATAAATCCCATCTGCTCTTTACCTATTTGTACTTCTTCTCTCAGTCTAGCATTCTTATCATCCTTTCCAGTATCTTCAAAGTGTGGGACATCAATTTAATGCCCCTATAATTACCACACTCTTGGACATCGCCTTTCCCTTTAAAAATTGGGATCAATATACTCCCACGCCACTCATTTGGTATCTTTTCCTGTTCAAGGATCTTTATCATAAGATCGTACAGTATATCCACTCCTTCATCTCCTAATGCTTTCCATGCCTCCACCGGGATCATGTCTGGTCCGGTTGCCTTCCCATTCTTCATCTTCTTCAGTGCATTTAGTACCTCTTGCCTAGAAAACCTCATTACCATGCCAATGTTCACTTGCCCATCCTCTCTTATTAGTCTATTATTTTCTTCATTTAACAACTGTTCGAAATATTCTTTCCATCTCTTCACAATGTCTTCCTCCTTTCTAAGCACTACACCTCTTGATCCTTTATTTGTTTGATATGTGTTTATATCTTTGGTGCTCTTATTTCTAGCCTTTGATAGCTTGTTCATCTTCTTTAATCCTTCCTTTGTCCCCAGCTCATTATACACATCATCATACGACTTTGCTTTAGCTTGGGCTACCACCTTTTTCACCACCTTGTTTTTCTCTCTGTACCTATTTCTGTCTTCCACTGACTGTGACTCTTCCCATCTTTTCTTTGCCTCCTTCTTATCTTTTACTACTTTCTCAATGTCTTCATCCCACCACCAACTCTCCTTTTCTTCTCATATGATACCAGATGTCTCTCCTAGCAGCTCCTTTCCATGCCTTCTTATTACTGCTGCATTTCGTGCCCACCATTCTTGAACATCTTCAATCCCTATATCAATATCCTCCAAAACCCTCCTCTTAAACTCTCTCTTCTTATCCCCTTCCTTCTGTAATTCGTACCATTTAATTTTCCTTATCCCTTTAGCTTTGGTTTTTCTTTCCCTTTTCAACTTCAAGTCCATACATAGCAGCCTGTGTTGGGGGCTACATGGTCGCCTGGAATAACTTTGCAGTTCTTGACCTCCACCAGATTTATCCTTTTATACAAGAAATAGTCTATCTGGAGAATCTTCCCCACTCCTATATGTTATTAGGTGTTCCCTTTTCTTCTCAAAGAATGTGTTTACTATTGCCATGTCGAATGACACAGCAAAGTCCACTACACTCTCTCCTTCTGGGTTTCTCTCCCCAATTCCATGGCCCCCATGCACCCGCCCAATCGCCTCATTTTCACTTCCGACATGGCCATTCAAATCTGCCCCAACTATCACCCTCTCATGCTCTTCCAGTTCTTGCATTATTCCATCCACGTCTCTCCAGAAATTTCCCTTCTCTTCTTCTGTGCAACCAACTTGTGGTGCATATGCGCTTATAATATTCAGAATCTCTCCTCCATAACATATCTTCAATCTGATGATACGGTCATTCTTTCTATGCACTTCTATTACCGAGTTCTTTAGTTCACTAGACAGTACTATGCCAACTCCATTTCTACCTTGTTTATTGGCTCCACTATAATATAGCTTACATCCATCTCCCAACTCTTTAGCTTTATTTCCTTTCCACCGCGTTTCTTGCACACACACAACATCTACTTTCTTTTCTCTCATCAAGTCAGCCAGTTCTCTACCTCTCCCAGTCATGGACCCAACATTTAGCTGACATACTCTGAACCCAATGTGAGCTCGCTTCTTTAGCTGCACCCGCTCCTGATGCAGTAGCCCTCGCCTTACCACAGAGTTAGGGCGATGTCTCTGTGCGTCGTTTACGGAGTACGCCCTAACATTACCTCTTTCCATATTTCGGCTCATTCCATTTTTGGTTTTGGCACAGATTTTTACAGCCGGATGCCCTTCCTGACACCAACCCTCCCTATTTATCCGGGCTTGGGACCGGCACCCATAAGGACTTGGTTGCCCCCCCAGGTGGCTAGATGTATTATTGAGTTTTAAATGATAAACTGCATGCATGAGCCCACAAATAGCTTCTTTGCGATGTTCTAGTTAAATTTAGTTTGCTGAAAAATCTTTCAACTGCAGCATTTGAGAAAGGTAAAGCTAACGTGCTAGTTATTACAACTTCTAGGTTTGGAAAACATGGAACACCAGCAACATTTTTCTGAGTGAAGACCTTATTCCAATAAACCAGGCAATCCATCTCACCTGACAAGCTATTTATCATGTAATGTGACCTCCAATCATCTTCCAAACACTGCATGTCAACAAATTTTGAGATCTGAGGAAGTGCTACTAACAAATTAGATAGGGACCTTGGAATCAAATTCACAGCATTAGTTGGGTCAGTGCACTGCATCAGTTCATAGATTGGATTCCTAAACTGGCGAAAAATCCCCTCCAAAGCGTCCCCACAGAATTTTTTTGGAAGTAAGATTAATTGGCCAAGACAAAAAGAGCATTGCACTACTAGAGAAATTTAAAGTAATTAATCCTAAACTACCCTACTTTTATGGCCTTCCCAAAACTCACAAAGACAAACTTCCATTTAGACCCATCGTTTCATGTGCCGGAGCTTTCAGTTACAAAATTTCTAGATGGTTAGCTGGCCTCCTTTCCCCTTTTTAGGCACTTTTTCTCCCAGTCAAAATTAAACACTCAGAAGATTTTTGTCACAAATTCAGAGAAGCACATATACCACTTCGCAACATAAAACTTTTAAGCCTTGACGTAGATTCCCTGTTCACAAAAGTACCAGTAAAGGACGTTCTTCAGTTTTTGAAGGAAAAATTAACCCCCTATTCAGATAATTTCCCATTGGCGCTTGACAAAATAATAAAGTTAGTTGAATTATGTGTATCTAATAACATATTTTCAATCGGGAAATCATTCTATAAACAAAAATTCGGGTGTCGACATCTCAAAATCCTTTTGTTATTTAGAAAAATTTAATCAAAACCTATGCCCTGATGATATCAATATTTGTAAAGGTATTGTGTATGGTGCTATGTGTTAAGCCTTCTCCCCCTAATGTACCCGTGAGATTTCTCCAGGCTTTTAAGAAAATTAAAGAAGACGATACAGTGAAAGTGACTAAAGCAGATAAATCTAATGCAGTGGTAATAATGAATAAAAGTGACTATATAAGTAAAATAATGACATTGCTAAATGATACTGAATCTTATACGAAACTGAGGTCTGACCCTACACAGACAGTGAACTCCCATTTTAATAAACAAATTAAATCCATTTTGAAGGGCTTGGACCATTTAATTAAACAGTTTACACCGCAATGCGCCTCCCTACCTTATATGTATGGTTTAGTCAAGACATAAAATTAATAACTCTATCAGACCAATCATTAGTTCAGTGGGCTCAGTTACATATAATTTATCTAAATGGCTTGTAAAAATTTTTACTCCTTTGGTAGGAAACATTTCTAACACGAATGTTAAAAACAATGTTGATTTTATAAACAAATTGAATAGTTTAAATTTGAATTTTGATTTTAATATGGTTAGTTTTGATGTTGTCTCTTTATTTACAAAAGTGCCTGTAGATGACTTACTTGAATATTTGGAGGAGGAATTAGAACGTCATTAGTCTCATAAGGTTATGTATCAAAGATAGTAAATTTTATTTTAATGGGAAATTTTTTGTACAAAAGTTTGGCATGGCTATGGGTAATCCCTTATCTCCTGTCCTTAGCAATATTAACATGGAATTTTTTGAGACAAAACTCTTACCAAGAATTTTGCCCCAAAAAGTTATTTGGTTTAGATATGTGGATGATATCTTCTGTATTTGGCCAGTTCACGAAAATCTGCAGGAATTCCTTAATAATCTCTATAATTTAGTCCCTTCTATAAAATTTACCGTAGAGGAAGAAAGAAATTGTAATTTGAATTTTCTTGATGTAACTGTCCATAGAAATGATAGAAATTTCACCTTTTCAGTCTTTCGAAAATCAACTAACATTGCCTCTTTTGTTCATTACTACTCCAATCACCATCAAAATGTTAAATTCTCTGTTTTTTCTGGGATGTATCTAAGGGCTTTACGTGTCTGTAGCCCGCAGTTTATTGACGCTGAAATTAAAACTATTTATGATATTGCAATGAAACTTAAATACCCAAGGACTTTCGTAGATGTGGCATGGAAAAGAGCTAGAAAAACATTTTATTCAACTAATGACAAACTTGAATTTAGTAAGAATAACATTCTAAAACTACCCTATGATGAAAGGTTTTTAGATATTCCTAGAATTTTAAAGCTTTATAGCATAAATGTTGTTTTCAGTAATATTAATGTCAAGAGTTTAATAATCAAAAATTCTCCTAAAGATCTTCCAGGCTGCATATATGAAATTCCTTGCAAAAAGTGTGATAAAAGTCTATTACGGACAAACCGGTAAATCTCTTTCACAACGTCTCAAACAGCATCAGTATTCTGTGAGAACTGGGCAAATATCTAATGCATTATTCGTACATATGAGAGATTTAGACCATCCTATTAACTGGAGTCAAGCAAGAGCCTTAATCCCATGTAATGACACAGTTAAAAGGAATATCATTGGATCTTGTTTCATCAAGTCAAATAATAGAAATGTTCTAAATTTAAGTCTTAGTTTATTTAAACTTGATGCTTTCCTAATGAAAAAAGT
>NC_087217.1:10469367-10474367 GCF_015104395.2 Macrobrachium nipponense
TCCTAAGTACAATAATAATAATAATAATAATAATAATAATAATAATAATAATAATAATAATAATAGTTATTATTATTATTATTATTATTATTATTGAAAGATATTGCTGCATCAGCTGCATTCAACTTGTAAATAGTCTTCTCTATTTTTCTAACAATAGCTTTCTCTCTGCTACTACAACTGGCGAGTATTGCGCCGATATTACTCATCAGGAGGAGTCAATTTCGGGGATATTGCTTAAAATTTATTTATTTGTCACAGTAAATGAACAAATAAAAATATAAGTCGATCTAGTGGCCAACGTTTTTCTCGGTATCATCCGAGCATGTTATAATAATAATAATAATAATAATAATAATAATAATAATAATAATAATAATAATAATAATTATTATTATTATTATAATTTTTTTTTTTGCTCTATCACAGTCCTCCAATTCGACTGGGTGGTATTTATAGTGTGGGGTTCCGGGTTGCATCCTGCCTCCTTAGGAGTCCATCACTTTTCTTACTATGTGCGCCGTTTCTAGGATCACACTTCTGCATTAGTCCTGGAGCTACTTCAGCGTCTAGTTTTTCTAGATTCCTTTTCAGGGATCTTGGGATCGTGCCTAGTGCTCCTACGATTATGGGTACGATTTCCACTGGCATATCCCATATCCTTCTTATTTCTATTTTCAGATCTTGATACTTATCCATTTTTTCCCTCTCTTTCTCTTCAACTATGGTGTCCCATGGTATTGCGACATCAATGAGTGATACTTTCTTCTTGACTTTGTCAATCAACGTCACGTCTGGTCTATTTGCACGTATCACCCTATTTGTTCTGATACCATAGTCCCAGAGGATCTTTTGCCTGATCGTTTTCTATCACTCCCTCAGGTTGGTGCTCGTACCACTTATTACTGCTAGGTAGCTGATGTTTCTTGCACAGGCTCCAGTGGAGGGCTTTTGCCACTGAAACATGCCTCTTTTTGTACTGGTTCTGTGCAAGTGCCGGGCATTCGCTTGCTATGTGGTTTATGGTTTCATTTTTCGTATTGAACTTCCTACATATGGGAGATATGTTATTTCCGTCTATCGTTCTTTGAACATATCTGGTTCTTAGGGCCTGATCTTGTGCCGTTGTTATCATTCCTTCAGTTTCCTTCTTTAGCTCTCCCCTCTGTAGCCATTGCCAGGTGTCATCGCTGGCTAGTTCTTTAGTCTGTCTCATGTATTGTCCATGTATTGGTTTGTTGTGCCAGTCCTCTGTTCTGTTTGTCATTCTCCTGTCTCTGTATATTTCTGGGTCTTTGTCTACTCTTATTAGTCCTTCTTCCCATGCACTCTTTAGCCACTCATCTTCACTGGTTTTCAGATATTGCCCCAGTGCTCTGTTCTCGATGTTGACGCAGTCCTCTATACTTAGGTAGTCTCCCTCCTTCCTTTCGTGTTATGTATAGTCTGTCCGTATTTGCTCTTGGGTGTAGTGCTTTGTGTATTATCATAAGTTTCTTGGTTTTCTGATCTATGCTGCAGAGTTCTGCCTTCGTCCATTCCACTATTCCTGCGCTGTATCTGATTACTGGCACTGCCCATGTGTTTATGGCTTTTATCATATTTCCGGTGTTGAGTTTTGACTTGAGTATTGCCTTGAGTCTCTGCATATATTCTTTCCTGATCGTGTCCTTCATCTCTTGGTGTTTTATATCCCCTCCTTCCATTATTCCCAGGTATTTGTAGCCAGTCTCATCTATGTGTTTGATGTTGCTCCCATCTGGTAGCTTTATCCCTTCAGTTCTCGTTACTTTGCCTTTTTGTATGTTGACGAAGGCGCATTTTTCTATTCCAAACTCCATCCTGATGTCCCCAGATACAATCCTTACAGTCTGGATTAGGGTATCTATTTCCTTGATGCTCTTACCATACAGCTTGATGTCGTCCATGAACATCAGATGGTTAATTCTGTTGCCGCTTTTTTTGAGTTGGTACCTGGCATCCATCTTCTGTCGTACATTTGTCATAGGAATTATGGCTACTACGAAGAGTAGTGGGGATAGTGAGTCGCCCTGGAAGATCCCTCTCCTGATATTAACCTCTGCTAGTCTTATTCCAGAGCTTGTAAGTATTGTATTCCAGTTGGGATATATTTTCAGGCATTCTATTAGCCATGTGTGTGGTATCATGTCGAAGGCTTTCTTATAGTCTATCCATGCCATGCTTAGGTTGGTTTTCCTTCTCCTACTGTTCTTCATTACCATTTTGTCTATCAGGAGCTGGTCTTTTGTGCCCCTACACTTCCAACTGCAGCCTTTCTGTTGGTGGGGGATGGTGTTTGTCTCCTCTAGGTAGTTGTATAGCCTTTCACTGATGATACCTGTTAGTAACTTCCACATTATTGGTAGGCAGGTGATAGGCCTGTAGTTACTGGCTATATTTCCCTTACTCTGGTCTTTTTGTACTAAGGATGTTCTTCCTGTAGTCATCCATTTGGGTGCATGGTGATTTGAGATACAATGCTGGAGTTGTTCTGCTATTCGTGGGTGTAGGGTCTTGAAGTTTTTGGGCCAGTATCCATGGACTTCATCGGGACCTGGGGCTTTCCAGTTTGGCATTTTCTTTAGTTGGTGTCTGACTGTGTCTGTTGTGATCTCTGTGAATCTATGTTTTATTCTCCCTGTTTCTTCTTCCTTGACTTCCTGAAGCCATGTTGCATGTTTGTTGTGTGATACCGGATTGCTCCATATGTTTTCCCAGAGTCTCTTACTTGGTTCGGCTTCAGGAATTTCTTGGTGGTTGTCTTCCCCTCTTAGTTGGCTGTATAGTCTTTTCTGGTTTGTTCCGAATAGTTTGTTCTGTTGGTATCCCTTATTCCTGTTCATGTACCGTTGGATCTTATGTGCTTTGGCCTTAAGCCTCTATTTTACATCTTCTATTGTTGTTTAGTCCCCTCTCTTGTACTTTGTATTTCTCGTTGAGTTCCTCCCTTGTTTTCTTGCTACTTAGCCTTTTTTCTGCCATCTCTTTCAGTTTACTCAAGTCAGATCTCATCACCATGATTTGCTTTTCCAGGCGCCTTTATTATTATTATTATTATTATTATTATTATTATTATTATTATTATTATTATTATTATTATTCAGAAGATGGACCCTATTAATATGGACCAAGGCCACTACAAGCTTCCAAAGAATATTAAGGTGTTCATTTGTAAGAAATAAGAGGCGGTATAGGGAAATACAGAAAGAAAAGATTCCACCTATTGAAAAAGCGCCCCAGTGGCGTGGTCGGTATGGTGTTGGCATGCCACCTCGGTGGCCGCAAGTTCGATTCTCGGGCATTCCATTGGAAGATGAGAGATGTGTATTTCTGGTGATAGAAGTTCACTCTCGACATGGTTCGGAAGTCACGTCAAGCCGTTGTTGTTCCCGTTGCTGGATAACCACTGGTTCCATGCAACGTCAAAATACCATACAAACAAACTTATTGAAAAAGAATGAACATACGAACACAAAAGATATTAAAGAATAACTTGAAATTGTCCTCTACGTGAATAAATGCATATCCTGACTAGGCCCAGTTTACCCGAGACTCGAGAGATAAACAATTGTTATGAACTCGAGGGAAGGAATACAATCTTTTTCCTCTTCAATTCTTACTCTTCCTCTCTCATCAACGCTGGTTTGAAAATCTTGTCCCATGTTCCTCCATTTGACAGAACTTCCAAAATATTAGGAGTTTATCTCTTTGATACTTGTTATTAGCTACTGTATAGTGATATCAACTCTAAATTGTACAATAAAAAACTGAAATATGCAGCAGTTCTACCTGCATATTGAAAATAACAAACCCAGATTTTAAACCCCAAAATTAAAATATATGACAATTACATCTGCATTTGCAAAATATCTAGGGCTTTTTTCTCAGTATAGTTAGGGTTATATTTTGCACCCGTTTTGCACATGCCTGCAGAATGACCATCTATTGCAAATGTCTAACTACCCCAGAATGGAATGTTACTTTTTCCCCTAAATAAACATTTATTTTTCTTTGAATATATATTTCTTTAGGGATTATTGAGCTGTTGCCCCTGTATCATCTACTATTTAGTCCATTCTGGAGTGATCAGGGGAGAGAGAGAGAGAGAGAGAGAGAGAGAGAGAGAGAGAGAGAGAGAGAGAGAATTGGAAATGGCCGTAAATGCTGCGTTTCTCGAAAAGAGAAACTTTTATTCAGTTTTGGTGGACTTCAAAAAGTACCGCTGCATATTTTCTCACTTCTTGACATTGACTGTGACAACCAGACCACCGTGATAAGAACTTCCTTTACTAATAAGATTTATGCATCACAGTGTGTGTGTGTGTGTGAGAGAGAGAGAGAGAAGGGAGAGAGAGAAAGAGAGATGTTTCACTTCCCTCTTGTCTTTTCTATAAACTCCTTAAGGCTCTCTGTCTTTTTCTGTCTCTATTCAAGACTATCCATTGCTGCAAAAGACGAGATTAATATATAACATTAATATTTATTGGCTGTTTCCAAACCTCACGGAGGGAGAAAGAGAATCAATATACAATTCATCATAGATGAAACGAATGGAATATTTCTCTCTCTCTCTCTCTCTCTCTCTCTCTCTCTCTCTCTCTCTCTCTCTCTCTCTCTCTCCCCTGATCACTGAGGGACCTGGGGCAACCCGAACAAGATGTAAGGTCTGTAAGGTCTGTAAGGTCTCTCTCTCTCTCTCTCTCTCTCTCTCTCTCTCTCTCTCTCTCTCTCTTCTCAATAAAAAGATAGATAATGAACTTCGTAAAATTTGAGAAAAGTCTTGAGGAAATCAAGAAGAACGTAACTTCAAACTTCAGTGGCAAATGACACTGATGGATCACACTCAGATTTCCTACCAAGTTAAATGTAATCACCGATTACATTTTAAGGGTTGAATGAACAAATTACCTTTATTACCAATCAAGTCCACAACTTCTCTTTTTCCTGATATAAATGTTAAGGTTAATTAGTCAATCAGC
>NC_087217.1:10479367-10485549 GCF_015104395.2 Macrobrachium nipponense
TTCATTTCGTTATGTTCAACACAAATTATTAACAATTATACAAATAATGTGTATGAGTGTTTGCGCGCGCGTGTGGGTATGTACATATCTTTAGGCATAGGGACAGGATAGGATGCCTTTGTGCGACGTTTTATGCTGTATACACAAAGTCAAGGTCACTGCAGAAACGATCCCCACCCAAATGCTTCAGTCAATAAGAACTAGTAACAGATGAAAAACTAATGTAATAATAGTTACAACGTGTAATATATATATATATATATATATATATATATATATATATATATATATATATATATATATATGTATATATGAATAATTATCACATCGAACCGTGATCCATTTATATATCAATTCAAGCTACAAATGTCCTTTAATATCTAAATTCACTTTACCTCCCAAATGATATATTTTCATATATGTACCGAAGGGGAATTTTTTTTTAAGTTGATAACAATTTCGTCCCCCCATGGGATCGAACCACCGTCCAGGTGGACGGGGACGAAATCAGGAACAGTCAGTGACGCTATCCAATCAGCCAACAGAGACGCTATAAGTTCATATCGTTCTGACCTTACAATCACCCTCGATCTGGATGCTTTCGTAATTAGATCGATATGAAACCCCAACCCCCGTCTACCATGTTGGCCAATTCGAGCGTTTGACAGAACGTAGCTTTTTGTTATGAATAATTATCACATCGAACCGTGATCCATTATATATAATTCAAGCTACAAATGTCCTTAATATCTAAATTCACTTTACCTCCCAAATGATATATTTTCATATATGTACCGAAGGGGAATTTTTTTTGAAGTTGATAACAATTTCGTCCCCCCATGGGATCGAACCACCGTCCAGGTGGACGGGGACGAAATCAGGAACAGTCAGTGACGCTATCCAATCAGCCAACAGAGACACTATAAGTTCATATCGATTCTGACCTTACAAATCACCCTCGATCTGGATGCTTTCGTAATTAGAATCGATATGAAACCCCGTCTACCATGTTGGCCAATTCGAGCGTTTGACAGAACGTAGCCTTTTGTTATGAATAATTATCACATCGAACCGTGATCCATTTATATATCAATTCAAGCTACAAATGTCCTTTAATATCTAAATTCACTTTACCTCCCAAATGATATATTTTCATATATGTACCGAAGGGGATTTTTTTTTTTTTAAGTTGATAACAATTTCGTCCCCCCATGGGATCGAACCACCGTCCAGGTGGACGGGGACGAAATCAGGAACAGTCAGTGACGCTATCCAATCAGCCAACAGAGACGCTATAAGTTCCAATACTCGATTCTCTGCACCCTTCACCAAACCTCACCCTCGATCTGGATGCTTTCGTAATTAGAATCGATATGAAACCCCGCCGTCTACCATGTTGGCCAATTCGAGCGTTTGACAGAACGTAGCCTTTTATTTTGTTATGAATAATTATCACATCGAACCGTGATCCATTTATATATCAATTCAAGCTACAAATGTCCTTTAATATCTAAATTCACTTTACCTCCCAAATGATATATTTTCATATATGTACCGAAGGGGAATTTTTTTTTTTTGAAGTTGATAACAATTTCGTCCCCCCATGGGATCGTCCCCGTCCACCTGGACGGTGGTTCGATCCCATGGGGGGACGAAATTGTTATCAACTTAAAAAAAAAATTCCCCTTCGGTACATATATGAAAATATATCATTTGGGAGGTAAAGTGAATTTAGATATTAACCCTCTTACGCCGATTGGACGTATTAAACGTCGAGTCAAAATGTCTCCCGTATGCCGATTGGACGTATCATACGTCGGCTCAAAAAAGTTTTTTAAAAATTCGCGGAAAAAATACTTATAGGCCTACCAGCCGAAAACTTTTGTATCACGCGCCTTGGGGGATGCTGGGAGTTCACGGATCAAGGCGTTGTTTTGTTTACAATCGCTACGCAGGCGCGCAAGCGCGAATTTCTTTCTTATCGCACTAAAAAGTATCAGTGACACATCTCGGAAATTATTTCGTCACTTTGACATATTATGCACCATTTTAAATTATCCTTTACATGAAGTATTATATATGAAAATGTGCGCAATTTCATGCACAATACAACTAAAAAATACTCATGATTGTAGCTTTTATCAATTTTGAAATATTTTCATATAAATAACGATAAGTGCAAAAATTTCAACCTTCGGTCAACTTTGACTCTACAGAAATGGTCGAGAAACGCAATTGTAAGCTAAAATTCTTATATTATAGTAATATTCAATCATTTGCCTTCATTTTGCAACAAATTGGACGTCTCTAGCACAATATTTCGATTTATGGTGAATTTATGAAAAAACTTTTTTCCTTACGTTCGTGCGATAACTCTTCCCCGATACATTTTTTCGTGCGATTGTCCTAATGTTTGCACCCTTTAAATTTGCCGTTACATAAAGTTTTATATATGGAAATGTGCGGCAATTTCATGCACAATACAACAAAAAAAACCATGGTTGTAGCTTTTATCAGTTTTGAAATATTTCATATAAATAACGTTAAGTGCAAAAATTTCAACTTTCGGTCAGCTTTGACTCTACCGAAATGGTCGAAAAACGCAATTGTAAGCTAAAACTCTTATATTCTAGTAATATTCAATCATTTACCTTCATTTTTGCAACGACTTGGAAGTCTCTAGCACAATATTTCGATTTATGGTGAATTTATGAAAAAAAAAAAATTACGTTCGCGCGGTAACTCTTCCGAAAAAATCAGAATTTTTTTGTGCGATTGTCGAAATGTTTGCACCATTTAAAATTAGCTGTTACATAAAGTTTTATATATGAAAATGTGCGCAATTTCATGTAGAATACAACTAAAAATGATTGAAGGTTGTAGCTTTTCTCTTTTTTCGAAATATTTGCATATAAATCACGATAAATAGAAAAAAAACCACGTTCGGTCAAATTTGACTCTACCGAAATAGTTGAAAAACGCAATTGTAAGCTAAAACTCTTACGGCCTAGTAATATTCCGTCATTTTTTCTTCATTTTGAAACAAATTTGAAGTCTCTAAAACCATATTGTGATTTATGGTGAATTTTGAAAAAATATATTTACCTTCACTCTGCGCGCCGATTCGCGGCCGCAAGGTCCTCCGAAAATACGTACATGGCATTATCCTAATATTTGCTCCTTTTCATATTAGCCATTTTATAGAGTTTACATATATCAAAATGTGCGCAAATTCATGAAGAATACAATAAAAAATAATTGAAGGTTGTAGCTTTTTCCAATCTTCAAAAGAAATATGTGCATATGAAAAAAAAAATATATATTAAAATTTAAAATTTCGACATTCGGTCAAATTTAACTCGTCCGAAATGGTCGAAATCTGCAATTCTAATCTAAAACTCTTACAGTATCGTAATCATTCAATCATTGTCTTAATTTTTGAAACAAATTGGAATGAAGTCTCTAGAACATTATTTAGAATTACGGTGAATTTTTGAAAAAAATATTTTTTTTGCGTCCGCGCGTTACGAATTCGTACATCATTTTGTGATAATATTTTTCCGGTGTTGCTTTTATTGTTTTTACATGTATATATCAAAATGATTGCAATTTAGTGTACAATACAACGCAAAAATAAGTAACTGGTTAGCTTTGACCGTTTTCTGCACAGCGTGATTTGAATACAATTATGTATGAATTTTTTTTTTTCGCTACCATATATCGCATTATTTACATATGATAATAATATTATTTTTCATTTCTGATGGTTGCATTCTAAACTTCAGGCAATGACAAAAAAAGGATCCAAAAAATGAACTCTTAATCTTCAAAAAGTACGCGCGCTGTAATTTTTTGAAAAATTATTTTTTTCCACTTCCGCGCTCACTCCAAACCAGGCCCGGCATACGGGAGACGTTTTGATTTTTAGGGCTCCGGCGTAAGAGGGTTAAAGGACATTTGTAGCTTGAATTGATATATAAATGGATCACGGTTCGATGTGATAATTATTCATAACAAAAGGCTACGTTCTGTCAAACGCTCGAATTGGCCAACATGTGTAATAATTACATATATATTAAATTTACAAGATCTGTAAATATAAACCAATGACCTGGGGTCATGGCATTAGGAGGGTTCTACGTGACCAAAGCAGACCTAGATTACGCTATGCGCTGTCTGCAGTAGCCTGATCTAGCTCAAAGCTTTGTCAACATTTTTATGTTTATGATAACTTTGCACAACAACTTCCATGGGAAGCGGTTGACCTGTTAACCTACGCCGGAAACTTGTAACTTCCGAGCCGGCGGACTACGTATGTGTTTTTATATGAATTGCTGAGATAGCTAATGTTCCGCTATCGACGCGATGCTTTAGAATGGCAGTTCCACGCCAACGATCAAACATATCGGTCGTCCGACCGAGCTGCATCTCCTAGTATGGAGTTACAGAATAAAGTTGTTATCTTGTCAACTTGCCTGTTTGAATCATCTCCTCTAGTCAAGAAAGAACCTCTCTACTAAGATATCCAAGGGAGATGAGAGGAACCAAAAAATACTTACGAATGACAGTCGTAAGGAGAACACAAAAAGTCTATCGCCAAGCGATAAGACTTAGATGTGGTGGCAGCGTATAACGGAAAATATAATTAACAAGACCCATATCAGCCGACCGAAGGTCTACAAGAACTAACTTCCACCTTCAACATCAAACTAAACAGAGGAAACGGGATCTTCAATCAACGCAACAGTTTATGAAGACGCAACTATGTCCTTCATCGAGAGGAATACAAGCATCTAACAATGACGTTTGAGCAACTGTTGTCACTTATCTTCGAGAATCTACACCGGACGAGAGCAGCATCGAACATCAACGGAAAGAAGAAAACAAACACAGGGAACATCACCCGATCACGAGCAAGGGACGGAGGCTGTGACGTCATCAATCTTGGACTTCCCCCACGCATCGTGCACCGGAGAGAAGACCGTGACGTCATCACGACTTTCCGACGCGAAGACGTAGACAGGAACTGAGACGTCATCCCATGTCAACAATCCTTCGCAATATAACCTGGAGCTAAGTACCATTTTTTATCTATTCAGGTCTTTTTCCTCAGTGAAGTGTTGTTCATCAAGAGTCGATCGTCCAGTATTCTGGGGGTGAGTTGTTTGCCATATTAATCTTCCTTCATTGCAGAACCAATCTTCAACTACGAGGTTCTCGCCCGCAGATTAATTTTTTTTTCTCTTCTCGTTGTCATTAACCGTTTCTTGCAGGAATTCTCGTATAATATTTTATCATATTATCTGTATTTTGTATCTTTTGGGGGGATTTTCCTATTATTATAACACACTTATACAGTACATTGCTTATGCGTTTACGTAGTGGTCGAGTGTACTCTTATAGATTTTTGATAGGATTGCAAGGAATAGAAGTGATAAGAAAAAAGTGCAAGCCGAAATGGCAACTACTCCGGCTGGCAACCCCAACGTGGTGACTCTCGTTAGCGCGAGGTCAGCGATTGTCCCTTTTCAAGGTCGGGTCAATGGGTTCCTGCCTCAAAATGTTGAGGCATGGATCTCATCTGTAGACGCTCATTTAAATGCAAAAAGCATCACAGACCCAGCAGTACAATTACAGGAGGCCAAGAGCTTCATTGACTTTGCAAAAGGTGACGCAAGTGCGTATCTAAGGGGGGTTCTTTCCAAGAGGCGCTTACATGGGACGAGTTCAAATTAGATTACGTGCCGTGTATGGGGTGAAGAGGCTTTAGATGTAGTATTGGCATTGAGAAATATCCTTAACCAAGCCTCCATGACTCAGCTCAATGTTGTCGAGCGGGCGGCGCTAATTGCCGACCGGCTAAATGAATATCAGGATAGTTTAAGTAACTCCGGGTGGGTTGCGGGTGCTAAAATCAAAGTGAAAGATTTTATCCGTTTGATCTACCTTACGTCTATCACTGCAATGTTGCCTGAAGCGTTTAGTACGGTGTGTTTTGATAAAAAAAATTGCAGCCCGACAGTACGGAAGTTAGATGTGTATAAACAATCAAAAACACATGTTTCTAAATGTACCGGACCTAGATCCTTCGCTCATTCAAGTTTTTGCAAAAAATGAGAACAAGCCACAACAAGTAAATGTGGTACATAATAATAATCAAAGTTGCAGGGATGGTTTGTTAT